>NC_079335.1:27174508-27488473 GCF_029582105.1 Oenanthe melanoleuca
ACAGATGTTTTTCCCCTCAGACACAAGCAAATGAGACAGTTAAGAAGCAAGGCAAGGGAATTTGCTGCAGCCCAGCAATGCTTACTAAATTATAGAAAGATGTCATTGTGTCATCCATGAAACTATGAAAGCAGTTCATTGTACTGAGTCTGAGACTCAGTAGCACTCATCAGGAACTACTCTAGTTTCTTTTGCATAAGGTCACCAGAAAAACCCTGGACTTAAAACAAGCAACTGCAAAACCACGATATACTAGATCCAAGTTTTGAAACATCAGGAGTCTAATTTTGAATGCAAAAAGTGTGCCCAATGCAGGGAAGATCAAAATGGCTAAAAGTACTGTGGGAAAACAATCTGAATTTGGGAGAAAAAAAATAATTTATGGATGAAGTAATTTTTCTCTCAAGTGTGTGAAAACAACAAATAACTCTCATGAGTTTCTTGGGTGCTCTTTCCCTGGCTAAAAAAAAAATATTTTAATAGACTCAACAGATTCACTTTATATTTATGGTGAGAAATAGCACTTACTTGTAAACGTTCATTATGTACAAACAAAATCCTAAATTAAAAAAGTAGTAAAGCAACACTGCTTCATTTACATGAAGAGAATTGTAGGCATCTGTGGTTAAGTGAATCAAGTTTTACAACAAAAATCTCTGCTTCTAAGGTTTTTATCTTCTTTGCAGGAGACAGTAATGGAAATAAGAGACTTCAGAATGAGTGCAGACACTAAGATAAAAAGTAATACCAATCCAGAAATCTATTTTTTTTTATCCTCTCTTCCAGTTCCATTGTGATGCAAGATCATAGAATCACAGAATCATGGAATATCTTGAGATGGAAGGTACCAGGAAGAATCATTGAGTCCAACTCCTGACCCTGCATAGGAGCATCTCAAAGAGTAAAACCATGGTTTAATATCTTTATTTTATTTTGGCCCCTAATACTGTCCCCAGGCCTCAAGGTACAGAGGAGAGTGCAAAGGTGCAGGGCAGAGCAGGACAATCCCCTCCCTTGCCTGGCTGGTGGTGCTGTGCCTGATGCACCCAGGACAAGGTTGGCCCTCCTGGCTGCCAGGGCACTGCTGACTCACATTCAACTTTCCATCAACCAGGACCCCCAGATCCCTTTCCCAGCATCTCATTCCCCAGTCTGTCTGTACATCCAGGTGCAGAATCCATCACTTTTCCTTGTTGAACTTCATGTGGTTGGTGATTGCCCATCTCTCTGATTTATTGAGGTCTCTCTGCAGGGTCTCTCTGCCTTTGAGGGAGTCAACAGCTCCTCCCAGTTTTGTATCTGCAAACTTGCCCAGTGTCCCTTCCAGTCCTGCCCCAAGTCACTCATGAAGATGTTGAAGAGCACAGGGCTGAGGATGGAGCCCTGTGGAACCCCCCCAGTGACAGGTCCCCAGTCTGGTGTCACCCCATTCCCTGCAGCCCTTTGTGCCTGACCTGTGAGCCAGCTGCTCACCCATCCCATGATGTGTTTATCCAGCTGTGAGCTGGGCATTTCATCCAGAAGGATTCTGTGAGACAGCATTGAAAGCTTTGCTGAAATCCAAAAAGATCAACTGGCTTCCCTTGATCAGCCAGGTGGGTTACCTTGTCATAAAAGGAAATCAGGTTTGACAAGCAGGATTTTCCTCTCATGGAGCTGTGCTGGCTGTGATCAATGGCTGCATTGACTTTCAGGTGTATTTCAATACCTCCCAGAATTATCTTCTCCATAACTTTACCAGGCACTGAAGTGAGACTGACAAGCCTGTAGTTTCTGGAGTCCTCTTTCTCGCGCTTCTTGAAAACTTGGACAATGTTCACCAGCTTACAGTCAGCTGGCACCTCCCCAGATTATGAAGATCATACAAAAATCATTAAGAAAGGCTTTACAATGACATCAGGCAGCTCTTTAAGGATTCTTGGATAAATGCCATGAGGACCCAGAGATGGGGCAGCAGATGTCACACAATTTCATTGATGACTGAGAGCTGATCATTCTTGTAGTCATGGTCCTCCAGCTCAGGTCACTGAGACACCCCTGGTCCATCATTTATGTTGAAGACAGGCAAAAAATGAGTTAAACACCTCTGCCTTGTCTCTACCCCTGTTTGTGAGGTGACCATCCTCACCCTGTATTCAGCTGATATTATTTTTACACTGCCTTTTGCCAGAAGATTATATGATTTGTGGTATTTAGGCCAAATTTCTGTCTGAACATAATCTCCATTTATCTTCTCATTTCAAATATAGTAAAATGAAGGCTTATCCTGATTTTCTGGTGAGTGGGTAGACTTCTGCGTTCCTCCTTGTCTAGGTCAAACACAATGAAACCACTTTTTTGAATGCACAAAACTCTGAATCATATTATATACCTTGAAAAATCTAGTCCTGAAGTGCCTCAAATTTTGCTGCAAAATCAGCATATGATTCTGTTCTCTAGTGTTTCTGAAACTCTGTTTCCTTAAGAAAACAGCATAATATCCCCCAGCAATATAGCATAAGAATTCACTTAATATAGTGGCCATTGCCAGGAAAACTCATGAAGAATTATGTATTAAAATTAAATTGCAATTTAAATGCTGGTTGGTTTTGTGGTGGGATTTTGTTTATCTATTCATTTGTTTTCTCCAGAACATGTAGGACTGGAAACATATTAAGGTGAAAAAAATTAAAAAGAAGAAACAATATTTTCACATAGCCATATAATACTGTAAGTATAAATACAAAGGGAAAAAAAGTCTTTAAGAAAATATTATTAAAACGTAGAAGAATTTTATATTTCTGAGCAGGAGGAGACAAACAGAAAGATCTAGAGCAATTAAATCTTTCATATCTTGGCCTGTGTATGGCAATAAGGGACAAAATGAACCTAACTTGTTTGAAAAAGCTATCTACTGGACTTTGAAATATCCCTGATAATTAATAAAAGCTAGGTAAATTTTGAGTTCATAATAGATTCTACATATTCTACATTTTATAGTACTTTCACAGAAGACAGAAGAGCTGCACTGAGGCCAGCTGCAGATTTGGGCAATCAACTCACAAAGTAAAAGAATTCATTTTGATCTTCACTTATCTGCCCAAACCTCCCTGAGATTCTTTTCAGAAGCTCAGTCTATAACTCCTTCCATCTTCCTCTTCCACCTCTTGTTCCACAGAGGAATAATAGAACACCTGTCCAGCATTTAAAAAACAGTGTTCATGAAATATTTTTAGTTATCAATTTCATTTTTAGTTTATATCTCTGGAAAATAAGTCAGATCTGGAAAGATTCAGAGATTCAGAGATTGTATATCAGTATATTGGTAAGGAGAATGTGTTCATGAAATATCAGTGTATTTGGGAGAAGGATGTGTTCAGGAAAGCATCAGACAAATTTTCACCATATAGGTAAAAGTTTTACAAACATCTGATTATAGGTCTCAAATACATTCCACCAAATCTTGATAGTACTCAATATTCTTTTCTCCTGAAAAAAATGATCTGATTTTTTTCTAGATTCCAGCTTCTTTTTCTAACTCACATCACTGAAAGAGTATAAAAATACAGAAAAAATTATTAAAAGGTGTTCAAAACCATCATCTACTTCTAAAGCATATTCTAAAATGGCCAATAAAAACAAAGCACAATCAGAGAATACTCTGCAATATGTCTTCTACATATGTGACCTTCATAAATCATCAGACAACTTCTGACATAATTAAAGTCAAAATACTGAATAAAGCTGAATTCAGAGGATGTTCAAGGCTGAAATGGGTGACTACATTTAAATGTACACAGCAGAATGAAATATCCCTTGTTGATCTGCACCTCTTTGAAAAGGAAAGTGGAAAAAATTAAAGATTCCACCTTTGTAATTAATAATATCTATAAATTTACCCTTGCAAGGAAGGGAAAGTGGAAAGAATAAAGTGCATACACTCTTTAAAGGATTTCTGAGAACTCATTAGATCTAAGAGCTCATTAGAATCTGTAATTGGAAGAAAATCCAGTTCTTTGTGCAGCTTCACCTAGGAAGTTAGGCTAGATTTACTTATACATGCCTTGATGATAGAAACAAGATTGCACAGATATTCCCCAAAATTACAGAAGTCATAACAGAAAAAACCTTGCACTTTATCTGCCCTAATTTTATATTCCAAAAAGAAGAAAAGTAAATCCCCTTTCCCAGTCTCATCATTTATGTCATAAAAATAGGAAGAATTTGGTTTTAAGAGTGTCAAAAAATGAAATAATGGACAAGCACATATATTTGTGGTAAGCAGCATGGTGCCTGCAAATCTGTAAAGAGCAATTAGAATACTTTTATAAAAGTGAGTGGAGTAAAAGCTACAAAAGCACAGCAGTGTTTTTGCAGAATATAATCATCTAGACCTACCAGCAGTGCCTGCTCTGGAGCAATGTGTGCCTGCCTCGTGCTGTGATCACAGGGCACCAACTGTGGGACAATGACTGAAACCAGATGATGTGATCCTGCTAATGCCTCCATTTCTCAGAGGAACAGGGTGTGGGTTATGGCCCTCTTCCAAGAGATCCAGTTTATACTCTCTCCTCACTTGTCTTGGGTGATGGCCATGCTACCCTCCCCTGCTTTAGACACAGTCTCAGAATAAATGTCACAAATGGATACTGCAAGTACCAAATTCTACCTTCAAGTAGCAAGGTGTGATAACTTCTACAGGCTACAACTAAATCCAGTACATCCACAGACGAATTTGTCTTTGTTAGAAAGAGTGGGAGATAATTTCTGCTAACTTCAGCCTGGTGGATGAAAGCTCACTGCACCAGTAATTTCGATGGAACCATGGAGTACAGGAGTGCAAGTTATGGGATTTAGCTAAATCACTGAAGTCTAAGAACTATGGCTGAGTAAAGTAGCATAAAAGGAAGATGAAATAATTTTTTTAAATTAAAGCATGTAAGTTTCTATGTTGCTATGTGGAGGTATGGTAACAGAAAATACAGAATAACCATAACATAATGAGAATTAATCCTGTTGTTCTTTAATAAAAAAAGTATTAGTATTATTTTTCTTTTTCAACACTGGATGAAAACAAATTTTCTTTTTGTGATCACTGTCCACAAAAAAGCTTTCATAAATATGTGTATGAGTGTACATGAGGATATGTGCTGCTGCTCTTCTCAGATATTGCTCAGGGAATGGAAGACAATATCAAACACATCACAATGTGACTACAGTAGCCAATTGAGAAAAGCAAAGTCAGTTACAAACAGCAAACTTGAAGTTACATTCACAAACTGCAATAAAAAATTTGGACAGTTCTGTGTCATACATAAACATGGTGATCAAAGTAAAAAGTGAATGAACAGTAATTTTGACATGAATAACTTTAGAGATAAAGACAGAGATGGAATCATCATGTTATTCAACTAATAATATATATAAATATAAAAATAAAATCTTCAAAGTGAAAGCAATGTGCTATTTGTGGCAAATGGGATACCTAGTCAGGACATGCAGTTTAGACATGGATCTGAAAAGAACTGGCAAATTGGAATAACATTCTGTTCTGTGCTGCTTTTATTAGAAGGAGCCTTCTGTTGCTTGCTTTTAAACAGACATTTAAATCACATTTAATCATAATCATACAACTAGTGCTAATTATTCTGGATAATGTGTTTTAACTCATGTTGCATAAGCCGCTCAAATTTTCAGTTCCTGGCTCTTGCAAAGAATGGAGAAAATTAGCTCACATACTCCCATTTGGAGCAGAAAAACCAATGTGTTTGAGCAGAATAAAGACTAATTGTTTCAGCTATGTCTACCTGTAAATACATAAATATGCTGACACTAAAATAGAAATAATTTAAAATATCATCTCAAAATCAAGGATCTGGCTAATGTACTGAATTAGCATATTTTAAATTTCCCATAGTGTCAATTAAATTGTTATTAGATTGCTGCACTAAAAAAAACCAAAATATGGCTACATATAATTTGAGATAGTGTATCAATCATCATCTGCTACATAGTAAGGTGGCTCCACATAGAAGGGCATTTCAGGCCCAAAGTAGCACTGCACTGGCTACAGTTTCTGGTTTGGGATTTTATAATTCTGTAAGCAGTAATGACTGTGAGCAAGTTGGCACAGCCACACAAACAAGATTTCAGACATGGTGTGGTCTATACCAGTGTCTTATATTTACTTGTTGGCTGGCCAAATTTTTAACAACCATTGTAGAAGATATTTCACATATTATTCCTGTTTTCTGATTTGTTCTGTCCATCACATATAAATGCTTATTTGTAAGTCCTACTCAAAACAACACCTTGCTTTCAGCTTCATTTTTACAATCCAGACATGGGGTCTTTCTGTTCATAAATTTAATTTTCAGAAAACCTCACCCACTCCTTACCATACCATACCATACCATACCATACCATACCATACCATACCATACCATACCATACCATACCATACCATACCATACCATACCATACCATTCTATACTATACCTTCATTATTTTCCTACTATTAAAATACTTTAATCGAATTTATAGTTCTAATGCAAGAGTTATTGGTTATTACTGCACTGCTCTCCAACTTTTCAGATATCATCTTGAAATGAAAATATTCTTGAAAAATCAGCATCCAAAAATTTGTATAACTTCCAAAACAGCACATTAAGTATTCTCAAAAAATACACACATTTTTATCACTCTAACACCATGCAGTTCATCTTTCCATGCTTCAGCAATCCCGAGTATGTGCACAATCAGACCAAGGAGCCCATGGGCCATGGCTAAAGGCAGTCCTCTCACAGAGATCTATTTCTGCTTCCTAATTATGTCATCATTAGAATATAACCAGTAGCATGTCTTCCAGAGGGGTAACCATTCATTAATGCAGACAGATTAGACTGTGGTCCATCGAAAGTAATGAATTGGAAACATCCACATTAGTTCTAAAGCCCTTGAGACCATTCCTGTGATATCCTTTGTAGTCCACAAAGCACTGCCAGGCACCTTCTATTGTAACTGTGCAAGTGAAACAATTATCCACACAGTTTTTGTTTCTGTAGTTTTCTGGGTCAGAATGAAAATCTTCAGCATCCCATCTAGTGTCTGTATATTGCTTAACCCTACCTTTAACTCTCAGGTTTTGGTTTGGGATTGTTTCAATAGCAACATGGTTTGCTATATTCACAGTCAAGAGAAAATCACAAAGGGGGAAGATGGCCAGACTTTAAATGCATAAAAGGGTTTCTACAGTAAAATGAAATACTGTTCTTTCCATATACCTGATGGAAACAGAAAAACTACTAAGTTAAAATACAGAAAGTAATGCAGATAAAAACAGTAGCAAGATATGTAAGTGAATACAGTGTAAATGTATACTAAAACTCCTGAATATACATGTCTTAGGAGGTTCTGGGACCTCTGTTTCTGAGGCTCTTTAAGGGTGGACATATATCAATATCATTCTTGACAGATATATTTAAACCTTCCTTCAGGGCAGGAAACAGATTATATAGTCTTAAAATGCCTTCTGGATCTGCTTTTCATACTTCAGTGACTGTTTGCTATGTTAGGGCAAGATCAGAAAACAACATTAAAGTTCAGCAAGTCAAAATGCTAATTGTAGCACAACTCCTATTTTAAAAGACAAATCCTTCCTTGGAGAATTTATGACCTCACTTCAGATAAGACACAAGGAGATGTTATAATAATCAAATGAATGGCAGAGAGCAGAACAGTGACAGACAATAACTTTCGAGTTTTTTATTTTCAAAAAGCAATTTTTGCTTTCAATCATGTAAAAGATGTTAAAAAAAGATTGCTTCATGAAATAGACAGCCATTGTTCTGCCAACCATGTGCCTGTGAGTGATGGCTTACTCTGGAAGCAGCATGTATTTGGACAAATAGACATGCTAGCTTGAGTAGAACGGTGTACCAGGAGGGGACAATTTCCATTGCTGTAATGTCACAATAGTCAGAAATGTTCCTGTTCTTCCCACACATCTGCACCTTGCATATCTCATTTGTCTCCCTAAGCTCCTTACCAAGTCCTGAGGGCAGCTTGGATCACAAGCTCAATTTTAATGTTCTGAATTGCTCTCTGAAGGGGACTCTCCCTCCCCATAGAATCCTAAAAATGTTTAGGTTGTTTAAGACTGTTAATATTATGAAACTGTTTAAGATTATTAAGTTCAACCAATATCATAAAACCTAAGTGTTATCAAATGGATAGACTAAGAATGACAATAGGAATTTCAACATTTGTTGAAGCTCAACCTCTAGAATATTGTTCTTTTTTGTGTTATAATTAAAATCAAGTGAAATTTATGTTTTGCTAAAAAGTATTTTTTACCTATTAAAGGCCTGTTCCTTTGAAAAGTTGAAAATTATGTTCAACTTGCCACTGTGACTCACAAAACTTGTGTAGAAAGGATTCTGCAGCAAGTACTGCATAAAAGGAGCCCAGTTTCAGAAAGCTTGGTCAAAACACTTTCCAGTACCTAAACATCCACATCAAAACTTATAATCTGGGAGCAGGCTGCTTTCTTTTGCTAAGCTTTGAATTTTGTGTTTGTAAAGTTAAATCTAATAATTTTATTTGGTTGGAAAAACCTTTTCTACAGATGTTCCTAAATCAAGATTAGAAAGAGCCTTTTGCATGTTTATAGACTGTGATTTCCAATGATTTGGTATAACCTTCCTTTTCCTCCTTCAATATCTTCTTTGAAATATACAAGTGGTGTTAGCTCTCTTTTCCCAGCTGATTTAACCTTTCCTGCTGAAATCATCTTTGGCTAGGAACCCACTTTATTGTGAAATCTGCACTTTTTAAAGCTCCAATTCTTTTGATTGATTTTGAAAGATGATTATCTTTATGGTTGCACTGATAGAAGGGCAAATAATTCAGTTAGCCATGAAGCAAAACAGAGCATTCCATCATGCTTCTAAGAACATCCACAATAAAACATTTTGATGATGTAACCCATTATATCACAACCTTAAATTTCCCAAAATAGGTTAGTTTCCTGAGATGACAGACAGTAACAAGAATTTCTTGTGACAAGATCCAATCCTTTTCTCATGCTGTCTAACAACAAGCCTTTGCATTAAATTTTTCTTAATATAAAAAGCCTGAAAACTTTCCTGAGAAACAGCCTGGTTTGCATAATATGCAGATTATTTCAGTTGCTTGATCACTGTAATAAATGCCAGAGAAGATAAACAAGCACTCCTTGCAAATGAAGCATTGCATACCAATTTCATTTTTATTGGAATGACACTTGATGACCTATTCTGGAACCTTAAATTGATGAGATTTTTCTAACCAGGCATAGTTTCTAATATTAAGATAATGAATATAAAAAGAAAAACCTCCACAATTCTTATTTAAAAATACATACATACATAAGACACCTCATTAAAAACTTGGGATGGAGAATATCACATTTAAAATGCTTGAATAGTCAGAGATTATTACAAAGCAGAGAAGAGCAGCATTTCATGAATAAATCAAAAGGTATTAAGATTAAACAAACATGTAAAGTTTGAAAATTAAAGGAGGTCAATTAATGAAAGCAACAAATTAATTCAATTTTCATTCAAGCACTTGACATTAAACTTGCTGCTGTAAAAAATAAACTCAATTTCAAGGTGTTTGATGCAGAAAAACGTGTTGCAACGAGGCCAGAATTTGTCTCAAAGCTTCAATTTCCTGATTGCTGAGATAATACATTTGTCCTGAATGCCATAAGTATGTTGGACTAAAGTCATATTATATTCAAATCACTCCTGATTTCAAATCAAAGAAGTCAAGTTGAACACTGAGCCCAACAGAGAAATTACGTGTTTATTTGCAAGTGGACAAGCTGCAATATATGACAGGTAGTATATTCTCTTTAGACATCAGTGTAGGTGTTACACATTATTTAAGCAGAAATGAAGGTATACTTCTGATGAATGATATAAAGAAAGATCTGGAAGCATATCAGTCCTGAGAAACAAGAGAAGGATGTTTATACATGTTGACTTGTGTGACTGTATTGAGACAGAGATCCTAAGTCACATATATAAAATGGGGATGTGCATTTCATTAGAAAGGTCCCTATGAAAATGTTTTATAAGTTTTTCACTACCACTGAAGAATTATATGATACAGGACCAGGAACCACATCTCCTCACAGAAAATATGATTTTTCCTGCACATGTAATTCTCCAGAACAAAAAGACAATAGGTTTTTTGTCTATGCAACAAACCCCAATAATTACACAATCACAGAGCTAGCAAGAATTTTTTCCCATTGCTTGCTTCCCATTTCTTCCAGTGCTTACCCATACAAACTCTCTTATGTACAATTCACATTTAAATCTTATCTATATGTCTAAAGGAATATAGGAATCATCTCTTTAAAAAAAAAAATCTAAGTTTATAAGCCAATATTTCATCATGGAATTGAATTTATGTAAGATAAAGCTAACAGGGTACAAGGTAAGGAGAAAAGCCATATTAATTTCACAAAACCTCTAAGATGTGGCTGAGCCTTTGGGTAGGACTGTGTTCCTTGGTGAAGCCTGCCCTGCTCACACAGTGAAAATGCTCCTGCTCTCTGGCAGCACTGGATAATGCACATCCAGATGTCTGAGCTTTTAACTTGGTACACACTAATGAAAAGTCATGCATGGTTAGTTACAGTTAAATAATATATTCTTCTGCAGAAGAATATATATATTTTTTCCCTTATTTTCCAGAGTTTATCTAGAACGGATAGTTTGGGGTATTTTTTCAAAACATGAACTCACTTTCCAAAGGTATATTCTGCATAGGACATTTTTAATCTCTATTTTATTGATAGGGTAGCTTTTGAAAGGAGACAGGGTGACAGACAAGCACATACTGAATCTGCAGGAGCAAAAATCTTAGTTAGTCTTCTGTCTTGCTCACAACACTGTACCCTGGCCTTTCAAAGAATCCTTTTCCACAGCCTAAGAATTAAACTTTTCTAGGCATATTTATTTTAAACCTTTTCAAAACACATGTTTTTGAAGAAATACCATCTTTTATGAAGTGGATTGTCATATTGCATCAGGCATTTAATAATTCTTAATAAAAATCCTGGCTTGAGGCCTTGGAACTGATGATACAATGTGTTCTACTTCTAGATATACAGTATTTGAGCTTTTGTGTCAGAAGCACTGGAAAAAATAGTTACCTATTTCATGGCTTGCTGAAAATCACCAGACCTTAGAACTCTCATGGGATTATGAGACCCTCTTAATTACCATTACTGATCAAGCTTACCAGTGTTTTCTTAAGTCAAATAGGCACATATTTTAAATTGCTTTCTAGTTTTAATCAAGATTCTTTCCCATTTATATTTGATTTAATTCACAGAGCTCTTCTTTTTTGTATTCATTCTGTGTTGTATGGTGAAATCTTACATTTTGTGTTAAAAAAATTATGCATTTTTATTTGAATGAGATGCTACAGCTGTACAGTATTTTGTGCTCTTCCTTGGTGCTCGAGAGAGTATCAAATCCAGCAGATACTGTTCAGCATCACGGAAGGGAAGCAGAACTTAAAAGCATAACAAAGTCCTCTCTGGGATCGTGAGTTGGGTAGCTTGAAATGCTAACATGCCATCTGTTTCAGTGAGGGTTAGCCACTGTTTAAATGATTGTGATTAACAGTCAGAGCTTTATGCACTAACAAGCCAAGTTTGATTGTAATTCTTTGGAGAGTAATCATCGCTCTACCCTGCAATTATATACAATGAGTGTTGAATTAGAAGCAAAGGAAAAGAACATGAAATAACTTTCAGACTTGGAAAAGCAGGCTATTGAACACAAATCAGAGGTGAAACAATTGGTGAGAACTGTGATTCAGTGTAATATTTGTGGCATAAAATAAAAAGATCTAAAGAAGTGTCAGTTTCAAGAGTTACTGGGAAAAAATAAGGAACATGTCAGGAACATAATTTACAAATGGGTGGAAAAGCATAATATAAAGAAAAAAATGTAAAAGCCCATGAACACTGGATTTTGCAATAAAATTGTGAACTGTAGAAAAATTTTGATTTTCCTTCATGCTATTTTTTTTTTGCTGACAGCGAAGTGATGAATCAACACTTTCACTTGTGCCCACTCACAAGAGATGTGCTCTTGCCTTTACTTTCAACTTGACCTGAAACTGTAAAAAGCAAAGGCAAGGTTTACAAACTATATAAAATTACTTCAAGATCTTTGATTCAAGTTTAATTTTGTTGAGAAAGGAGGAAGTCTACTAATGTCTAAGAGCAGGCTTACAGCAGGAAACGGGTCTTACAATGAAGACACAAGGGGATATTTTTAAAAGGTGAGGGGTAACAAAAGATTAATTATTAAATTAACATGATTAATCTGTTTAGCATGTTTAAGAAACAGATGTCAGTATCTTAAAATTGCTAATAATTTTTATTCTTTTGTGACAAGCAGTCTATTAGCTGATGCTACACTACACAGAAACTAAAAACTATACATGTAACTCCTGGAGGTGATATGGAATCATGTAAAGATTAGTAAAATGTGTTTATCAATTCCCTTCCAAACTCAAGAAAACAGTACAGTCAAGCTTGTGTTTGAAGAATTTAGTGGAAGAGTGGAACATTTAGCTCAGGAGAGTGAAAATGCTTCTCCAAAGTGATCTCTCATTCTCAGTCCCAAAGTAGGGCTATTGGGCATTTGACAATGATACCAGCTTGAACCCTACAGCTCCCTTTTCAACTTTTCCCTGTCCTGAATTTTGCACCAAGTCTGGTTTGTACCTCCATCTTTTGATTCTGTATTTTGCTGCCTCAGGGACAGATCTTGTTGTCTCTGGACTGAGAAAGAAAAGGCTGAATATGCAGCAAGACAGAAAAGAGCGGTGCGAGACAGGGAGTCTGGTTTGCTACACCCACTGCTAGCAGAGTAGGTGGGACAAGGGAGAATCTCCCTCCCAGATTTGCAACCTCCTCCATATTTCCTGCCTCTGAGAGAGAGAGAAACTGCCTCTGATGGTTCAGCTTCAGGCAAGCCAGACAGCTTGGCCAGAGTGGCTGCTTTTTGCAGAGTGCTACTCAAAGCAGCTCCCTGTTCCTCGCAGGTCTGGAGCATCCCACACCTTCTCTCCTTCCAGCACCACACAGCTCCCTTCCCTCCCCCAGCTCTTCTGTGCTCCCCCCACTCTGACTGGCTCTCCTATTCATTGCACCTACAGTGTTGCTGTTTCTTGTCATGCAGGAAGGTTAAAGAACTTGCCATTTATAGGTCACATCTGCTCTCTAGTCCCCTTCTCCAGCAACAAAAGCAGCTTTTGCCTAAGTCCCCAATCATCTATAATCTTCCCCTTGCCTGATTATCTTCTATTTTACCAATTTGATGCTTTTCTTGAGTACCCACTCCATCACTCCCTGCCTCTCTAAAAGCCTGTAGAAAAAGAAATACTTCTCCATTTGTTTTTTAATTTCTTTTATTCCCCACTTTATTTTCTCTTGCTAGTTCAACACTCTCTTTTTCACACTCCTCACTCGAAAATACACATTCTTATTTAGGTGTTTATTTACTTCAGGAAAGGGAGTTAAGCCTCTGAGGTTTTTTGAGTTTGCTTTAAAAAAAAAACTGCAAAAAATATTGACTCTAAAAGAGTAGTTTCCCAGAACCACTGCATATAGAGATATATACACATATCAGAATGAAATAATATTCCAGAGTCATCTGAGATAACTACATCAGATCATCAGGTGTCCCTTATCTTGCAATAACTACCTATCCAGTTCTGCTGACATTTATCTGCAGGGATAGGACAGAGATTTTGCAACCCTCATGTCTTAAGGGTGCAAAGTATTAACTAGAATTTAAATTGGCAACTGTAATGAAGGCTGATTTTGAGGTGCAAAGCAGAAGAAATGAGCTAATTTTACATATTTGTCAGCTAACAAATTTTTTAAAGATTTTTTAAATCTTTGCTCAATTGATGTCTAATTTTTTATAGAACCAACACATGGAAACTAGAAGGTTATCTTTATCTCATTGCATCCATTGGTATGAATATGAGATTTTTCTTACCATATGAAGATATTTCCCTTTTCATGGCCTTTTTCACAATCTCTCTGGTAGCCAACATGATGGTATCTCAGCAACTCTGATCCCCATAGAGGGTCTGAGGTGTCTGAGATGCATTGTTCATCTTCAGCAGGCTTTACTATGCTTTCTTTTTTCCATTTATCATTTCTGTCTGCAAGAATCATATGGGATACACCAGAACTACCAGCTCACCTTAAAATTTAACAGTATAAGCACATTAAAAAATAGGAAGCTTATCTACTCTTTCATAAACAGGGATGAAACCTCTTTTTTTTCCCTTTCTTTTAATGTTTGCCTTACTAAGCCTCACATTCATTACATGACCACAGCAGTTCTGACTCTGCACTATGGACTAGCTCCCATTGATTTCTGCACATTTGGCAGAAGATCCAGGGGGCACAGGTGAGCCATGAGACATTCCTCAGTACCCTAGACAGTCCTGTCAGGGAGCTTATGTCAGAGAGGCATTACCTTGTCACTAGACTGGGCATAGAAATGTCTTCCAAAGTGGCCAGATGTTGATGCACACACTCAAAAATATTCCTGAATAAGAGTAAAAAAAAATCAATAGAAGATAACTCAGATAATCAGAAGATTTTCCCAGCAAACAGGCCACCTAAAGAAAAATTCCTTTCTTTGACCATGAGAATAATGGTGATCCCATGGTGTTCCAGTTAATTCATTGATTTGCTTAGAGAAATCACAGAGAAGCTGCCAAGAGGAGAGAACCATGAGCTTGTTGCAAAAGAAAATTATTTTGCCTATTAACATCCTAGTCTCCCTTGAGTACAGCTGTACAGTGGAGCTTCACCTGGGTAACCAGACCAGCTGGGTAGACACAGACATTCCATCCTATTTCCATAAAAATATGAGAAAGATTTGGTTTGTATTTAATTGTGGGGATTATGAGGGTTTTAGAGCTGCCATGCTAAAATGTTAGCCTTTTGCAAAGGTGTTTTCCAAAAGTAAAAAGCTTTCCTGAATTATTGCAATAGAAAACTATACCAAATAAAGTTTTATATATTTAAATTTCCATTCTAAGATACTTGGGTTTGTTTGGCCCAGAACAGAAAAGACAGATTAATCAGTTCAAAGTAGAAATGTATAAATGTATGAACAAACTGTGAAATTAATTTGAAAATAAAAGTTATAACAATTGGTATTAAAAGCTTTGCTTTCAATCAGAGTTTTTCATAATCTATTTAGACCAAAGACAATCCATGTTTATTTTCCAATTAAGGGTACAGAGTTGAGTGCACCACACATAATTTTCTTTAATTCATTCAGATCAATGCCTACACATGCAGTCAGCAGAATAAATTATTTTTCCAGTGTAGGAAGGGAAGTAAACATTACTGATAAGTATCTCTGAGCAATTCATCAGGTGCATTAGAAATTTAGAAAATCTTGCCATATTGGATGTATAAACGGAAAGTGTTAGTTTGACTCTGATAAAGTCTGAAATATTTTAGATTTAGTGTCCAAAGAATTGTATCCAAAAGAAATAAGGAGGGCAAATTCTGCCTGGAGTTCTGCATTAAGACAAAACCACAGAGTAAGAGGAGTTATGACTTAAAGCTCTCTTACGGGGAGAGGTGATGTAGGTTAAGAACTCTCAAATACCAGCTATAACTCTACTAGAAATAATCAATTGACATTTTATTCCATGTGTCTATTTTTGTACTGTGTTTATCTTAAAGCCATCAGTTAGATCCCAAACAGGCTCAAGTTTACATTGTAAACATCCCATTGTTATTGGCTTAGAAAAAAGCAGTTGAAGTGCAGTAATCAATGTCTGAAATTGACCCTTGCTACAAATAATATTGTGTCTATATTTTTCAGATATGTTTGTATCAATATTTAGAGATTAATATAAGTGTGCAGATTTTTCAACAAAGGAAGCTGTATTCATGTCTTTGCTCTGGGAATATATTTGCAGAAATTGAACTTTGCTCTTTTATGAGCTTCAGAAATAAAACATGCGTAAAATTAAATGCACCCACACAGACAAAATTTTACATTCTTGAACAGACACATTTGATAAGTGAATCCATTTCCTGCATGTCACCCTTGAAGAGGACAGCATTTTCTTTTATTGTGTGAATGAAAGAATAAAGCAGGTCAAAATTTTCCCAGCCAGATTCTACCATTGCAGTTTGCATCATTAATTGGATGCTAGTGGAAAGAAGTAGCCATTCAAAATCCTTGCCTGAAGATATTAGAAAGATATTACCATTTAAAATCTAATTATGGTCTCAGAGCAATCCTCTGTCCTGTTTCAGAACCTTATGCCAATGGAAATTGGATGGGAGAAACACTGACCATCAATCAGATAAGATGAAAAAAAAAATCTCCATTCAAAGGAGTCTTGAGACACTAAATTAATTTGCTGACGATTAAATCGAAAGTCTCTAACAAAAATCTCCTAACATATTTCACCATGGAAATCCACTAGACATGAAGATGGCAACAGAAAATGCCCACTTTTGACCTGCTTATCTTTATACAAAAAGTTCAAGTGAAGGCTTCTCTGGTACTCATAGCTCATTATGTTAGCTTCTTCTGTATGGATCAGTAAATCACAGAGAAAGAACCATTTAATGCATAACATACATTTTAAGTGGTTCCATAAAGGGTCATTAAATCTCCCCAAAATGACAGAAGGGGCACAGTGATTATAGTAAAAAGAGAAAACTCAAGCTAAGGTGGTACAAACACCCAGCACAGCCACAGCCCTGTTGTGAAACCTGCACCCCAAATGCTCCAGCCCTTGGGAGAAGGACTCACATACTGCAGCTGGGAGCACACCCTCCCCTTGGGCATCACTGGACAGGAATACAGAAGGCAGTGTAAGCTCCCTAGCTCTTGTCTAGGTTTTCTCCATGTGACTGGCAGCCAGACTAGATAATCTTTAACTTCTGGTTTAAGTTTCTGTATATTAGTGTTTGCTTACAGAGCCTTTGGAATGAAATAAAACAAATACTGTCTCCACTTTTTCTATCCTTTTTTCTTTAGATAAGTTTCTGTTCCTTTCCAGATCTCTCCTTTTGCTTCCATCACTGACGTAGATGAAGAGGGAACAAACAGTTCTAATTCTCAAAATCAAATGTCAGACCAAAATGTGCTTCCAGATGAATTAACCCTAATTCTTAGCAATTTAAAATAATTTCAGTTTAGTTAAATTCCAAATGGTTTCTTCCTTTTTTATAATGCATTAAACAAAATGTCACTGCACAGTAACATCTCTGTCTCTGTCACTCATGCACATATACAGACCAACATGAATATCACTGACTATAAACTGTATACAATAGAGATGCAATAAATATAAATATAGATTATTTTTTTATGATACCTTTTCTTTTTTCTACAAGACTGCTCTGCTGACAGACTGACTTTTATTTGAATTTTATTTGAAATCATAAATAACTTCTATCCACTGATCTAAATTAAATCAATATTGTTGAGACAGTGATAGAAGTAAATGTATAATGAGGAACAGTGCAGGTTGAACAAAAGCAAGTATGAAATATTCATCATATAAGGGAATCATCATTCTATTTTACATTCTAAGAGTAATTGACATTGTAATACAAATGTCCTTAAGAGTTGTGCCTAGAAAATAGATCTTTGGAACAATGATAAACCATCTTTGTTACCACTCAGAGATTACATGATATGCAGCAATTGTATTCTGTTATGGATGTAACAATAATAAATTGATTTCACCACTTTATTTTTATTCCTTTCACAAGACCCTGAAACACTCACAAAACCAGACCTGTCTGATTCCCAAGAAGATCTGAGACAGCATGAAAGGCTAGATTATACCAATACCCACTGGTGAATCTGAAAATGCCTCAATAGTCCTGACCTCAGAAGCTTTCCATATTGTCAGCTCTTTCCAACTCTTTTCAGCATACTCTGAACAAAGATATGGCAAATGCAAACAGTCTTTTGAGATCATGAAGAAAGAGGTTCAGATGAACAAAGAGAACATAAGTATTAATTTAATTTTTGAAGAGATGTATGTGGGCGTGTTAGATTGACCTCTGAGGCTGAAGCCTCCCTGTTCCACAGGTTACACTGACAGTTTTTCTTACATTTGTCTTTTTTCCTTATCTCTGGCATCATCAGATGATCCTTCAGCCTAATTGTTTTTCCCAGCTCCTGATTAGGCACAGGGATGAGAAGTTCTCCATGTGCAGAGCAGAGCACAGGAGCAGCCCTGGTGCCCGTGGGGGAGGCAGCAAAGGCTCCGAGCTGCAATCCTTGGGAGCACCTCCTCGGGGCTTGCTCATCACCCACCAAACAGCAGCGAGCCAAGTGCAGAACACATGGCAATGCTGCCCAGGGGCTCGCCAAGGTCCAGTCATGCAGGACAGAAGGTCACACTTTCCCCTTGGATTGCAATCTTGTTTTTCCCTCTTGCTCCAGCAGTTACATGGGCAGCCAGGACCTCTTAAATGCCTTAGAGGCTGTGTTTACTTCTCACTACAATGTTTGCATTTAAACTAAACAGAGAGAAATTGAAATTCAGTGGAATTTTTGATTGTGGGAATTTTTTTTTATTTTCAGCCCCAAATGTTCGTGGCAAACATCTTAACAGCCAGAAAATTAGGGCTTTTTTCCTATAGAATATAAATACAAAGGCTTTTCCCAAAACAATAACCAAAACCATTTTCAATCTAGGTATTCTGTATGTCGGCTGATTTATTAGGGTATTTTTCTCAACCCTCAGCAATATTTATCTGATTGGAATACTGCCAAAAAATGAAACAATTTGGAATTCAGAGCTCTGAACCACCTGTTTTTCTATCTGTTACTATGCAACCTTCTACTATGAGCATGGCAAAAGAAATAACAACAAATTTTAAAGTCTGTCAGCCTCACAGTGCTTTTTTCCCCTTCTAATTTTCATTTTTCTTTAAAAGCAGTAACAAATTGAGGACCACCCTTTGGATCTGGTCCAGAGTCAAATGACTTCGAAAACAGGATCTAAAACTGATATATGAGTTTTGATTCAAAGCTGCAGTAGAAAAATCCCATCCCACATTCTAAAAACATTCTCTGGCTCAAAAGGCTATTGCTCACATTAGCTGAGAAACAGTCTTGAAAAAGCTTTTTAACTTACGAGCTCTCTAGAGTAACATTTCTGTAACAAATGACAAAACTACCGATTTTGGTGGTGCAGTGGCCCTATGGCACCCCATCAGAAGGCATGGGGAGCACACAGGAAAGTGAGTGCCAAGCTGAAGAGACAGAGTAGGTGGTGCTTATTTCTACACCAGCAGAGCTGTGATCCAGAACTCACACAAATCTGGCACCACGAGGCAAGCCCACGCTGAGGGGTGTATGCAAGGCAAGTGTACAAAAGTGTCAAATACGCATCCAGATTATAGACAAGCCTCAAGGGCACCATACTAACCATGCAATCTTGTAACTTGTAGGCTGCAGAAATATATTGCAGCATAATAATGATTTCTTGCAACTATACAAGTACAGGTAAATCAAAGACTTTTTATTAGCCCAGTTGCTCTAATCTAATTATTACAGTTTATTCCTCATAATGACAGAACTGAAGCTGATATGTACAGTTATCCATTTTCTGGTGTTTGACTTTCTGTGTGTTGCTTTGGTGACTCATCATCTCCTAAATCCCTTTATGACTCAAAGTGTGCTGGTGGTCTGTGAAGTTTTGCCTTTGGTGCATATCCAGAACTGCCCCTGCCTGTGTAGCTAAGTCATTCACCTGCAGCAGATCAGGAGCAGAGCTATCAAATCAGCTGGACCAGTAGAACCAATAATCTAATTAACACTAACAGCCTAAAATCCAGATTAGACTTTTTAATTAATTACATTACAGCAGTGTTGAAATGAAGCTTGACCACCTGGCTATATAGTCACCATTACAGTGCAGTCTCCAAGTCCATGAGTCATTGTAGGGATTATTCTTAAATATGAAATACCTAGAATGTTTTTTAGCTGATATAGCAGCAAACACTTTATCATCATAAAGAGTTATTGAGTCCATAGACATGACCAAAAATGAAGACTCTGGTCCTGTAAATCAAGGTACACTATTCACTTTTCTTTTCTTTTGTGGGGAAAAAAAAATATTTTTATTATGTTTTTGTTTGAGTCAACAACAATTGTTGTTTGAGTCAAGAATGTCCCAAAGTATGAGTCAGGAATACGGAAGAATCTTTCAATGTTTTGGCATTTTACTACTTTAGATTTGCTCTGCACCACCTTGACTTTACTTTTATGGCTGCTCTAAATTTCATTGCTCCTTAAAGGTACTACAATACTGGAAAGGAGTACCCATATAAAATCATGGAATCACACTATGCTTTAGATTGGAAGGGACTTTGAAATGCCACCTAGCCCAACCACCCCAGGCACACACTGGGTTATCTACCACCATATCAGGTTTCTCAAAGCCCCATCCAACCTGGTCTTGAACAGTTCTAGTCAGGCAGCATCCATGACTTCTCTGGGCATCCTGTTCCACTGTCTCACCACACACAGAGTGAAAAATGTCTTCCAAATGTTCAATATAATCCATATTATTGTTTCTAGGCTGCCCTTGCCCACAACATCCTCTGAACACAGAACTGGCCCTGGCTGCTTCACCTTCTCCCTCCATACTGCAGAAACTAAGCAGTGGATGTAGTCTTGCAGCCACTTTTTCTGTGCTTTTATCTGGTAATGTTGTACATAGCAAGGAAAATTCTGATTGGAATACTGGTGTATACATTTATTCTCATGCAATATTCATGTCTAGCAGCAGACAGCTAAGAGAAAGAGCAGTAGGATAGGCTGTTTTAGTGAAAGTGGAAATCTCTGCCAGGTAGAAAAAACTTAAAGCATTGCTCTAAACAAAGTTGGAAAGGTCAGGCTAATGCTGAGACTGCTTGCCTTGCAGGGTACAACCCTTTCTTTGTGTAACTGGTAAAGGAGAAGAGCAGCTACATTCAGTCTGCAGGAAACCACTTATCAAATAGGTCAGAGAATACATATTTCAGAAGTTAGACCATTGCCTATAATGGGAACAGTTTCACTTTATAGTAAACAGGAGCTTGATGTTCACAGAAGTGCTGTCAGAATTGCCCTTTAGAACATTGATCCAGTGCTGGTAAACATCAGAAAGAGGACAGAAAGCTTGCTGCAAGTACAAGCCATGGATATCGTGTCATTGAATTGTAGTGAAAACAAAATAACAGGAATAAAACAAATTTGATGAACTCATATTGCCAAATATTTTTCTCAGTAATACAGCACCTGCAAACAATATGCATTGCTGCTCATAAGGAAAAACTCATTTTGATAATCTAAATATTTGCCTGCTAGTCCCAAGTGATTTGTCAGCAACAGTGCTAATGTGCTAGGAATGGTAATGCAATGATTTTGAACACAGTTTTATGCTTCCTTTGATATTCCAAGTGTCTTAGTTACTTTCCCTAAACAAGAAAGTCACATAATTACTTCTGCAAAGAGACTTGCCATAATCTAATCTAATAATAATAATCTAATGTTTAGTATGGATCTCTTCTTTCTTTAGAATGTGAATCCTGAAATGTTAAACTTAGTATGAAAGAGTCAACAAACGCACAGATTTACAATAAATCTGGCCTTGTGCTGTTAAAATCATAGCCTGCTGGTGGTCCTTTTAGGTAGATAAATGTGAATTTGAAAGCTGAACAGTGCATTTTTCCCACAGAGTTCTTCATTCTCCATTCAAATTATTTGGTTTCTTATATGAAATCAACAAACACTTACTGCCCAATTTCTCAGCACCAGTTTTCAGTTGCTTCTCTTTCTCCTTCCAAACTACTGGACCTCAGGAGACCAAAATGTGATACAGCAGGTGAACTTTCCTTTTATAAAGAAAATTATTCACATAACAGATAAAAATTGAGCCAATAAAGAGCTTGAGATAAGATTCATTTCTTTATAACACCAAACTTTGCCCATGATTCAGCAGTTAGCAATAAGATAAAAGCAGACACAAATCAGCACAGCTTCATGGGATACATGGGATGTAGTAAAGCAGGAGTGAGAGGCCCAAACTGAAAGGGAACAAGAATCCCAAAATATCAAAGATTACATTCTGTTCCCAAAAAAAGTGAAAAATTCACCAACAAATCCTGCACAGGCACATGTTTTTGCTAGCTTTATCTCCTGTTTAAAGAATTGCTGGTTATAGCTATATTGAAATTAGTTTGCCAAGGCTCACATTCATACCTTGAAGATGAGACACTGCACAGCTCTATTCCTCTAGCTCAGCTCCTTCATTCCTTCCTTCTCTCCTTGGTCCAAACCATCCCTGCCTCGTGCTGCCTGCTGGCTGCACCCAGTGATGAGGCACAGGTGGACATGAGATGCAGCACAGCAGGGCAGCTGCCATTGCCTGAGGATTCCTGACTTTTTGTGTCCGTGCTTGAGGCTTCTTGGGTGTTGTGGGGAAAAAAACCCTCAAAAAGCAACGCTGTCTTTGAGCAGCAGGTCAAGTTCAAGGATGCCTTGCCCAAACTGCCTCTGAAGCAGAGTGCTCTGTACAGAAAGCTATTCCTCTGAAGAAGAGATGGCACTGACATCTGCCTTTGAAAGGTGACAAAATGGCACTGAAGTACAACACCACTGGAGACCAGAAAACCTCTGCTGTTTTCTTCTGAGGCCAGGGGAAGCACAGAAATTGGTGTGCTGTTTGAAAAGAGGTGTATCCCTCACCATCTTTCATTTCTCTATGCACCCATTCCTTAGCTAGCACAGAGATTAATAGTAAATTTAGAAGCAAGATTGCTTGGTTCAATTTAATTCTCCTGGTAGAGACAGAAAAATGGTCACTGTGAAAAGAGGGATATGGAAAAGTGTAGCAGCAGCAGTTTACTTAAAACTAAGGTGACTGCAATAGGAGAGGGAGAACAGCAATCAAAATTTACTGAGATATCTGAAAAAAAGAAGAGATTTCAGCCATGTAAATTATGATGTGGTTTGGGAAGACTTTCCTTGTTCTCCTGGTTGGCTGTTTACTCCACACACCATTTGCTGCTGCTGTGTAGCACGCAGCCAGACAAGTTAAACAGATTACTGTGACTCATTGCAGCCCCTTTTACAGATGAAAACAAGTCCCATGCTTATCTAGTGCATTTAGATCAAAAGTCTCTTGTGCAAACTGTTACTTTATGAACTACTCCACACAGGCAGCCTCATTTCAGGTCATCCTAGGCACTACCAGAGTATGCCTTCCCAAAGTTCAGAGGCAAAAAGAGTAAAAATATTTTAAAAAATTAACCTGTAGAAAGTGAGTCAAACATAGGTAGGTCTGCTCATAAGAAGGGAGGAAACAGTCACGTGAATCACACACAAAATCACTTGATAAAATAAAAGAATTTTGCTTAAACTAGAAAAGAGAGGTTGAGGTAAAAGCATTTTACAAATAGTTATAATATGACCTTGATCCTCAGTGGTATTAAGATATTCATCTTCCATTGGCAGTCTAAACCACCATGTGGCAGCTATATTAGAAAAACTACACAGCTCACAAATTGCCAAGCATATCTCTGAATACCTTTCACAATTAGCTTTTATGCTTGAGTGAACTAAGTAGTAGTTGATTTTTTGAGAAATATAAATATTCATGAAAACTGATGATTCTTTAAAATCCCATCAACCAATAATATACAGCAGCACTCTAAATGTCACCAGTTGCAGCCTGCACCTTCCTTATCTAGAAGAATCAATGCCCTTAAGCAGAATAATCAGGAAGTGTAGAAATATCTGTGTAATTACAAAAAAATAAAAGTAAAAAGTAAAAAATAAATTTACTTCATCCCAAGGGTCTGATCCTAGCAAGAGTCATACATAGGAGTAGTTTTACTTTATTCTGAATAGACACAACAAATAACTTTACTGCAGCAAATATTCCCAGGCAAGTGTTTCAAGGATTAATTCCCAAATCTATAAAGACACCATGCTAAAAGCTCAGGTAGAGTTGTTCTCTACATTTATATCATTTGCATTTGAATACAATTACATAAAAATAAGCAGTTTACCATTAAAGCTATGCTGGGAAATTGAAATAATTGCTAGGGTTTTTTTTTCCTTCATCAGTTATCTAAAAAAGCAATCTGAAATTGAGTAAAAAGGGAGATATAATCTAAACTGTAGGTGTTGTGGAAACTGTTCAGTGAAAATTAAAATACTAGTTTGTGCTGCAGCCATAAATTACTAAACTAATTATCTAGTAGCAGGCATAACCGAATCATTCAAAGGGGTAATTAGCAATCAGACATAATGAGTACTGCTACTATTTCTTGTCATACTGTATTTAGCTTCTGTGCAGCCTAGAGGAACTGAATTATTTCCTACCCTTCTCGGAGGGCATTACTGCTATATTGAGTGCATCAGCCCATATTATTACTCCCAGTAGTTTAATTCTTCACCGGACTGCACAATTCTGGTTTCTTCTGTCAAAGTTTTGCCTGATCTCCTGGGTCCTTTTAAGCAGGTATCTTCATAGCCTCTTCCTTGGCCTTAGTATACATGTAAACTACAACATAATCAAATTACATGACTCTTCTGTAATCTTTATTGTATTGCTGCCCCTGAATATATGCTGCATCCTATAGGTCATGTTTTCTATAGTTCTTGGACACAGTGTACATGGAGTTTTTAATAAAAACTATGTATCCAAAGACTTTTGAGGGAAGTTTAGACTGGTAATGACTTTTAAGATAAGAAGGTGCAAACCCACATATTCTATTGGCCTAAGGTACATTTGGAGAATCCTCCCTTTTATTTTTTTTTTCTAGTGAGTTCAACACCCACATTTCACAACAAGGATTAAAACCTTAAAAAAAACAAGCGCTGCTTTTATCTGGGAAAAATATAGCACAGAGGATCAATATTTCTCACTTAGTACATTCAATTTTGGGTCTGTTTTAACTTTGTCTTTGAATGTGAAAATTTAATTTCAGCCAGAGAATCACAGAAATATAGAATATGCTGAGATGGAGGGGACCCATCAAGATCACCAAGTCCAAATCCTGGCTCTGCACAGGAAACCCTAAAAATCCCATAATGGGCCTGAGAATGTTGTCTAAACACTTGAACTGTCAGGTTTGTGCTGTGACCACTTCCCTGGGGAGCCTGTTCCAGTGCTGCACTGCCCTTCTGGCTGAAAAACTTTTTCCTAGTATCCAACTTAGACCTGCCCTGACTCAGCTTCATGGCAGTTCCTTCAGCCCTGCCCCTGGCCATGTGAAGAGATATGTGCTTTCTCCTCCACTTCCCCTTGTGGGGATGCTGAAGACCACAATGAGGTCTCCCCTCAATCTTTTCTCTTAGCTGTAAAACTCAAGTGATGTCTCATTTATTGTCACAAGGTTTACATTACTGTTGGCCTCTAAATTTGCTCAGTTTTTATACACTCACATATGCAAGAGTCTATCACAGAATATATCAACAGGACATCTCTTTATGAAAGTCACATTCTGCCAATGTCCTTGCCTTTTTGCAGCACAGGTCAAAGACCATCTGGGAGTGCTGATCACTTTTGAAAACCAGTGGAAGCAGAATTCTGTAGTGAAGGAAGTGTTACTCTAATATGAAAATTCCAGAGCTTAAAATATTATAATTTTACATATTATGTTAACATTAGATATAATGCTGAGTAACATTAAAAATTAATAAGCAATTAATCATCAAAGATAAACTTTTCTGTCATCATCTGAAGCTAATTTAATGAAGCCCTGCAACAATTTTTAAGGGTTCCACCTGGTTTTAAAGTTTTTATGGAGTGACCAAGTCCTTACTTGTAGGGATCTGGTCTAATACCAAGCTGCCAAGGTTGAATTCCTTGCTATGAGCTGAAAAGATGGGAACAATGTAGAAATCATTGGAACTATTTTCCAGAAGATATTTCTACACTAAATATAGTCTAACTCCACTAAATACAGTATATCTCACATATTAGCCTGAGTAGACTCCACGTCCTTACACAACTTTTTTTGTTTTTTTTTGTTTTGAACCTTGCTTGCTGCTGTGGTAGAAGGAAATGGATAATTGCAAGGCAGGGTTATTGACCAGCCTGCCTGTAGATGGGCTCTTTATAACCACATATGCATATTAGCTGGTAAGCTGAAAAGAGTTTTTGTATTTTCTTTTTGGTCAAGAACTCCTGCAGAGGCATTTTGTTCACACTAAAGTCTTCAGGAGTTTTGACAGCAGCTTCCTTGAACTGTAACTACTGTTAAATGGCTTCTGACTGTAGATTTACATTGGTTTTTACATTGAAATAGCTCCTAAGATGCTAAGATAACCCAGTCCTGAAAACACTCATTGAGGCTATGAAGATGCATAGATAGAGTTCAAAATAAACCAAATTATTAGTTATCTTTATGAAACAAATACATTGCATTTCAGAAAACCCACAATTTTAACTAGATTGTTATTAGTCATAGAAAGAATTATTCATATAATTCTCCTTCAATCAATTAAAAATAAAGTATTTTTAGCAGGTAGCTGAAATTTCTCTTTAGCAAGGCATTGCAATAAATAAACCAGCTTTAGAGTTGTAAATAAATACATTTTTATTTGTAATGATTATGAGTTCCATATTGCCATGCACATCTTCAAGGAGCATTATGAATTCAACCTCACTTGCATATTTTTGTTGCATTTTCCAAGCACTCACATTTTGCTTTCTGTTTAAAGAATATAGCAATAAGGTAGAATTAGTAAATTATTAGATTAAGGCTGATGCCCAGAAAGAAGGTTTAGTGGATCACAATTGAAATTTGTGATTTTACCTTACTAGTTCTCCTCATGGGACAGTTTTTAGAATAAAAGTCAAGCCTTTATTCTCACCACAGTTTTGTTTTAAGTCATTCTTCTGTGGAATAATTTAGCATTCTTATTTGAAGTCAAAAAGTCACTATAAAAAAGTCACAATAAAAACTAATATTCTTTCAACAAATGTGAAGCTCTTTGTTTTCTATTTTATTCATCTGCTCACTTCATCCTGCCTTCTCTTTTGTTATCAAAAGAGGAATTAGGGAATTTTTATTCAAAATGCACATCACACAGATGGGTTAAAGCTTTTCCACTTTGATCTTATAAAAACCTCTGCAACTTCTTGATCAAAGAACTCCTTTGAGTTGTGCACCCGTGGCTGTTTCACTGAAATTGGTGAGAATAGGGCTGTTCCCTGGAGCATTGCAAGGCTGGCCTTGAAGAAATGGAGGTAGGTAGTAATGTTCACTAACTGCATTCATATTTCCCCTTTCCTGGCAGTGGCTTCCTCATTATCAAGCTTTCTTTATCTCAAACAACTGATGTTTCTACTATATAATATCTACATGTCTTCACATTGTGCAAGCATGAAGATTTAATCAGTCTTTATCTTAATTTTTTCCTCCATATTTGCTATTAGAATTAGTTTCATTTCAGTCAAGTGCTAGTAGGTTTCATACCTGAAGGCTGTGTCACAACATATTTCTAATCAATAAATATTTTTTCTACACTTTAACTTATATATTTACAGAAGTCAGTTTTAGATGCATTAAGAAGAAACATTACTTGCAATATAAATTTGGACAAATAGTATCCTGAAAAAGAGATTGAAAAGGTATCATAAGAATACTTTTTTACAAAATATGTACACACAAAAATCCACAAAAATGAAGATTTGTTTTAATGATCTAACTATCCTAGCAGAAACAAGTTAAATATAGACATATTCTAGAATGTGAAAATGCTTGAGTTTTAGTTCTGGTTCTACCCTCATGATTTCAACTCTGCTCTGTTAGGCTTGACCTATGCTTCCTTATCCAGCATGGTCCTGCCAGCAAGATGCTCTCCCTTAATTGTTCTGTTGCCTGTGGCATCTCTTAATCCTGGAAATCATCAAATTCCTATGGTTTATTGCACTCTAGATACATCTTTGTATAAAGCAACCAGAGAGGGCATGAATGGAAGTAAATGTTTCTTCTCAAATATTGTTCCTAAGTGTGAACTTCATTTTATACTGTCATTTCAAGCATAGCTATAACCTTTATCCAAATATCAAATTGAACTTTGAGATTCATTAAAGCTGAACAAGATAAATGCTTCTTCTTTTCCTTTTGCACAATGCCAGCCCAGAAGTTGTTTGTTCTAACCTGATGTGGACTTAGGCTAAATTTCATGTTAAAACCACAGTATCTCCTTCCACATCTTATGTCCCCACAATTATATCAAAATATCACTGTGATAAAACCATTTTTCTCCACCTCCAAGGTTACTCTCTAATGAGTCTTTAAATGTTATTCCAACCACTGACCACCCAACCATTTTCTCACACCTTCCCAGGCATTTAACTGTGTTTTACATAAATATGCAAAACTCAGGTGGTAAGTTGCTCAGCCTTTCATTGAGAACAAATTGATGTTCTTGGGTATTTCAGCACCCAAGGGGTTTGGATAGATGAAACCTGTGATTACTTTAAGAGCAGCATATAAAAACTTATGTGAGCAATCTTGGAAGTGTAATTCCTTCTCAGAGAAGTTCCCACTGCTCACCTTTCTGGGGAAAAGAAAGAAGGCATAGTTGGTGTCTTTTGGACTGTAACTAGTCCTGTCCTATTGTTTCTGATAAAAGGAAGTGGAAGAAAACCACACTGAAGAGGATGGAAATGTTTTGGAGACCTTGTGTTATCCTGTACTTGAAATCGTACATTACATGCAGTTACAAAGGAAAAGTTTTATAGAAGAGAAGTCAGATAAAAGAACAACTAATTAATTAACTTTTTAGATTTAAACAACTAACATAAGATAATGGAAAAGTAATAACTACTTTGATGGCAGATTACAAGAAGCATTTTAAAAGCTTCTGGAGAAATCTTTTCTAAATGTCAGATTTTATTCTTTATTTTAATCAACAGGTCACATCTAATGTATCTTCCAGAGCAAGATAATGAAAAGAACAGAAGGTATATTAAGAAAGAAACTTTTTAAAAGCATCCGTATTCCCAAAGTCCCCCCGTGGACTAAACTTAGCCATACTTAGCCATAACTTTTAGCAACTTAAAACAGAATTGCTCTCAGAGTTTAAATGTGTGGTTCTACTGGCAAATACTGAAGGCAGAAATCATGACCTCAGACACTCTTCAGCAGCTGGAGTCCAGTACAAGTTTAAAGACAGAATTTGCCTTTAAGAAAGCAAATAAAGGACAATCTCATAACATTCAAGGGAGGATACACACCTAAACATTACACCAAGTGTGCACAGTACAAAAACTATATCCAGAAAATTAGAATCCAGATTGTTAAAATGAAATATTGCAGATTATGTAAAATCCAACAAAAGCATTTCTCCAGTTATCTAGATAAAGGTGATAAATTTTCTTTCCTATTTTGGAACCAAAGAATACTTTTACTATTCTGCAGTGTATATATTTCAAGTTAGTAAAGACAGATTATGGATGAACTTTTCAGATATGAAGTATAGTATCTTTTGAATCTATAGTTAACCATTGCTCTTTGTGTTATTTTTACACTGTAAAAGTATAAAAAGCATGAAATAGAATTCATTTTTCCAAAGTAATTTTTTTAAAAAAAATTCTCACTAAGAAGTATAAATATTACCCCCCATACCATCAAACTTTTATGCTGTCAGCATCAGAATACTATGCTTGTTATGCAAAAACTCTGAAGTTTCTATCTTTTTATCCCTTCAAGCACTCTAAGTGCATTTTTTTCCAGACAGCTTTTAAAATCTTAATAGATTGAAATCTACTGTATTTAGAAATAAAGATTCACATTCCATACGAAACCTTATTTCATTTTATTTCAAGTGCTGCATAAACAAAAATACATATCTGCTATTTATATTCAATTTGCAGAAAGAAAGAGAAAATCTTACATGAAGAGTCTAGTTACTGTTATTTTATGATTTTATGACACTGGATTTGCTTTAGAACACAGCTGAATCCATCTCCAAATGCAACTATTGCTATTAGCTAAAACATCACGAGGACAGCACGGTGTCAAAGATCGACATCTATTTTCTCAAGTTCAGCATTTGCCTGCACTTTCATTTGGCTGAACAAAAATGTTGTAATGTATCCAGTGTCTCATAACAACATGCAGATACATCAGACCCTGCAGGAAAGCTCAGTACACTTCATTAAACTATTGTCTTTCAGCACCATCTCCAACTTTAAAATACTACAACTAAAACATCTTTGTGTAAGTTTTCCATTTGGATGATCACAATAAAAAATAAACACAAATTCTTCAATCTCTTAACTCTGATTATAGTCTGATTTCACAGCACTCTTCAGGTTTTAAAAAATATTCAGTTTGTATATATTTGTAATAAATACAGAGCAAACACAGGAATTAAGTTAGTAAGCTTCTAAATATTAATATTGTATATTTATTAATTAAAAACTTCAAATTCCCACTGTGCTAATAGAAATGATAAAATGAAACAATATGGTAAAACCTAGGAAAAGGGTTTTTTTTGTTGTTTGGGGCCTTTTTTGCCTATTCCATAAAAGAGAAGGTGGAATTCCAGTTCTAGTCTTAGCACATGTGAAAACGCACATGTCCTTAAAGGGAAAGTTGTCCTCTGTTAACTTTAATGGAAGTTTTCACTTACAAATGGGTCCAGAAATATCAAAGTGTTAGTTCCTGTGATAGGGAGTATAGACAAAAATCCTTCTTCAAAAAATTAGACAAAATCAGAACAATATTCACAGAAAGAGCATTGCATAGCTTTGAGCTACTGACATGTACATCAATTTAGCAGTTCTTGCTGTAGCTACACATTTCAGTGGCTGCCAGCTTCCATGGGATCTATGGCTTCCCTGGATAGGTTTAGCAAAAACTTACCAGAAATTTGCTGCACCAACATTACCATTATATGCTTCTTACCACATCTCTGCCTTTTTTATCCTGAGAGCATTCCAGAGGGGATCAAAGCTTGCACAGTAAGCTATTTTTAGGGAAGCCAGTTTGGCATAAATTAAGGAAGCAGTCTCCAAGACAGTAAGGCTTGCTGGCAGAGATAGCAGCCTTGTATCTAATATAACATGTCTAGCATGGGCACACATCATGGTGTGAAAGCTTCTGGAGACAAGTGCTATAATAGCTGTCTGCAGCACTGACTGCTGGCAGAAGAAGAAAACAATACAAAAGGAAGAAAAATCCAAATATTTTCCTAACTAAATTATCAAAGATGAACAGAGGCTAGTTATGATTTTATTAATGGAGGTATATTATCCTAAAAATACCAGACAACTTCTCTCTTGGAGACATATATTGCTAGCTCAATTCTGATAAGGGGAAAAATGTTCAGTTTTCCTCCCCAAAGGAAGAAAGCATTTGTATAAAATTTGACCTACAAAGTTTTGAAAATCATGAATTGTCTACTTGTCCTTGACCATAACTTCAGAATCCTGTCTCCAGTGGACACTTCAAAGCTTCTTGTAATAGCTCTTAGTGTAGTTTTAGAAGAGAATAGCTAAAGAGTTGCTATTATTAGAACATGGGTTTAATTTTGCAGAAAGTTTAAGTATTGGATGCATTAACCTGAAACATTAACCTGAAAAAGATGATACATTAAAAAAAGACCAGATCATTGCCCCTGGCAGTTCTAGAATTAAAAAAATCTTTATTAAAAAAATGGAGCATCAATGCAATTTTGGTTTGTAAGAACCGAGAAATTAGTGAAAACTTCATAAATCTATGAACTTTAATTATAGAACTGGGAATTGACATGCATAAAACATAGACACACTTGCAGGACTTTTTCTGAGAAAAATTCATCTGCACTCCATCGCTACATATACAAACAAACAAACTTATGCTAGAACTTCTATAGCCTTCTATAAGGTTTCAGTTTGGGTGGGTTTTTTTGTTTGTTTGTTTGTTTTGTTGTTCTTTTTTTAAACTTTTATTTACTTTTTGTATCTAACTCAAATATTTGTGGGAAACTTCAAAGGAATAAATAATCTAATTAGGGCTGAGAATCTACTGAAAAAATTCACCTTTAATTTTCCCTCTCTGAACAAATTCACTATGGTTTAATTGAAATAGATGGAAAGATAGAAATAAGAGTAACATCTATAAAAATTGATGCACTAACCACAGTTGGCAGAAGTTTGTTAATCAAAAATATTCAAATCACTGAATATTAGATATGCACTGTTTATTATAAAATTATTACATTTGAATTATTGAAATCTTTCTCCTTTCATGAACCACAATCACTTTTTTTTTTTTTTAAATTAAAATCTCACTGTTTTTTTAGGAATCATGGCTGGAAGGAAATATTTGAAAGTTGAAACTTTGGAAAAAGTAGCAGTTGAAAGTCTCACAGTTTGAAAATCTGTAGTATTTTGAGTATTGAAATCAGGCACAGTTGAAGTTTTCCCTCACATGGATTGATTTTTCTAGTCCTATATTCAGTAAAGCACACACATCATTCCTGAATGTGGGGGACATTCAAGGTCTGAATCCTGTTAGAGATGACCTAAAGGGATTTTCTTACTCCTTGACCTGTTTTATTCATAATTTTACACAAAACATAGAGGGTTCACCTCTCCTCATCTAAAATTTCCAGCCATATGTTAAAATCAGCAGATAACATTACCCACCATTGGATTTACAATCTGTTGCTATTTCTAACCTTCTGACTGGGAAGGTTTATCTGTTACTTTGAAAGGAAAAACCCACCAAGTTATATTTCTGATGCAGGCTTCATGTGACCTCTGTCTCTTACAGGTTTTCCTCCAACACTAGCAGAATGGCAAAGAATGCTGTGCAATGAACTTCAGCAATCTGAATTCCATGAGATTGCATATAGCTGAACCAAAAGTATATCTGTATTTTCAAGCACTGAGTCAGCTTATTACAACACAGTGTGGTTAAGAAACACCATATGCCAAAAAGATACTCATTACTACTAAAATTATTGATAATAATATTAGTATTACTATTATTACTAGTACTAGTAATAGTACTAGTATAGAATTAATGCAATAGAGAAGCATGCAGGTCAGCATTACAGAGCAGAAACTACAACAAGCTTTGAAGAAGTCAGCCTGTTTACAAAGGGGTCAGCCTGAACTCACATGTCTAAGGCATCAGTGAAGGCTCACATGGATTTCTCCACTCAGACTATACACAATATTTTGAAAAATGCAAAATGGGCATTTGGAGAAGGGTAAAGTGTCACTCATTTAGCACTTATAGAATCAAAGTAAGTGGGAAAGTGTAACTATTACAGGATAAGTTTCAAGTTTGTTATCTTTTTAACTCCTCTTACAATGATCATTGCTCTAGGTTACTTGAGGTATTCAAATAACTACAACCTTTCAGAAGCAATTCAGTGCGTTAAATTTACCATTAAATAATAATAATAATGTAAAAATAGTTCATTGCATTATTTAACTGACTCCCTTTGGCTCCCTTTTATATAAAGACAGCTCCCCCACCCCAGCAGAATAAACACCAAATAGTCAGAACTGTAAAAATTCAGTCTCCAAACCTCAGTCCACACACGTACTGGTTTACACAGCTAGTAATTAATTTAGAGTGCAGTAGCTCATTTGTAGTTGATACAGTAGCTTACTCTTCTAGAAAATTTGTGCAGCCATGGTACACACTGTCAGCTGCTCACACGAGCCAGCCATGTGCCACTGAGGATTGCATAAAAGCTGTTGTGATTATTAGGGGATTAATATCAACCACAATCCCTGATGCCTTTAAGGAGATGGACTGACACCATTTCCTCTTTTCTCAGCTCCAGATAACATAAGTCACTAAATAATATTAAGCATAGAATATCAGACTAATATTTGTTACTTGTATACGTTAATATTTATTTCTTAATTTAATTTTTTTAAATAATTACACATATGTATTTTTTTAGGAATTAATTAGAGAGTAGGAGGGACAAGCTGAGTAAAGTACTCTAATGAGGATCCACAGAGCATTATTTTGGCATTATGCCCTAAATCTCTATATTAAAATAAATAAAAACAATAATGCAATTGTCTGAATGCTTTGCTTCCTTGAGAACAGAACAAAAACCTCAGCTGAGACAGAAATGAATATTCAATAAAGAAGCAAGTACTGAAATCTTAACTGCTGAAACTAATTATTAGGAAGTTTTTGCTATAGCTTATGACAGTTAGAAGCCATTATAAAGACATTAAAATAGTCAATATTAATAAACTAAACAATATTTTTTTCCAAGTAATAGTCCTAGAAATTATATTCTGGTTATCTCATGTCCTCTTCATGTCAGAAATATGATGATGTAAACTATATAAAGATCAGAATAGGAGGTGCTGAAAATGAAATAAATCTGTAAACATAAAATGACCCAGATGAATGCCTGTGGTCTCCTTAAATTAGGGTTTGAAAAGAACTGAAAATGTGCAGAAGTGTCAAGTATTTAAAAGTTTCAATGAGTTTATGTTTGGGTTTTAATCTTAGAAGAACAAAATTTTTATAAATATGAAATATAATTTATGAAGGTATAAAATAGCTGTAGGAATGTTTCAGTACTGAATAAATTACACAGAATAGGATTTCTTGGTGCATTTCCTAATTTTGTGTTAAAGTTTATTTCAAGTGCATTTTTCACATAATCAGAAATTTAAGGTATTTTTATTTTTATAGATTTCAAGGCATGAGAAACAGTTTAGTAACCCAATTCACTGGGTTGAACTGAACAAAGTTTCCATAAGTGCAGTCTTAGAAACCCATTAATTTCAAAATATCCAAGGTTTTCTAAATCCCTGATAAAATGCTACCATTGAATTATATTTGCATAGTTCCCTATGTAAGTAAATAAAAGCGAAACAAGAAATATGTGTGGAATCATGCTCATCAAACAGCTAAGTGGCAAACTCATATAAAAACAATGCCCTGAAGTTATTAACAAACTGTAATTGTCCTGATTTATGAAATCAGGAGCCAAGTCCAAGTTCAATGGGCATCAGAAGGGCTTGGGTAAAACTTCAAACAATTCTCTCTTCCCCAGACATTCCCTTACTTTCCAGAAAAAAAAACAAAACAAAATAATATTTACAATAAAAATATTTTCCAGTGAACTTTAGGAGCTTTTAATAACACTTTGAATCAGTTACTTCTAATTTCTAATAATTCCATTTCATGAAAGAAACACTCCCTATAAATTATAGGTGAGGCTATTCCTCAAGTTCTCCACTTTTCTACACTCCTTGACATAATGCTAATGAACCTTATTTTCAAGTCTGAGAAACTATTGCAGTGGTATTGGTCACCCTACTGTACTTCAAATGCTCCAAAACAGTTTAGGATAATCACCTGCTATACACTGGTCCTGTTCATGCATGTGTATTTCTCCTTTGACAGAATATGCAACAGAAAGAGTTGAAACCCTGGGCTGAGAATTTTTGTTTGGACTTACAATAATTTTCCCCATCTCCCAGTCCTGAGCTGCAGGCCCAGATTTTGATCATTTGCTCACAAGAGCATAGTGCACTTTGAAAGAAGAGTTTATCAGGTCACGATGGAGATAGATTTACTTTCCCTTAATTTACCTAAACTGAGTAGATACACTAAATATTCCAACTGAACAAAGCAAATCCTGGCCAGTCAAGGAAGTTTCATAAGAAGGTTACTTTCTAATTCTCAATATCCTTTTAATCCAAGAAACTGAAACATTCTCAGAAATAATGTATTTCATTATCATAATTATGGCTTGTTGAAAAAACATGCAGTGGCAACACTAAGTTGATACTTAAAAAAATTGTTAGTATCTAGGCAACCAGAAACTAAACAAAGAAAACCAACATTGAAACCAACAGAATTACCTAAATGCATGATTTCCCAGAATTCTAAAACATGAGTCATAAACACAAAAAATTTACATTACAGACACTCATATTTCTTAGAGTTTGTTGCTCCCACAGCCCACCAGGGGTACTTTACACTTCATGCTTTCCATCTCCTCATGCAGGAAAGCAAGTCACAGGTTCCAAAAAACAACTAAATAATGGAGTTCTGCTCAAAACAGAGCAAATGCAAGCTAAGGTATAAGTCTACTCTTTTTTTAAGTACTATGATTTGAGAAGGAAAAAAAATTAACTTAAGAAGCTAGTCCAGCATCCCAATAGTATTGAGAATGTTCCAACTCCTGTTGTATCTGAGATATGAACATATTATCCTCTGGTGCTGTATTCCTGATATTAAATATCCTACATGCTAACCCTCTTAAAAACTTAGCTGCTCATTAATTGAGGTTATTTTTCACTTATTCAAGCCAACCTAAGATGCTCACTGCAGCTGACCTTCAGACCTCCTCTCAACCACCACTCTGTTCAGAACTGCAGCAGATGGTTATAGGCTTAATATGCACACATGAACTTAATAAGGTCTGTTCTCTGCTCCAAAGAAAAGGAAATGGAAATGCATCAAGGTCATTGAAGCCTTTGCCTTGCTCTGCAGTGTAAGGAGGTATGGGGGGGTGAAGGCAGCAGCACTGGAAGGGACAAGGATGAGAGAAAAGCTGGAGGCAGAATAAGAAAAGATGTCCTTGCCATGATGGCCCAGTCCTTATGTAGTGCTGATTCTGCACTGGTAGCTAATGGAAACTGAGACATGCTGCTGATTCCTGTACTTTGCCTCTAATTTATTTATTTTTTGAAGCTACTCCTATGATAACTAGTTTCTTAATTTCATAATAATTTAATAATTGATAGTGATTTATAGTGCTGCAGATAATTGGTGTATTTTAACCCCAGACAGCAAGTGAGTGTGACACAGATGCTCACTAACTGACCTCCTGCTGTGGTGATATGGGGAGGAGAATCAGGGAAAAAGGAAAGGCTCATGTGTTGAGATAAGGACAGTTTAATAATTGAAACAAAGTAGAAAATACTAATAATGCTACTAATATTAATGATGATGATAATGGTGATGATAATGTGGATGATAATAATAATAATAGAAGCAATAATGAATAAAAGAGAGAGATTACTTATGCCAAGACAGTCCTCAGCAATGATTTGCCCTTCCTGGACAACTCCTCCCAGTGTATTTACAGACATTCCATGGTGTGGAATTCTTTGGTTAGTTCAGCTCACCTGTCCTGGCCATGCTCCCTCCCAGCTTATTGTTCCCCTGCTCCCTGGCAGAGCACAGGAAACTGAAAAGTCCTTGATTTAGAGCAAGCACCACTCAGCAAAACCTAAAACATCAGTGTGTTATTAACATAATTCTCATCCTAAATTCAAAACACAGAATTGTACCAGCTAGTAAGAAGAAAATTAACTCTATCCCAGCTGAATCCAGGATAATAATCATAATCAATGACTATCTCCATTTCTACTAAATGAAAAGTCCTTTTAATTTAGCACATGTAATGCAGCAGCTGTCTCAACCAGCTGAAACAAATTTTAAAATTCATGCTACCTTCCCTCAAGTAGTTTTTATTTCTCACCTAACCCCTCTAAATATGTTTTTTATTGTTTCCTTTGTACATTAACTTTACCAGCTCATGGAGATATTGGAATATGAACCAGCAATTATATTAATGAATACAAATCACTCTCTACACTGGATAATGAGCATAATACTGAATATCACAGTATGCCTCATCATTATAACAAATAATTAAATATCCATTTACTGTCAGTGTAAATGTTGCTTCATTTTCTTCTCTTTTTCAGAGTTATGTCAAGAGAAGCTTCATTTGTGCTTACTAGCATTTGGCAAATTTGAGAAATCAGAAGACAAATTTAAAGCAGGTGGTTTTTCTTAAATATCCTTAAAACACTTATGTAAATGAAGACCTGTACAACTGTGAAGTACAATGGCATAAGCAAAAGAAGCAGAGTCATGGAAGAGGGTATTAGTGATGTTGATTAAATTAATGGTATATGCAGTTTGGTTATCACCTTTCCAACATTAGTTAATTTAAGCTGCTTCCAGGCAAGTTGTGAACTGCTGTATCAGTGTTTTATGGATATAACCTCCTTTTTAGGTAAGTGTATTCCTAATCCTGCAGTCATCAAATCCCTGAAAGGAAGAAAATTTCTTTTCCTTTTCCTTTTCCTTTTCCTTTTCCTTTTCCTTTTCCTTTTCCTTTTCCTTTTCCTTTTCCTTTTCCTTTTCCTTTTCCTTTTCCTTTTCCTTTTCCTTTTCCTTTTCCTTTTCCTTTTTTCCCTTTTCCTTTCCTTTTCCTTCCCTTCCCGCCTTCATTCCTTCCTCTCCTTTTCTCTTTCTTTTTTTAAACCCAACGTGCACCAGCTGAAATCTGTTTAAGGAATGAGTTAACAGAAAACAGAAGAATAATAGTGTTAAATTTCAATGCAAACATCCTGTAAAAATAGTAATTAAAAAGGCAGGGGTTGGAATGGAAAAAAATTCTCACACAAACATCCAGTGTAATTGAAGGAAGGCCTAATACATAGGAAGAAAATAGGTTTTAAATCCTAGGAGGAGAGCAAATAAAAGCAACCCAAGAAGAAAAATATAAGTCAAAAGAATTGCATGTAGTTCCATACAAGCCTGTTCAAAAACTTGAAGCTGAAGAACAATTTTATTTTTCTTCAGGTAAAGGAAAAAATTATTGAGAGATTCTGTCCTACACTGATATTTCCAGTGCACGACCTAGGCAACCAGCAAGAAAAGAGGAAATAAGTAAGGAATAGCTTTGGAAGTTAGAGAGAAAACATAAATAAGAGCAAAATAACACTACTGTTTGCTCCTCTTTGGTCATTGAAAGAATCTGCCTCATAACTTCACCTTTGGTGGTGAACCAAGTTAACACATCTGATCCAAAGAATCCAAATTTTTAAATCATAGAATCATTAAAGGTGTAAAAGACCTCCAAGATCATCAGGTCAACATTTTAGTTGGGCTGGGCTACTCATCTAATTGGGATGGAAATGAAACTCTGTTTCTAAAGCCTTTCAGAGTTTTAGTATCTCGGTTGAAATTAAAAGCCCGATGGCTTCGTTAAACATTAAATTTAAATGACCCATCACCCTAAATCAAATTGGAGTGTTTCTGGAATGCTATTTTAGGACTTTTTAAAAAATTATTTCACTGAAAATGCTTTTCTGTTATTCTAGTTGTCATTTCTTGGGTCAATATTTTGTTTAAGTGCAAGTTTGTGGTGGTGGGAGTTGGCTGCCAGGGTGGCTTCTGTGAGAAGGCACCAGAAGCTTTCCCCTTATTGGACAGACTCAGGGGCAGCTACTACCTCAAAATCTGAATACCAGGAAAAAGAGCAACATATGACCTCATAAAGGAGCTTTGGTCATCTCCTTGTTAGTATTTAACAGATTACTGGTGAATCTAAAACAAAGTTGTATGGAAATAGCTTAGAGAATGAAGAGGAGGCTGGAAAAACACATTTAAACTGGTTGATAAATTTGCAATTGGCCATTCCATATCCTAGACTAGAAATCTCCCTACAGGAAAGTAAGGGAAGACTCTGATTCTTATGCACACTGGACTTGGGGCAAAAAATGCTTTGAATGAAAAAAAAAAAAAGCAAAAAAACCCCAATTCACATAGATTATCATTTTGTTGTGCACAGGTTCCTGAAGAGGAGTACTCCAGATGAACTTCCTACAAAGTTGGAATTCTGGCAGTGTTTACATATTGGAAACATGTATGTGGGGAATGGAGGGGGTGCAAATCAGTGCTGGATGACATGGACTGATGGGACTTGGTTTATGAGACCTTGAAATACCCACAAATATATCACTAGTGAGGTTTCACAGCGCTTAAGGTAAGAGATGCTGGGAGAATCACAGTACTGCCTCCCCAAATGTGCTTTCTTATCCCTTCCTGTGTGAAAGTCCTGATACTCATGTGATTGCTTTCAAGGAAATTCAGAAGATAATTCAAGATTTCACCCTTTGGGGATTTGAGCTTTTGATCACATCTTTCTGAAACACCTCATTTCTTGGTGCTGCAAAGCTGCTGTCTGTAAAGGAAAAGTTAAGACAAGTCTGAGACCAGTGGAAAGCATAGGACTGACTATAGCAGCTCCTGCTTTGGTGAATTTGTGATGGATATTTGGTATGGTTACCTGATGGATAACCATATCTCATACCCTGCATTTCACACAGACCAAGGCATTGAAAAAATATTTGTCACTACTTTTTTTGTCATACAAAGTAAGTTTAAATGACTTCCCCAGTCTGGACCTAGATACCATAATTTGGTGTCTGGGTGAAAATCACTCATCATTAGTGACACTTTGTGCTGGGTATTTTGTGATAGATCTATGTTATAAGCAGGGTAAGATTTCTCCACAGTGTTGTCACTAATAGCTGTGACTCTCAGTGATATTTTTTAAACTCCTCAAGTGATATAGCTCCAATCCATTTAGAGACTTCATTTTTCATGAAGTCTAGCATCTTAGCACTTCAACAGGCCATAAAATATCTTTATGAAGTTTGGCAACAGTGTTATGCACAAACTCAAAGTGAGAGAGTTCCACTTTGTCAGATTCAGTGACGTGTCAGATTTATGGATAGAGGGGAAAAGAGGACAGCTGCTAGCTTCCTCTCCATATAATACTGTCTATTAAACATTATAAACATGTGCATAAAGTCCCCTCAATAACCAGCTTGCACTCTCCTCTGACTCAGAGGAAAAGTAAAATCTGTGTATGTGCACTTCTCATCCCCACAAGGATATCTTGATTAATTTCATACTTCTTACTCCTTTGTAATACATGACAAAAGCTGGTAATTCAGGCAGGATATACCTTTATGACTTCTATCCTCTCCCAATGTACTTGTTTGTTCTGTTGTCATCTTTAAAACTTTTAAACAAGCATTTCTGTGCCATAACTTACCACAGTCAGGAGATAGGGAAGACATTAAATGCATGCAAAAAGCAACTTAATCTGAGGCACATCAAGTCTCACTTTGCTCCTATATTGCAAGGGCCAAATAAAATTGCTTTACTGATTTATACCAATGGCTTGTCTGTTCCAGTAGCCAAGAATAGCTAATAGCAGATATTTCTGAAAAAAATTAATGTCCATCATTATATTAGGCTACTCATATTTCCATTTAATTGATTCATTTCAGAAAATATGCTAGTTAGACATACTTTTATTGTTTCAAATGTGTGCCATGTCTTTAATCTGAAATACTTCTTGATCAGACCCCTATATTGTAAAGAAAATTTCTGTTTAAAAGAAAATTATGGATCTCATTTTCTTCCCCTCACTTCTAAGCAGAAAGTCAGAGAATGGTTGAATGTGGAAGGGACCTCTGGAGGTCATCTTGTCCAAGACCCAAATATCAGTGAAATAGGGGGATTTTTTTCTTCCCTATATGAGTTTTCTATCTCCTTTATATATTTTCCCTATATATTTTCTTCCTCATCTCTCTTCTCCTCTCTGAAGAGAGAAAACACTCAAAAATAACATTTCTTACCCTGTCTTAGATAAAGAGAAATACTTCCTCTAATAAATACCATGACATCATAATATTTTAAGACCAAAGACTTTTCTTGTTCCTCCACTTGTGGAAGTAATATTCATATTTCTTATGACTGTTTCAGTAACCTCAATGCTGACTATGAACCATTAATGAAAATGTGAGATTTGTCTAATAATACCTTTATAAATCCCTTGATTATTTCTGCTTAATAGAATTTATCCTCCAAGTATACTGAGTTTCTTTAGGATCAATAAAATGAAGATTAAAAATGTAAGAACTGGATTTGATATTCATTTCTGCCCTCCTGCTCTACCTGGCTAATCCTAGAAATGGGAAATAAACAAAAAATGCCAAAGGCCTTAGTTATACTCTCTCTGTGAAATTAAGTCGTTTGTTAATACCATTTTACTGCATTGGTGTCTGCTCTGTGCTGCAGAGCAATGCTGAGAGCAGACAAATTTTTTGTATTCCTTCACATGAATAAATATAGAAAATATATATTTATATGATTAAATTGTTGCATGAATGAGATTACACAATTTTATGAAAATATTTTAAGATCAGATTTTATTCCACAGTAATTTCTTGTTTAGTTTCACAGCAGAAGATAGAAGTGCAAAAGGCCTGAGAAAAATAATTAATTCCTTACATCTATGATCCAGACATTATGCAGAAAGCATGTACGACAGATTCATGCTGAAATTTATCCTCTTTTTCATCACACTCAGACATCTGACTGTTCGCTTTTTTATTAGTTTTTTTTTTTTGGTTTTTTTTTTTTTGGTTTTTTTGGGTTTTTTTTGGGGGTTTTTTTGGTTTTTTTTGGTGATTTTTTTTTTTTAGTGTTTTGTTTTTTTTTTTTTTCCCAAAAAAAGACTTGAACCTGTGAATTAGGAAATAATTTCCTGGAAATAATCTCTAATAATAGATTTTCTAAATTATGTTTGATTAAGAGGAAGACATTTCTTTTTAAATATAAAACATTACATAATCAGGAAATTAGTCATTTCAGTGGGATAATTTATTTTCTTTATTCTACCTGAATAGTTTGCTAATTTTCTTTTCCATTAAGTGTCAATATACAAGTGACAATATACAAACTTTCTTTTAAGTTACAGGAAACTATATAATTCCATTTTCTGATAATACAGATTATAACAATTAAAAAGAGTATTTTTTTTTTTATTTCAGAATCTGCCACAGGCAAATGTTGCTCTACTAGAGATTTTAGCTTCTCACTATTTGCAGGTTTCAGTCTTTTGCAGTTTACACACAACCTTTTTGTGCTGGTCTAGTTTAATAGACTTTAGCATTTTCAAGGTTTCTTTTCCCTCATTAATGAATATGAGTTCAGCAAGGTCCAGTTAAAGACCAAAGAGATGTCAATAAGGACATTTGTGTGTTTCTCAGCATTTTTCATGGAAAAGGCAGGATTTTTCAAATTATTCTAAAGAAATGAAAAATGCACCAATAACTACAGGTATTTAGAATTGCTTTACTAGCACACTTGGAAAGCAAATCCCTAATTCAAATGTGCACCACTGTCTATTCATTTGGAGGAAGAAACAATTGCATTGGCCTCTTTGTAAGTTATGGAATATTTTAAGATTCTTGAGCCAACAAGCAGAACAGCAGACACAGCTGCTTTTTCTTCAGCCTATATTGTATTTTATGATAATCATCATGATTACTGGTTTTGCACTGCATTATAGTTCTAAGAAAATACTTTGAGAACTGATTATAGAGGTAAAAGTTTCCTAACATGTCTATTCTTGAAATACACATTCACATGGAAGATAGCTTGGTTGTAAAGGTACTAGAGTCTAGAGGAAAAAAACCCAAACACCAGAAACAGCAATCATTTCTAGTTGAACAGAATCCCATGATCTAAAAATGTGCAAACATGAGTTGTCACAAGGACAAGCAGAGAAATCAATAGAGGCTACCAGTCAATATACAACAAAATATCAGTCATGGTTTACTTCCTGACCCAGTCTGAAAGGCAAACACATCAAAGCATGGATGGTGCCCTTCACAAGGATATTTAAACAAGTACTGCATTTTCAGCTGCACAGAAATAGGGCCATGCCCTGGGCTGACTTTCCTACACTGCAGACACTGATTCTGGCAGGCAGGGAGGCTGAGGATCCCCTCCCTGGGAATCAGGCTCTGCTCAGCCTTGCACCCCACTATGGCATGTGTGCTACTGGCATCCAAACAACAGTGACAGCAATTCCTTACTGTCCTCAGCCTCCTAAAAATCTGTGACTAATAGGTGAGTAATTAAGTCCTGTTTTCCTAATGATTATGTGTTCAGGTTATGGCTTGACTGATCATGGTAGAACAGACTGGGAGGGTTCATCCAGAAAAATGGTCACCAGCATAGCATTGGTAAAAATGTCACTAACCAGAAATATCTTGTACAAATGGCTAAGAATGATATCTAATTTCATCTATTCTTTGTGGCTCCCAAAGCATGCAGGATTTATGGAGTAACACTCATGTCATACTTGATTAATTACTTCAGAACAAGCCATGAAGGTAATAGTGTTGTGACATTTCCTAGAATAACTCAAAATACCACTATTATAAATAACATCAAATCCATTATTATTTTATTAATCTAGTATTATCTATTATTAAATGTATTTTCTCATTTAATTGGACAGTTCCACTTAAAAACTACATTCCATCTTCTCAAGACTAGCCTAAAGACTTCATTGAAACAATGAGCAATCTGGGGGAAGAAATTTTGTGTCCAGAGAACCCTGTTTCTGGAATTTTGTGTTGTGACATGTGGAAAATTTGCTCACAGAGAAGCACAAGAGGTCAGCTTCTGTACAAGGAGGACCCTATAATACAGATTAGACATGAGCTCATGGAGGGGCGCTTGTCCTGCTGAAAAACCCTGCCCTCAGGCATAAAGATCTTCCCTGTGGCTGCAGCACTTCAGCCAGCTTTTACAGCAGACAGAGCATCTCCAATTCCCCTGTCAGAGAGCTCTCAGAAGTCATGAAGTCCAAGTGGCTTCCAGGGAGCAGAAAAAGGTTTCTGTTAACAAATTCAGCTCCATGCATGTGTGGTTGTTATAAAAGCATAACAAGAACCCTACAGAGCCAGAAAAGCCTCAGGTACATGTGACCAGTATTACCCAGCTATCATTTACCTCCAAAAGTTGTTTGAGTTGCTCTGAGATACCCAGCTGTAAGGAATATCTGGGATCATTTAACAGCACCAAATTAATAGTTTGTATCGATACTGGCTATTGCTATATGTGGAGTTCTCTAAAAAAATCATACTGGGTGTGAGTGGAAAAGAAAAAAAGATGGTCAAAAAATCAGGTTGTGTATGTGGACTTTTACATTTTGGATTGAAGAAAACCTCTAATTAATTTTTAAAGCTCATATCTGCACAAACTGAAATATACAAAGAAAGTCACACTGAGCAAAGTGGAATATCATCCACTGAATGCTGAAAGTTCTGAGAAAGTCTGTTCCAGTCAAAGGACTATTCATTTCAACAGCTTACAGTGTGATAGTCCAAGGTTATCTGACCTAAAATGAGAAATAGATATAGATAGCTTTAAAAACAAGCAGGGAAATTATGACATATTGGAAGAAATAGCCTGCAGCTACAAGACCTTGGACTGTCATCTCATTAGATTTCAAAGTGTCAGAGGCAGCCAGGATCAATACCTGAGTGACAGACCAACATGGAAAATTATTTGGATGTTTCAGAAGTGTGCTAGAGTTTCAACAAGCAGTTTAGAGTCTTCAGATTATATTTTAAAACAACAGATTCTGAAGCAGAACATACCACGATTTAAAAAATTATTCTCATATTTAGCCCTCCTCAGTAAGTGACTGTACCACCTTCTGCCATTGCTAAATTCAATAGCACAAATGGCTGTCTTTAGATAGATTAAAAATGCTATTTTTTACTTAAACCTCAAGCACTAACAGAATTCAGATATAATGTTTCAATAAAACTTAAATAAATTAGTACCTTTGGTGTGGGAAGATTTAGATTTCCAGTAGAAGTGACTTCTGTTTAACCTTTCCCAAGAACAATCAATATTTTAAAAATCACGTAACCAAAAATTCCTAAATTAAAGATAATAATTTAAAAATTTTGTTTAGACTTAAGGTCTTGTTTTAATTTCCAGAAGCTTGAACTTACAGAGTGTTGATTGCTCTAGAAAGCCCATAGGGACAGAAAATATGCCATTTCTTCCACTTCCTAAATTTTGGCATCTAAATACAGGATAAAAAGGAAGAAGAGATTACTAATTAGGAACCTTCAGTCTCAAAAACCAGCTTATGCTAAAGCAGATGCAACTGCCACATAAAAGGGGCACTATTGCTTGACTACAGCAGCTTAGGACTCACAAAGCTGTATCAAAAATCATAGTGCAGCTGATTTATTGTTTTCTTTGAACCAATTAAAATTATGGGCTTAAATCCATAAATGCAAGGCAAAGAAGTGTATCTCACTATCAATGCATATCTAGGTTAATGCACACAAAATTTAAGATGAGAGTTTGGTATGCTTTCCCAGGAATGAATAAATTTTAGATTAATAAGGTTTGAGACAGAGACAGCTCTTATCTAGGGTACAGAGTTTTCAATCTTGAGTTAAAAACTTCATAAAGACTGTGAAAATTCATTCTGCAAAATGATGAAGAATGGTCATTACCTTGAAAGGACCTTGAAATATTCTCCTACTTGTCTCCAGAAGCAATTGTGAAATGCTAGGGTCACAACATGCCACAAGTATTTGAATTCCTATATAAACCTGAGCAGCAGCCTTCAGTGTTGATTTCATTGTCTATACCCAAGAGTGCAGGAACAAACACGTGGTAATCAAGGCTAGCTCTCAAAGAAATATATGGGAGAAAGCTACAAGGTATTGAAGAGTTTTTATCTTTACTTGTGTATGGCATTTATTCTTCTTAGGTAGTTTTAGCTTGATAATGAATAACATATGCTCTGCCTTTTTTTTGTACTGCATTGAACTGTTAAACCTCCATTGCATTACACATATTTGCATACTCATATCTACCATAAAATTTTGTTGATATATCTGCCAGCTAAAAAGAATCAAAGCTGCCACTGGCTTGAACACAATGCATTAATTTCATTGTTCTACTAAACAACAGTAAGGAAGTAAATCAGATGCTTTGAGGTAACATAGCAATGCCACTTGACATGACAGTACTGCAGTTTCTTATGAACAATATGATATAGTGTAATACAAGAAGACAGAAAACACAAATGATAAAAAACCAATTACTTTCTGATAAAAATATGTAAATATTCTCTTCATGCTGACAGTCCATAAAACTGCCTTATAACTAAGATGAAGCTTAGGTCTCAGACATTTGATATATGACAAAAATTCTTAAATTCTTCAGATCTGAGCCCCATAATGATCCCCTCAAGGCTGCAGGCTTTATACCTGACAGATCATTGTTTTATAGTTTAATACATTTTCTTCCAACAAAGCAGTGCATAAACAAGTGCTTTAGCAATTAAACAAATGTTGCAGGGGCATGTAATGGTACCCATACCTCATTTCTATGAGCTTGGTTATCTATATAATAGAGTTAATTGCTCCCACAGTGAGGGGCAGCGTGGACTTCTGCCAGCCCTGTTTAAAGGAGCCTTCTACAGTGTGTGAGCAGCATGAAAAACAAACAAATTCACTTTGCAGCTACAGAAACCCTTGGAACTGCTCTCTCCCCTAGAAAGGGTGAAATAACAGCAGTGGCCCATCTGGCCCCTCACAACAGGTGGAGAGGGTAATTAAGTTTATGAAAGGCAGAGCCCTCTGAGTGAAACCTATGGGGTTTGTGATAAATTCATTGGACTAAGAAGCCCTCTTAAGCTCCTGCAGCTATTTTTCTCTTCTTCTGTGAAGCAGAAACTAGCTGTAAACAGGAACAACTCCAAAAGACAGTATGCATGAATAAGGGAAGCTTAATATGGAATCCTGAACAAATCAAAACTCCTTGAGCAACAGACATATTGATTTTAGGAGCTTTATTAAATGGTTAAGAGAGTTATAAAAGCAGTAAGGAACTAGACTTGGTTATTCCAGAAATTCTTCCATTTCAGTGTTTCTAAGGTGTTAAACACAGCAGAAAATATTTTTGTAATAAACTAGAAAAATAAAAAAGAAGAATCAAATTATCTAAGGTAAATTTCAAGCAAAAAAGGAGCTGATGCCAGTATCAGATAGCCCTGTTCTACAGCATCAAGCAAAGGGAACCCTCTGAAGATCTCTGAGGAACTTCATGAGGTTGATAAAGAAAATGAGGGGGAGTTGGTATGTAAATGAAGAGAGTTACTTGAAACAGAAAAACAATGAGAATTTCCTATTGTTCCACTGAAAAGAAATATCATTATTTCTAAGATATGAAATCCTTTTAACCATATACTTCAGGAAATTGGGAAAATTAACATTTAAACTCAATTACAGCATACTGGAGTACAAGTTCTTAGATTTAAATGCTTCAGTAACAGAAGATAAAGAAGGCTGTAGAAAAAAAAAGAGGAGTGTCTAAATAAATGAATGGTGATATTAAACTTCTTCAGTAAAAGTAATTAGTGAACAGGCAGTTATCAAGGCATCTGTCTTTAGCTTAAGTTTATATTAGATGTTACAGAGCTGGCAATATAAGGCATCAGTGATTTCCTGAGTTTCAGTAAGAAAACAGCAATAGTTTATGCAACTCCTCTTCTGCCTTACTCTGGGAAGTGTAACAGTGAGTTTTGCTTCTCAGAAAACTTGTTCAGAAACTGCAATTCACTGCCACTTAACAGTGAGAAAGCAGCTACAGGCTTTCAGTCAAATACAAACTAGATTGCTGAACATAAATTAAAAGGTACAAATAATATTTAAATGTCTGTGTGTGAATATATGCATTTCTTTATGCAAATATATACACATAAATACATTGCAGAGAGCGTGTTAACATGCTGCTCTCTAATATGGGTATATAATCAAAGAAATAATTTGAGGCTGACATTTTCTGTTCTGAGCTTGTACCATGTGGATAAGCCTGTTGATTCAAATGAGTGTGGCCTGAGAGTCTCAGAGAAGGCTGGAGGGCTGCTCTGGTGCAGTAGTGTGGTGCTTACATAAAACATTTTTTCATTATACCAATCAACTTTTATTACCAAAGAAAATCAGTTCAGTTGCAAAAAGCACACAGTGTGTCAGCAAAATAATTTTCTGTTCAGCCTTTAAGTTTTTCAAAGAAAGGGCAGTCAAATTGTTCCTTGCCAGCAAATCAAAATGAAAAGCCATTACAATTTTGTAGCAGTTTCAAAGGCAAACTGCTGTAAAAGATTTTAAGCAAAGTTCCTGAAATCTGTTTTTGTGTTGTTAAACCAGGCTAATATAATTTGAAGTATGAACTTAGTAAACAGCAATATTCTTGTAGACTATAGAACACTGAGGACTCCAAAGACATTGGTATATAAAAACCACCAGAAACTTTTACATATGTGGAAAATTCTAAAGATTGTTATCTGACAACAAAATAAAAATTTCTGATCTCAGCTTCAAGTAACACTATACTGTCAAGAATAAAAAGTAACCTCTTTTAACTGGTAGCAGTCTAAAAGTTTTGGGAAGGAGAACAATAGAGATAAGGTTTGTGAATCTCTTCATTAGAGTAATTCTGTATGGACTAGAAAGAGGTACAGCAGTGCTTTGCAAACTGCTGAGGAGCAGCATAGGCAGCACACATGCTGCCAAAATGCAACTGAGCACAGGATCAGTCCACAATGTGTACTAAGGGATGGTACAGAGCAGCCCAGTGAGGTAGAACCTCTGGGGAGCCATCCCTTCTTCTACAGTGATACTCACAACCAGAACAGCACAGCAGCCTCAGGACCATCCACAGCCAAATCAAAGGATGGTTTCTATTGGTAGAAATTATCTATAGAACTTGAACAGGGTGTTGTGCTGAGAAAAAAACATTCCTTAACCTGGGAACTATCAACTGATGTTGGTCAACCCTGCAACCACTGCAGGAAATTCACTTTCTGATGATTTTTCAAATTGGCATTATTTGGTCTTTTCTCTTTTGAGCATAAACTGTCAACAGAAAACTACTGCAACAATGGCTAATGTAGTTCCTCAATATAGAAAAAACAGATTTACAGGCAGGATGACTCTGCGTACAGCACTGAGACAACTGTCTTTACTGCATCCCATTTTTACACGTCAAAAATGGAAAAATTTAAATAGATTAGCATTGGCTTGACATGCATAAGGACTTGCTTTTGACATGACAAAAATCCAGTTGATATAAATACGGCACACAGTAATGCATAGAAAAGTGTGAAACTAGAAAATAGAATTTTTCTTGTGTCTTAGAAACAGCTGTGAAAGTCATGAGTAGGAGTTGGACTCCCAGCTGAATAATTGATAAACATTTAATCAATGATGGTTAAAGTATATGGAAAACTCTCCACTGCTAGATGTATTGTTTCCCATAAATTGATCTAGGATACCTTTTAATCAGAGCTTACTCAGCTATATGAGGGATGACTGAGGAAGAAATTCTGTGAGCTGTTATATAGGCCTGTACCACGAACTTTAATAGTCACTCTGACATTCAGGTCCATGAATTTCTGGAATAGATCTTAAAATGTGAGAGTGGCATGCTCATTTTTCTTTCCCATAGAGAAAGGTTGTCCTGGCCATGAAATCCACATAGTTTTGCTGCACTAGGAGCAGGTTTATAATCCTAGCAGGGGAGGTAATATTGGTAACAAGAATTGAAAGCACTGCATGGGATGAGATATGGCTGAAGAGACAACACTCAGAAGAATGCAGGCTGACAGAAAGGAGCCAAGAGGAAAAACAGGATTTGATGAGGCTGATGTGGCACAAGGGACACATTAGCAGCCAGGACAGCCTTGTGGACCAAATGAAATGAATGTCACCAAGCTAGCCTAGGTACACAGCTCTCAGTATGCTGAATGGGGCTCAAAAAAGAAAATGAAGAGGATGAGGGAATAGGAAAAACAGCCTTTGCATAAGTAGAATATTTTAGAAGTAAAATCACATGCAGAAAAAAGAATAAGAGAAAAGCAAAGCTGGCTGGTTTTAGGCAACTCACATGATCCAAAATACAGATGAGCAAATTTCTGTCTCTGGACCACTGTAGTTATTCTCCAAGGCAGTAAATGGTTCAGTATCACTTATGTGTTTCTCCAAAGAGATAGTCTGTGCACAGGCAGGGATTTGAATAATTTATAGTAGAATGTCATTAATCCTACCACTCCAGGACCTTATCAAAGTACAGATTAATGAGAGGTCATATAACTTCAATGTGCTACTGCTAGCACAAGCACTCACTCTGCCACTGAACTATTATACTTCCTTACTGAGCATGAACATTTTAATGAAAATAACTTTGGGTGGCTGTACAAGAAAACAAGCTTTTTAGCAGGGATCAGAATGATTTAACTTTTGGGCTAAGCTAATTTAGATTAATTAGATCTGAAATATTTATGTTCCACCATATGAAAGTTAAGAAACAGAGTTAAGTAAACAGACAAATAAATGAATTTGACAGCACTGTCCTCAGTGATGTCCTGCCTTTTGAGGATTCTCTGTTCCTCAGACTAAAGAATCATGACATTTCTCTAAAGTTAGTGGTAACACTTTAATCTGAGAGAATCTTTTCCCTCCACTCCAGCTGTCTTGCATGGCAGAGATTTCCTGGCAGCAGAGGGGAGGTCAGTGCCCAGCCAGCAGCTCGAGTGGCTGGGCTGGGGTTGCTGTCAGGAATAAGCACTGGTTCCCCAACTCTGACCTGTGGCTGCAAGTGATGCATTGGGCAGTGCCTGCAGACTGCACTGCCTGGCAGGGAAATTACTTGGTTTTAATGGACTTCATTAATGCTAACAACTCCACCTGTAAAGGCACTGTAAATTCAACTGACTGCACCGTGGTGCTCTCAGATTGAAGTCTATATTATACTATATATAGCAATATTCAATCAGCAAAATGGTCACTGATGGCTAAAGTGTTTACTTAGCCACTGGAAGAACAGAAAGTGAGATTCAATGAACTGAGAACCTACAGTACATATAGTTTCTGAACTGACCCTTTGTATGTACACTGGCTTCCCAGATGAAAGAAGATAATCAGCATTTAAAAGAGTTTGCTTTGCTGTGCAAGCTAATATTTACTGGACTGCAGGCATACAGTGAAAACAGCCACAGGGAAACAACTACTCTTTCATTTCAGCTCTGTCCATGAGGTAACACTAATATGATACTACACAGAAGTGAGTGAAGGAGACAAGGTACAGACATCATACTTTGGTGCAGCATCCAAATCCTGCTGACCTGCTAGTAAGGCAGTATTCCTCTTTACTTAAGCAGAATTAATAATACTAATTTTGCTGGAACTTCATCTCTACTAGATGATTAAAACTAAAGCTCATCTCAGTGACATCACCACAGCTTTGAAGCAAAACATTAGGAATTGTATCTAAGGAGGTATGTAGAATTCTAGAAAATAATGATGATTAATAGCAAGATGACAGGGTTAACTAAAAAGGGAAACTTTAAAGCTTGTAAAATCAAAAATGTTCTGTTAACTCAGAAGTGGATTAGAGTGTTCAAAGTGCTTCAGGACTCGACACCATGTAAGGGCTGATTTATACTCCAGGCTTCATAATGCCTACCTACTTCAGAATGACAAATAGCACCGTGCTGAGATCTCAATGGCAGCCCCAGAGCACTAACAGCAAATGTCTTCCATCTTAATAGCTGAGCCTCTGCAATTCTCCTCACTTAAAATTCTGAGCATTTGACTCTTCTCGTTGCATCTAAATCCAGATACAAAAAACTTCAAATCAAACTATTTACCTCAAGTGAAATCTACCCTGAATAATTCATAAGAAGCAAAGAGTCAGAAAGAGAACAAACTGAAGAGTGTGTTAATGGAGTCTAGAGTTTAAAATATAATGCTATAGAAGCTATTATGGATCTTTTCTAACCTTATAAGAAAGAACATTGGTTTCTGTGACAATAAAAAATCCCAATGAACAGGGAAAGAAACACAGTTCAGGTGTCTTGTTGTCAGTGACTGATGCTGCTAACAGAATCACACGGATTACTGCAGAGAAAGAGCTGCTGTTTGAAGCAATTCCTGATGAAGGAGCTGAAGTGTTCAGATTGATTCTTATTCATCCTGCCCCTGTGAAGAAGTATTGATCCTTAAAATAGCTATAAGAAGCTGCAATTCAATTAGAACAGAGTATGAAAGCCAAGAAAACACACAGAAATGCAGGACATGCTATGATGACGCTTACTTAACATGAATTTTTGACTCTCTAAGACCAGAGGGAAAAAATCACTTATTATGTCATTTCACTGTGAGGATCAAGGTTTTGTATTTTCCTGTTTCAGCAAATCCTCTTTATAAGATAGTTGCTACTAAAATGCATGGTTGATTTGTCTGGGGTATCGGTGATAAGCCAGCACTGTCATCAAATAGAATCTGCCTTCTAAGCTGGTTGCTGACTTATTTTGAATTTAGTTCATCTAAACCACTTATCCACAAATGTGAATAGGAGACAGAGAGAATGATTCTGAACTAGAAAAGCCAGCAATGGCCTTACCTGTCACAAATTCAGGGAAATAGGTGACTTCAACCAAGATTTTCTGCATGCTGGTAAATAATGGGTTCATTCTTTTGTGTTACTGATTAGCAACATAGGTGCACAGACAGTCTGATTACTTTGAACTAATGGGAGTAATTAATTTGAGGGGCTTTTTTTGTGTCAGATCAGATATATACTTCAGATGGTATTTGAAGCAATTTTCTTTTTTTATACAATGGGAAAATAACATCCTTTCATGAACTTGCCTGCTGAATAAAAGTACATTTCTACCTCAATAATGAGAGTATAAATCTTACTTTTGGAGAATAGTACACTTGTGGTAAAAGTTTCTCAGAAACAGGCATTTTCCTAAATAACACTACTGAGGGAGTAGATATATATATAGCAATGTTTACTACAAAGGCAAACTGGAGAAGAATTTTTTGAATTTTGAAGTAATTATTATCTGAGTCTGACTGAACTGTAGTAAAGCAAAGTAGTTAACACCTTTGTATACATTTAGAGTATTAATGCCTGCAAACTGTTCATTGGTTAGTGTATTTTGAAGATGAAGTACATGCAGAAGTCTGCTTAATTATGGAGAAAGAGGATGGGCTTCTGCATAAGACATCTCAGTCTTGGGACATGTAAATTAGGTTTTCAGATCAAAGACTTTCAAAAGGCAAGTCTCTTAATTTTTTAAGGTCTTGTTTCCACACTGTTGTATATATTTCCTGGAATCCTGAAAGGATAAGGAACCTTTCCATACATCTGTTGACAGGGACTACAGATAAATATAAGCAAAATTTAAATAACATTCATTGTAAATAATGCTGTTCAGTGATAAACATTTTAAACACAGAAAGTCTATTTAATTATTCAGGATCAGATACAAAACACAATCATTTCACAAAACAGTCCTTTCTAGCATTAAGGTGATCTTTTTTGATAAATCTTACTAGAGCTATCTATGGATTAATATACTCATTTTAAATGAAGTTTTAGCCCCTACTTTTGAGACATTTGGGGTAGAATTTAGTTAGATGGTAGTGCTAGGAGAAAGGGCAAAGAGGGACATCCTTTCTCAGGACTCCAGTACAGAAAACATAGTTGGAACAGTCTTGGCTGAGGAATAACTACATCATAAGGGTTCACTGAAAATGCATCCATCCCCAAACATGTCAAAATCTTCAAGTCTCATGCCTTTATGTGGACAAATCACACACTGAAAGAGTAAGGTCCAAACTTTCCCCTTCCATTTGTTTACAGAAAAGGCTTCATCTATGTTGTTGCAGGTCAAGAAAAATTAACATCAGTGCTGATGGCAAAAAGTTTCCTTTAAGAATCTTTGAAGTCTATGAAATGGAGAACTATATGTAATTCTATGAGGTAGAAACAAGTTGGACAGCTGAGGAAGCACTGCTTCTCAAATTTGCTCAGTCTGCTATTCTGAAGGATTCACCATCACCACCCTCCATGATTAACTCATGAGATAAAGGGGTTCCTGGCAGCAACCAAACCAATGCAGAAAATTGTCCAAGTAAAAAGAAGGGCACAGAGGATGAATGATATCATCCTTGGACTTTGTATGGGAGAAAGGGGAGGGAAAAAACTGACAGACTTCTGGTAATTCTGGCTTCTAATTTGACACGCTTACCTCCTCTCCAACACATACCACTTTTCTATTTTTAAATAAAAATGCAGTCACTCAAATTATCCAGCCTGTGTTGGCAATTTCTGTCTCATACCATAGACTGGCAAATCATTTGTGAACCTACCTTGCATTCTGCTAGGACATGCTCACTAATGTGCCCTTTATAGGCTAATTCAGAGAATGGTCTTACTGCCCAATTTGTGACAAGGAAAGTCTTTCACTTACTGGACTGAACTCTTGCAAAGGGAGACTCCTGCCATGTCTGGGCAGAGGGGTAAGCATAACTCACCAAGTAGCTGTGCTTTAAGTGCCAAGTGCCTCAAGTTATCTAAAAAGGCAGTCTTTGAAACTCTGCTAAACTATATAACATGTCTTCAGAGAACAACTAGAACAAGCCTAGGTGAAAAAAAGCAGAAAAATGGTGACATTCACTCTCCATTCACAAGTCTTTTTTCTTCTGGGAAACTGCAATATTTAAAAAAAAAAAAAAAAAGTAAAAAAAAAAAAAATCCCTATCACCATCTGTGTTTTATCTTGCAGTTTTGCTTTTGAAATAAACCATGCTAAAGAAAGTTTCAAAACTTTTGTTAGCCATGTTTTATCAAAGTAGGAGCCTTTCCCCATAAAAGGTAAATAATCTTTCTGATTGTCACAGTTTACTGTTTTTTTATCATACTGCTTTTGCTGGACATAACAGCAGTAAAGGTACTTGGTGGTCATATCTCAGCTTCACTGGTAATGCCCTAAGTGATCATTGAAATGTATTTCAAGATTTGGCTCCAGTCCATATTATTAAACAAATTAACAAAATGGGTGAGAAACAGCTTTAGAAATTTTCCACTAAGTAACCATCATAAAAGAACTGATAGTCTCAGATAATCTATGCAATAGGTACAAAATCCTTTCTCCCACTGAATTATGCATGCCTTTCACATCAGGAGCATAAATAACAATCACCCTTTTGTGGATATCAAGTTTACCAGCCTGTTTTGCCTGGAATCAATGTGAACAAGCCAAGAAGACAGCATTACCAACTTATTCACCCTTTGTTTAGGAAAACTTGTTCTCAGACTGCTCTTCCACATGGTGACACTTTTGTAACTGCAGTCACACTTTCAGCAAACTACAGAAGGCATCTGCTGAGCTTCACAGGAATCTGCAAGGAGCTGTATGGCAGCATAACACCAGTTTTATGCCAAGTCACTGGCACAGACTGTTTTAATGGCTAGAAAAATCAAGAAAGCATGCAAAAATCCTACTCTAGGTTCAATAAGGCAAAGCAAACATCACCACCTGAAAGGATTAGAATACCAAATGAAATTACCTTAGAAACAAAGACCACTTTCAAGGGGATAACTGTATAATCCCTTTATGAAAGTGCTTCTACACAGAGTACTTTCTCCTTCTGAAACATTCCTTCTTCCCCCCCCAGCCCCCAGGCTTCACATGAGTGACTCATGTGCTGGAAAACCCTTCAGGGTGGAAAACTTCCATCCATACATATAGGTAAGTAATTCAAAGCAAGAAATGTTAATTTATTTGCTCTGATTTCCTGCAAATCTCTGAGGATTTAAAATAGAGCAAGGCCTGAACTCCCACTCTCTTGTGACTGCCATTGTGAAACAAATTCCAGCAGTGACAGTGATATATATCTGCATTCACGTTTGATATTGCTTTTATTAAAATTTATTTCTAGGGTTTTTAAAAATGATTTCATCTTTTATTGATCCACAGTAAAACATAATGCTTAAATATTACAGTTGCTTCATATTTATTGTTTTAGAAGATTTAAACCTATATATATAAAGAAAAGTTAAGTATCATCAGCTGTCATTTCAGAAGATCCAAATTTTTTTTCCAATCACGTATTGGGAAAACAGTTATTCACTGGGAAACCAATGATTTAATGATACAAACTGGTGATTCTGTGAACTGGTAATTCTTCTAATACAAATCTTTATGTACATTTTACCATCTTAGGTTTTATTATTCATTAAGGACTCAAATAAATTCTGTATGATTCATGCAATAACTCAAATTCAGTAACACTGAAAATCTGAGCTTACAGGTGTTACCAATTATATCATTTTCAGGGTGATCTGCCTTTTTAATGCATTCTACTTGTTCATCTGTATGCATGATGTTTGAGATTTGGCAAATTAAAAGCTTTAGATATTATAAATTGTGAAATAGAAGACCTTTATAATGATGGAAATAGTGTTTTCAGAAGATGTGAAAGTTTTTACTGTTTCAAAGTTTACCTAATACATGTCTTTCATAACAGCTTTATAGTTAATTTCTGTAAAGAAAAATTAGATAATATTTATTTTATGCATTATTCAACGCTATTGAAAATTAGAATCTAGGCTCTAAAGAAAGAATTCAAGTATTTGGAAAGTCTGTATGTCATTGATTGCTGCTTAGTTTATATTGGATCAGAACAAAAAAAATCCCATCTCTTCTTCAATCCATTGACTATAAAATTTTTAAAGATTTTTTGTTATCCCTTGCAATGATTTTTTTTCCTTTTAAGTTGCAAGTGTACCTTAATTTCTTAAAAGGTACCCCTTAGTCCTTGATAATCTGTTCAACCAATCCCAGTGATGTGGAAATGTAGAAGTTTTCTACTTGGTGATTAGTAGCCATCATTTTTGGAGAAAATAGTGTTCAGTGGATGTGGAGGAGTTAGGGTGGAATGCTGGACAGACAAGCAATACAAAAATTCTAATTCATTTTTCCACAGAATACATTATGTTTCCCAATTAAAATATGAGTATTGTAATCAAAATTATAGTGTTATGGTTGAGTAAAGAAAACTTGTATATTTATTTTTATTTTTGCCATCTTGTGTTCATTAGTCTTTCAAGTCTTTTATATCATAGTTCAAATTATGATTTAAAGAGGTTTTGTCAAGAACTGCCAATACTCTTGATTGAATAACCTCTATTGAATTCTTTAAATCACTATCAGGGACTTCTTTCTTAATTCAAAAGTTTAAATAATTTATGAAGTTCTAATATCAACTATGAAGTGACATTTATTATTGTATTACATATTATACAAAGAAACTTCTAAGTTTAATAGTTTAAAAAAAAACCCTGCTAGTTTAAGTAAATATCAGCTTTCCCTCTTGTCTACAGAAGATGTATTTATTTTGTAAGCCTGTCTTTGCATGCCAAATGGCTTCAGAGCTTGCTTACTCTTTTCTAACACAGTGAATTTGCAACCACACATTATCAAATGAGGCTGTTTATAATGCTAGTCAAATTTTTTTTTGCCTCATAAATACCAGCACTTATTAAAACCTAATCTGTGACATTTCATTGGGAAGAGGGAACATTTTCATGGATGTTACGTGCCAACAGTTTCCCTAGCTTCAGAATTACTTGAGTGCTTCAGCATTGGTTTTGTGGTTTTGGGATTTCTGTTTGTTTGTTTGTTTGTTTTGTTTTTTTTTTTTAATATTTTTACTTCCTATTCCTCTTCTCATTGGTATTATTTTTGATGGTTTGAAAGAACCTGTTCTCACACTGGTTGCCTAAATATATTGCAGATCTTTCCATGCCTCCAGCAAGAACAGCAGCAAGTTAAGAGGGTAATGCACTCTCCCCTTTCTGCCACAAGGAAGCTCAGAACAATCAATGACAAGCCACTGTTTGCACTTAGATCCCATCTGCTGTTCTGGAGAGGAAAGCTGGGGATGCAAACAGCATTTGCAGAGCAAGATTTCGCTTCCAGGAGAAGGATGAGAGAACATTTGTTGAAAACTGTAAAACCAACACTGGAGTGAAAGAGAAGCCAGAGGATGGCCAGAAATTACAGTTCTGATTTGGGTTATTTACACTATCCTGGGAAATAATTGAATCCTTGCTCACCTGAGCATAGAGGCTGATGGATGTGCACACTGAAGGTGAAAGGTATTTGTCTTAAGACCAAAAATTCCAGCTACTTTTTGTTTCACCAGTGCTGCAGCCATGAATTTTGTGCTCTTTTAGGCAGATCCCATACTCTAAAAGGGCACAGCTTGACCTTAGGAAACTTATTTTAAAAGAGACTAAGAAACTTGTCAAAAAAGGCACATTAATATACTGCTTGGGGTTCCAAAGATGAAAATGTCAAAGAATTTGTTTCACTTGTTTTTTTTTTTTTTTTTCAATATAGACTAGAGAAATTAAAATCTTTACCTTCTGAATCAGTGAAATACGACCCATCAATTGCAATAATATTAGATTTTTTTCCAATTTTTCTTCTCCATTAATATATAAAGAGATGTACAGCACTGAAACATGTCTCACATCTGATGTATTAGGAAAAATTGCATACAAAAAGCATTTACAAGCCTTAGGAAGCTTACAATATATTCCTCCAACTGTAAAACCCAGTAGCTATAGAAGATCCTTAATTTGAGGTATGGGTCTCTGAGAATTTCTCTTTCATATAACTTAAAAATCCCCTTAGCCCTTTGTGACCACTAGGTCCTTAAAAACAGAGGCCCAGAAAGAATAACTGGTTGATTACAAAGTTCTCCATGTGGCCCATCCTATGTGTTTTGTGCAGCTTGAGAGAAGTATCTAACTCTATAACTGTTAGGTCCACTGAACTTCAGCTGGAACAGTTTCCCAAAAAGTCATGTTCACTGGAATTATTGTTGTATTTTTTAAAAGTCACCAATTTACAGCTAATATGAAAACTTTTAAATCTTGCTTTTATAATGGATCTGAATAGCAGCTTCCAGACAGCAATTAGTCAGCTTATCCCTAAAATCAAAATAATGAAGGAGGTCCCAGTAGCATTCCTAGCTAGTCTAAATTGCTGAGACATTCCTTAAACCTATCCTATCACTCCTATCCTTCTACCCTCTGCATATTCATGAGGCAACAGCCATAGAAATAACAAGTATTTAAAATAAATAAATAATATATACCAATACACAGCATTTTTCCAAGCTGCTGACAGAACACTCTTCCCTATGCAGACTTGCCCAAAGCTTTCCTCCTTCTAGCTGGGAATGTGAGAAGGAATGGAGTGACAGGATAGAGCACAGGGAAGTAAACTAGCATGGAGAATTTTGCAATGCAATGAGATATATCACAGCAAGAAGGGCCAGAAGCATGAGAATGAAACCATCTACTGTGGCATTTTAAGGCTATAAGAGTGGTGAAAAGGATAATGCAACATAGCTCCTTGTGTAATGGAGAAGCAAGAGGGAAGAGAGCTTTATTTAAAGAAACACTACAGTTAGATAGGGTAGCTCGTGCAGAACAAAATAGAAAAGACTCACCGGTCCAAGAAAGCAACACCTCTCTCAAAACACACTTTTAGAAAACATCACATCTCTCCTGCACCCTTATTCAGGTTGTACATACCACAAAACAAAACAAAACAAAACAAAACAAAAAACCCAAAAAAAACCCACCAAAACAAACAAACAAACAAAACAAAACCCAACAAACCAAAAAATCAAACCCAAAGAAAACAAAAAAAAACCACCCAAAACACCAAAAAAAGAAAACAAAACCAAACCAAAAACAAACCAAAAACAAAAAAAAAAACCAAAAAAAACCAAACAACCAAAACAAGAAACCCAAAAAACCCCCAAAGAAACAAAAAAAACCCCCAAAACAAAACAAAAAACAATAAAAAACCAAACCAAACAAAAAAGACACCCAAAAATGAAAAAAAAAAACAAAAAACAACTCCCCCAAAAGAAAAACAAAACCGAACCAAAACAAAAAATGAACAAAAAAAAGTTGTTTTGGTTTTTTTTTCTTTATTATGTGTCATCTTAAAGCAAAACCCAAACTCTCAAGAATTCTTCAGCCTACTGGAATCATACTGGGGTTACTGTAACAATTATATTCCACCAAACACTTCTGCATCTTTAAAGAACTAGAGACTAAAACTAATAAATGGAGATAACTATAATCTCATGTTTCCATGTATTGTATACTTTCTCCTAATAAAGTAGTTATTATTATTACCAGAGTAGACCAACATTTAGTGCTGGATAATTTAAGATAAATTTAAATTCAAGGAGCTATATACCAGCTGATGAAAAAAATATGGATACTTACAAGTAAAGATAATTTATGGTGTTTGCACAGTATGAGTGTAATATTTGACATGACCCACCTAACTAGATCTGTATTATATAACATATAAGTGACAGACAACAAGGAATTTTATGAACAAGGTACTGGAATCCAGTCACCAAGTATGAATAAATATGGAAAAAGCTGCCTATGACATTTGATACCTAGATTTTGTTGTATTTGATATTGGTTAAAATTACATACACCCAAGAAAAAAATCTAATAATTAGAGACATGAAAAGTATTAAGGAATTATTCCCAGCACCCTAGGGTTAACAAAACTCCAACACAGGTTTATCCTACAAATTAACCATTATTCAAAGATCCTGAGCCTAATTTTGTTAAGATTTAAAAAAAAAAAAAAAAAAAAAAAAAGTTCACTTAATTAAAATTACATCCACTCAAATTTTTTTTTAAAATCAGTTTCCTGAATTTTTAAACACCAGAAGGCCATTTGAGTAAATCAAAATTAAGAGTTTTTATAATGTTGTGAGACTGAAAGATAAAATAAAAAAGCTCATAATTTTTACCCTTTAATCAACTGGAGTTACTGCTGTTTAATTTTCAAGAAGGAGATTCACAATACTGTGTTCTTTCACATATACACACATATACATATGTATATATGTGGGAAAATTTAGAAACCAATCCTTTTTTTCATGTGGCTCAAATGCCTTCAAAATGTTGCTTTGGTTCTGTTGTCTTTCACTTTGGAAAGAAAACCATGCACTAAGCACACTATTTTGTGTAAGTTTTTGAAAAATACCTGTACAGTGAAGTTCTTTACAAAATATTATAATTCTGGTGTGTTTATTCAACATATTTGTGATTCAATTTAATTATGAGCTGTATTATTTGTTTTATGTGCATCTGCACATTGCAACTCATGAAACTACAGCCCAGCATCTTTTTCTTTGCTATTTCATCTTTCTTGAATATCTGAGCTATTTTCATTAATCTCAATTTCCTCTCTGTGATGCACACCACAGGAAAATATATCAACAAATGAAAGGCAACACTGATAATCTACAGTTATCAAAACTGAAATATCTGGCCCATTTTTGAGACAGGTGAAGTGTTTGATTCTCTCTATAGCCCTATATTCAGCAAGAGGCTGAATCTGTATGTACTTAGCATAATGATTTGTGTTATTCAAGTGTTTCAAAAAGATGAAAAAGTTTCCTCTAAGAATGATTTTGATTCAGCAGGAGAATGATACATGTTAATATTCAGCAAGAACATGGCTAGGTAGAATTGATTAAAATATGTTGCCAAATCTGCTTTAAATAAATCTGTTTAAAATAGATTTTATGTTATAAAAGTAACTATATAATATTAAAAATGTCTTCAGAAATTCCACCTAAAGTAATTCAGGTCAAGTGTTTCTGCCCTAGTTACACATATAAACTATTGTATTTTTAAGTAACTAAACACTGGAAATGCCAACATAGTATATTTTATATGCATCTAGACCATAGATATTGAAGTAGGCATAGTGTTCTGGGAAAATATCAGTGTTCTCCAACAGGATTTAAGCACTGGCCTTAATCCCCAAGCTAATTGCAACACTTAAAACTTTCCACTTCTAGTGGAGTATGTGATGATGTTTTACATCTGCTAAAAAGAATGCATGCATCCAGTGTACATATATGCATTTTTGTGCACATGTGTATATGCATGGCAGCACATAAAGGCTACAGCTTATGTACTTTTAGTTGGAATTTAGCTGGTATTTGATGAAAATATAGATTCTTCAGGTAAAAGCATTTTTTCAACTATGTTATTGTTTCATGGTCATTTGAAAGCAGTGGTGTACTCAATTCCAACACTTGATTGGGCTATGATACACTGTGTTTTAAAACAGCTTTTTTTTTAAAAAAATATTGCTCTAGAGATAATCATGATCATAAAAAAAAAATTAAGGTAAGGTATATTGAATTCTGATTTAAATTATTGCTCAACATTGGGAATTTAAATTGACCCTATAAAATATACCCATGATGAAGACACCTAACAAGTTAATCCTTGGGCTCATAATGGTCCTGTGTCCCAGTTTAGCAGCTGGCTAGAAAAGAGGTAGCTGAATTCCAAAGACAGCTCCACTCAGAACACCCTACAGGCATGGGAGGGCTCAGCTCTGAGCCTCCGGACCCAGAGAAACTCAGCATTACTGGGCTGTCCCTGAAGCTGAGGCAGCCAGAGGAGGGACCCATTAGAAACGCTCATTTCACAAACCTCGAGATTTCAGGCACTGGAATCTGCACATTTTAGACTTTGGAATATGCTGTTCAGGGAAGTGAGGGATTCATCCCTGGGAACACACAAAAGACATGGATGTGGCACTTGGGATATGGTTCAGTGGAGAACACAGTGTTGGGTTAACTGCTGGACTCGATGATATCAGAGGCTTTTTCCAGCTCAAATGATTCAAGGATTTTATGATTGCAGAAAGGTCAAACTGCTTTGGGTATGAGTGATGCGACTTGTACATGTTCAGCTCAAAGCTTAATGTGAAAATCTTGTAAGTTCTTTTGTAATTACTTAAAAGCTATCTGAAGAGATCTGAAATTGTAATAAGTCAAATGAGTGTTAAGTTGAAAATTGGGATATCCATATTTCCTTGAATTTGGAGACATAAAAGTATTTCAAGGTAAAATGGGACATGAAATAACACTCATCATATTTCTTAATTTATCAGAAGACTAGCTTTTTGTGCTGACTCTAGATTTTGTGTTCTTAAAAAATTTATGAATCAGAGCAGAGGGCTAGGCACAAAACCATCAGTAAACTATGAAAAAAAATTGTTAGAAAATAATTTAATTTCTCTATCCTTCTCTTTGAAGTTCTGCTATTAGAATTTTACTGTAATTTATTGAATAATGTATCATTGAGGAAGGGAAAAAAAGAATTTGTAAGAACTGGAGAAAAGAGCAGGGATTTCCTTTAGACAACAGCTTAACATGACAGAATAAAAGAGCCCTTACCTGTTAATATTAACACAGAACTTTATTAAAACAAAGTTCATTTTCTCAGTGACGACATGCAGAACAGAATTCTTCCCAAATGAATGACACAGGCACTTCTGTGAAAATAGCTAATTGTAACACAATTATTCATGGTGGTACTGAAAGTGATACAGAAACTGCCACTTCAAGTTTGTAAACTGTCAATCTACGTCAAGTCTTTTAAAAATTGCAATGAAAAAGTAACACTTTATAATAAAGGTTTTTTGAATCACCAGTGATCAGATCCTTGAAAAATATGGCTGCAGTAACAGTCCATTAAGAAAGGCAAACTGTAGGAAGTAGGTTTTTATTCCACAAGAATCAAGTGAACAGTTTCTGCTGTGTTGTGTAGTTATGAAAAAACCCCTAAAATAATCATTTGGGGTTTTTCCTGGGGAAAAAAATAAAATCTTACAAATTTTTTTTTTATTAATAATTTTTGAAATATATCTTTTCAGATTTTAGAGACATTTGCCATACATGTCAATTTTACTAGTGAAAAATTATTTGTCAGCTTCATGTTACCTCTGGGCACACTCAGTCAGCTGTTGCTTCCTTTCTTTTTTTTTCAGATTGAGTGAAAGCCTTTTAAATTAGGCAGAGTTATAGTAAATGCTTTGGTGCCAAAGGTTTAAACTTTGCTAATCTGTAAGAAACAGCAGGTAGTGTTTTTAGGGTTAGCAAAAATAATCTTTAGAGGATGAATATAGCCCCCAAAAGCACAGATTCTTTCTTCAAGCTATCATGGTAAAGCAAGATTAGACCTTCCAAATCACTGTGGGACTAGGACAGTTTTTGCTGTGTGTCCAGACAGTTTGTGTTTTCAGATACTAGTACAGATCCATGCTTGTGATTTGGAACTTGGAGCAAGGAAGGAGAAAGGAGGAGAAGGAAAAATTCCTTCCCTCTGTCAGTCACTGGTTTATTATGAAATCTTTTGCAAAAAACCTTGTGGCAAGTGAACTTCCTTGACTCCTCAAATCCAGACCAGGACTGTCCACGCCTCAACATTTGAACACTAAAGCACCTTCTCCTCGGTTATAATGCTGGCAAAGTTGTGTGGGGAGTCACACCAAGTATTACACATACTGAACAGTCATTTTTCCTTCAAGTGTATCAAGCCTTTTTCATCTCTCCTTTAATCTACTCTTCACTTAGAAAAGAACTGGTTTAGAATCAAGCTCTAATTTTAAAATATTAATGTTCTATAGAAAATTGTTGCAAGCTATTAGCAAACTGATACTGATGTTTAGCTACAGTTTTGAAGACCTTCCTAACTTCCTAATAACAAAACCACAGCAAGACTACAGCATTTTTTCCCTAAATGAAAACTTTTTCATGATTACTGAATTGCTTTACTATTCACACTCCTGAATATATTCTGAATACATAGTTGTCTTCTACAACAAATAGTTACCCAACTGAAATCAATACAGGCCAGAAGCAGAAAATGTAAACTGTTAGAAACTCCAAAGCTAAAAGGTTCCTAGGTATGAGGTCCAAGCAAAAAAAAATCAACAAAAAACAACAACAACAAAACCACACAAAAACCCACAAAAAAATAACAAACCAAACAAGTTTTGGTAAGGCTACTTAATTATCTGTTTACATAATCTATAAAGGGTTCTTTATGCACAAGAAATGCATGTAACAAGTTTAAGCTGTTTGCATCTGTAAAGTAGCATTTAAGGTACCATCACGAGTCCAAGAAAAGCAGAAAGAGACAGAGGCATTAACAAATTATTAATGAGAATGAAAAATGTCAGCAGAGAACAAATATTAGTAATGTGGGGGTTTGGCACATCAGGAATTCTAGAGGCAAATCTTCAGCCATGACACTATGACAAATCCTGCACAGCTGAAGACCTGGCCAGATGTGGAGCTTCAATGCAGCTGCCAGTCCTAAGAGACTGAAATGTTTTAGAGCTGCCCTGATCTGTGTGTGGTCAGAACCACCCTGAACAGCAGCAGTGGGCCAGCTCTCCCAAAGACTTCCACTCAGATGTGTCCCTTCCAAAACTGACCATGTTCTCTTGTCTTAAGGGGAACTTTTCCTGCTATAATCAACTTGAGAAGTTTCTTAATTTTCCTTAAAATCCTGTTTATCTAGGCATGTGTTTCCTCAGGAAAAGCATTATAACAGAACACAACTGAATATAGACATTCAAAAATGTCAGTCTGGTTTTCATTCAGACATTGTAGATGACGTTGTTCCATGTTAGAGTAATACCATATATATTATGCAAATAAGTATTGTATTGAAAATCATATTACACTATATTCTTATGTTCTCAGCATGACTAAGTTATCATAAAATGTAACTTCCCATTATTAAATATGCAAGACCATCTGAAATTTGGCAGAACTCAATGGAAAAACTCAAAGGGTCTTGATGGCCCTTAAAATCAAGTAAATCTTGTAAGATGAAACATTTATTTGTAAGGAAAAAAAGAAAAATTTAAATGGAAATGTGTGTTTCATTATAAACCACTTCTGGAGATTATTAGTAAGCAACAGGAAAGAGGAGAAAAGCTCATAGGGCTGTCTGACCTCAGACAACTACTTATTCATTTTCTGAAGATTACATGCAACTACTTATCTCAAAAATTCCTTTTGTTTAAAAGAAAACCAAATACATTAACAGATTTTTAAAACCTTGCTCTTAGTTTCATGTTTCCACATTTACATGAGTCCAATATCCCAAAAACCATTTTGAAATGAACACATAATTTGTGATAATAACAACTGGAGTTGTTACTGATATTTCTAGGCACTACTGAGAAGCAGATACTTTGTAGATTACTTTATGAAAGCTATTTGTGCACATGCTAGGGGAAAACAATTTAAAAAGTGAGAGAGATTAAGTAATAAAATAGGTGTTAAAGGCTACTATTATGGACTGTTGAAGTTTATGTTTGCTAATTAAAGTGCAGAAGAGATAAGATGGAGTATAAGTACTCCCAATGTGACAGTGAAATTGGCTAGGCATCCCTTGAAAAAAAACACCTCTTGGTTTTACTTGTTCTGTGACAAGGACTGAGGGATGGGCAAGCAGGGACCATCTGAGAAGAGTCTTTTTACAGGTCACAATATTTGCTCTACTGAGATCACTTCTTCTACCACCTCAGTTTTAGAGAGACTTCTCCATTTTAAACTACTGACTTTAGTGAGTTATGTCTTTAATTCCAGTAACAGTTCATAATTAATAAGAATTCCTGGAAATTGCACTTGTCTGTAGTCATGTATATTCAGCTCTCCCTCTTGTTAGTAGTGTTCTAATCTTCCTCCTAACACATTAATTTTCCCCAAAAGCCCTACAACTAATAAGATAAGCCTCCACATCCTACTGAGAAAAGGGATTGGAGAGGTCATTCAAAACTTGCTTTTATTTTAAGAGATGAAAGTTTTGCAGTACTAGCTACTACCACTTTTCTAAAACTTTATTTTAAAAAGCATTTGTGGATTCTGGTACATCAGTATTGGCAATATTGCTACCAGATTAAGGCAAAGCCCATAACCCTACACATCACTGGGCTTAATTTTCCTAGGCAGAATGCTCAGCTCTGTTAGGTACATTTTCTTGGCCCAGTTGAGTTGGAGGTCAGCACTGCAGAACTGAAAGTATTGTATAAGAGCCTAAACTATTATTATCTCTAATGATGCTACCACCATATGCCACAAGCTACTAATTGATAACACCAGTAGCAGTAACATCCAGATTTCAGACTAACAAGCTTAAAATAGATTCCTCTTGTAATTCTTGCTAGGAAGGGTTATATACTGAATTTATGTAACACTTCAGTTGTCTAGATATTTTGTGATCTTTCTAGATTGTCTTGCTTCACTCTCATTTGAAACAACTTGGCTGCAACTTCACTCCTACTTGAGATAGTCATCACACCAGTATCAGAGGACTGAAGGATTATGCAAAAGGGAAAAAGTATTCTGATCCTCACCAGAGAAGACCAAGGATATTTAATTACACTCAGGTATTAAATTTGGGGAAGGGACTGTTTTGGGGAGTTTTGGTTAGTTTTGTTTCTAAGTTTCATTTGATTTAAGAATGAACAGCAATTTACTTTCTCCTGAAAACCCCAAGCTATCTGTCTACAAAACTAAAAATTAGTTGTTGTCCTCTATAAATCAAAAGAAATTTATAAAACAAATTTAGTGATATTAGGTGAAGTTACTCTGAAGGTCAAACTCAATTTTCAAATAAAAATATTCCTTATGAACAAAATATAATCCAGCTGAGTTTTTAGAAAGCCTTGAATCTAGCAACTCTGAAACTGAAATTCTTTAAATTATGTCTATCCAAAATTAACTGCTTATGTGATTAAGGAGAGTCATATAAATTCTATGGCTTTAAAATATCTAGTCCTCAAATCTTTAAAATAAATCCATATTGTATGGATATTAAATAACTGCTTAGGGCTCCTATTCACAGGTAAAAACACCAGAACACCTAACTTCCAAGGACATACAGGAGTACTTTTTAGAAGTTATGAGGCAAGAAACATGACTAGTAAATGCTCACAGTGAAGACTCAATTATGCTGAGATCACAGACAAGACATCCTACTCAGAACAGTACATATTAAAATATCTCAGGTGATGTAGAACCTTGCTGTGTTATCATCTATTTAATATTTGCTCTGTTTATATTTTTGCACAGCTTTTTAAAATATCAACAATTTTGTTATGTTGCTGATTTAGTGAAATTATCTTTAATCATCTACTGAGATACCATTTTTCAGCACCAACATATTGTGTTGGTCTTTTCAATTTTTAATTGACATTGCTAGCATGGATTTTAAAACATCTGATTTCTATTTAATAAATAGTGAAGTTGCTTGTCCTTTTCATTTTGTGTGTATTTATGTTATTTATCAGAAATTTAGGGGCAATTTAACGATAAGAAAAAATATATTCCCTCCTGTTTTCTCTGCCACTTAAATTTCAGATGACTGTCTCCTAAAAGTTAGGGTTTTAGAGCTGTGTGAGAGTTACCTGAAGTTCAGGATGGGACTGTGACCGTGGGGCAGGATCTCCACACACACAGGTAGGAAGGACAGACAGCTGTGAGGAGCGTCTGCTCCTGCAGCCAGGGTGTCCTGGGTTACAGTGTAAAAACACACCCAGAGGTTTGTATTCTATCAGCACCTGCTGAAACCAGGTGGGGCAGTGTTTCTTATCTTTGTGGGAGATATCCTCTGCTAATGGGCCATCTGTTAAAACCAGATGGGGCAATGTTCTTTACCTTTCCCATGACCCACCCCTCCTCCAGGAACATATCTTCTGTTAATGGACCATTGAGCCCCACTGCATGACTGACAATAAAATTACATCATCCCAATGTGAGATGCTCCACCCAGGGGGAGGAGCCAAGCCTTTCCTACTTAGATAAAAACTGAGATTTGGAACACCAAAGCAGCCCTTACCCACAGGTTTCCAGAGGACAAGAGCTACCAGGATCACTGCCAGGATTTGTACAGGATCACTGCTTTGAGAAGACCACTTCAAGCAGACTGCTATCACCATGATAACTAGAAGGGTGTCAGGCTGTATTCTGAATCTGTCAGTGGTTTTTCTTTTGTACTATTGCATGTATTTTATTTTTCACTTTTTTCCTATTAAATTGTACTTCTGACTTGGAGTTTCTCACTGGTTTTGATTTCAAAACCATCACACAGGGCTAGAGCTGTGCTGCACCCCAGGACCAGTGAGGTCCCCCACGCTGAGCTCCCAGTCCCCTGTGCCCCATCAGCTAATGCCAAGTCACTCCAGCTCTCCTGCCATCCCCCACACCAGTGCCAGGCACTTGAGAACATCCTGAACGCAAGGGGAGGGAGGAGAACAGATGGATGCAGGCAGGGGAGCGCACGGAAACTGTGGGACCATACTGGCTGCAGTCACAGCACATCACCAGCCCACAGTTGGCACCATCCCTGCAGGCACCCGGGCAAAGGGCAGGGAAGGACAGGATTGAAGACATCCATGAAGGAGCCCAGCAGGCACCTACAGAAATCTCTTCTCAAGCACGAGGGATGGTGCACGGCAAGGGAGGGCTTGCTGAAAAACATAGTGAGATGCTGACATCAGGAGTCACCTGGGAGCAAAGTGAGGCATTTGATGCCAAATGGGAAATAAACAGGGAGGAGTGATGTATGAAGGGCCTTGAAATGTAGCAATTTAGCATCTGATGCAGCACAGAGAAATCAATATTGTCAAAATGACTGGCTAGCAAAATGTTGTTTGAAGCATGTCAACATTGAAATGACAATTGGGTAACGCTATTAAAACAGAAAGTTTTGGTTTTTTTCTGTATTCAAATTAATTTCAACCCCCCTCCCCCCGGATTTTTCATAAATCAGAAGCACTGAAATATAAACAAAAATAAGGTCATCTAAGGAAAGAAACAATTGACATAATTTGAGCACTTACATTTCACTGCATAATACCACCATTAATTCTAGCAACATTAGCAGTGGAAGAGGCTGAAATTGCCATTTCCAACAGAAAAAAATATTTTGGAAGACTACCAAACTTATGATAGATGTAGGCAGGCACAAATCCATTTAAGTCAGTGGTGCAGCACTTGTGTCTGTCAACTGTAATAGTCTCCCTTGATATTTCATGAAGTGTATGACAAACAAATTACAATATGGGAAGAAAGCAAAACTAGCTCTGTACCACACTGAGATACAGATATGGCACAAAGGTTACTTATCAAAACATGCCTGTTCTGCTTCATACAACTTCAGTCAGAAAAGAGCTCACAGAAAAAGCTATATTGAGACAATACAGGCATAAAATTCAAAGGTTTTGAAAAATTTAAATGCTAAAGGACACTCTAAACAACAGATTATTTCACCCTATACTTAAAGTGCCACTCACAGCACTAATTTTAACACACAGTTATCTCAGAGTAGGCATTTGCAATTCTGATACCTACAAAAAAGGTTAGATTAGTCTCTCAAAGTGATAATTAAGTAGCTTTAAAAATTATATTTGTCCTCAGTAGTATCTAAAATGGTCTTGGGATTTTTTCCATCTACCCTTAGTAACTTACCTTCTATTTAATGTATCTAATTGCTAAATAAGAAGGAAATTATTCTTGCTTTACAAGAAAGAATTCTGTATAGTGAGTAAGCTGTTCTGAAACATCATGTAATACAAAGAAATTAAATTACTTAACCACTTTTCCTTGAATAAAGTTCCACCTGAACACAGGAAAAAGAGAATTAAATTTTTTTTAGTCTTCTATAGAGTATAATTACCAATAAGATTGGCTTGGCTTCCCAAACATTTTTATAGATGATGTCAACTTCTCACTTTCAGGTCTTTTCCCAGATAGATACATTCAACATTGACAGATTATTTTTCTTCTTGATTTTTCAGAAGTCAAAGCAAGCAAGTTTAATTTTAAAGCGCAAAAAGATCCACTGAGTGCTTCCAATGGGCCTCCAATGAATTTTCCCCATCACACCACAGAAGATAGCAAATTTTATCCCTCTGGAAGATTTCCATCCTATTTGCTATAGCATAACTCTAAAAAAGCCTCGTGAGATACATGGTGTCACATTTTGTTGATAACTAACCAGGGATGCAAAATGGTCTATGATCTCTTCCTTGACTAAAGAGGAGGAGTCACAGCTCTATAGAAAAAGATGAGTCAGGAACTGCCTCCTATAGAAAGTAGCCACAGGATTTCCTTTGAAATAACAGAGTGCTCTCATCTCACATCAAAAGTCTTTCTGTACCTATTCCAACAAACAGACTTTGGTTTCCACAGTGCTGACAAAGAAAAAACCCAACCCAAAAAATTCTTTTATTTTTGTTTTCACACTGAACTATTTGTAACACAGAAACTGCAACATTTTGATTAATATCAATAGAAAAAGATAGAAAAGAGGAAGACAACAAAAATTTGTCCATTACAGTAATGTACTACTGAATGTGTTCAAAGAAACACTCATAAGGTTGGAATGTTACACCTTAGACAGTTAAAAATCAGAATGACTTCATACAATTTTTCACTGAAGAATAGCTTTTTATAGAAGAGTTACTTTAAGGTGCCTGAACAGCACAAAGAATCCAAATCAGCTGAGAAACTCAATTCCAATTGCAGGGGACAGTCTACTCACCTGTAGTGAGTATGTGCTCAGTAAATCATAAGGTTTCATTTATCCTCAAACTCTAGCCCTTGCTATAAAATCTTCTATGATGCATATATTTGTAAATAAATACATTAAAATTTAATATTAGTTGAATTTAGTAATAAGAATGAGGACAAAGCTCATATAGGATCAGTTAAAGTCAAATATTTAATACACCATATTTATGCTAATATCCATCTTTTAGGTAGTTTAATACTCCTCAGCTCTGGAACAGCATCATAGCAGCAGTAAAGCACCAGTGGAGCTCAGGAGACAGATAATCTATTTACTGCTTTCTAACACTCTCACAGGAATGGAGGTCAATGTACAAATACATTCTTTTCCACAGACCTATCAGATCAGGTGATTAGGCAAAATTCTGAAGCAAGAAGTACTGTTACAATTAGAAACAAACAAATGTTAAAATATGAGATCAAGAGAAATTAGAAGCCCCTGGCAGAGATAATTGCAGTAAGAAATAATTTATAAGCTTTGGATGCACCTTTCTGATAGATGTTGTATTTCATTATAATCACAATAAGTGTATTTCACACTACCTTTAATATAGTGTTATTTATATATTGAAGCATGCCTTTGCAAGAGAATAGCTAATAGTTTAGTCCAGGATAGAGTGTGCAAGACCATGTTAGATACCTAGTTTTCATGTTAGTACAGTAGACACTGGCAAGAAAGTGGTCTAAATTATTAATTCATCAGTGGTTTAGCACAATTCAAAACCTCTTTTCTGATATTTATCACAAATCAAAATTATTATCTTGACCTTAATGAAATAAAAATTCAGTTGTGATAACAGCTAGAAAAAAAACCCCACCACCCTACCTATTAAAATAAAACCAAAATTATATTGTGAGGGTCTGCATTGGAAAATTGGTGTAGAAAGTAATATAAGTTTGGAAATAGCAGAGCACATATTAACCATAGAATCTCATTACCCCACTCTGCCTTGTGATTGGGCAGGGAATGCCTTCAGTCATCCCTCTAAAACAGTATTCTCAAGGTCTACATGAATGAATGAATCAGGCACTTGATATTTATGTTTTCATATTGCCTAATGCATACAAGGAGATGGATCCCTACCTCGTTTCAAACAAAGTTTTCTTCCACTGTATCCAACTTTTTTCCCCACATTATTTCACTCTTGAAGGCTCCCTAGATAATGAGCCTCTCAATTGAAAAGGACTAAGACAAATCTGACCTCTGAAGTTTAGCAGAAGTCTGAGTCTATCCACCATAAGAAGTAACACACTTCTAAGAAGTTGAGACACTTCAGCACTGTAAGTGCCTCCAGACCAAGCTTCTGTTTCAATATACTGACAACCACGTGGAACTGAGGAAAAAAAATAGATACCTAGGGATTGAAGCTGCTCTAGCACACCCTTGCCTCCTTGTAGAAGAGATCACATGAAAGCCTTCCAGCAAATTTTCTCTCTGTGATCATTCAGCCCCCTGTTGCCCTCCAGGAGAGTATAAAATTTTTCTACAGTGGAGCTCTTCCTTTCTCTCAATATTGTGTAAAAATCCCCCAGGACATACCTCTGGTAGCAGATAGATTTCCATGATCTGTGGCATGAATTCTGGCTCTTGTCAGCAGCTGCCAAACAGGCAGGACCCAGTTAGGAAAGAGAGCTTAGATGCTCTTACCCTCTGTATCTCAACGGCTATCAAAACTGAGCTCAACCCATGTTTTTAGTTCCCCAGTAAGTTGACACAATCAAAATAATTATTAAACTTACCATGACTTGTACAAGCAAGTTCTCTAAATATGGAAAGCTGGAGATTTTACAGTAAGTAAAATCTTGGAGCATGGTATTTATTTCAGGGAAGTGAGCACAGCATAAGACACCACTGTAAATATAGTAAAAAAAGCACATTTGTTGATCATATGAGGCTAAATCATTTAATATGGTGGAGCTATTCTGATCTTTGATAGAAGCTGTATATGAAACATATGTATGCATAGAAAGATTTGTTAGCTGTGTCACAATAGTGCCCTTTCTCCACAAATCCCGTCTCTTCCCAAAATGGTTCTAGCAGATCTCTGAGGGAAAAAAATAAAAACAACAAACCAACAAACCAGAAACCAAAAAAACTCTACTTGTGTGTTTGTATATTTCTGCTGTTCTCTTCAGCTTGAAAAAACCAAAACTCTTCCTCCAGTTAAGGGAACTTCTGAGCCATATGACCAGTTCTGTGGCATCTGGGCACCTCAGCCCGTCTGTTCATGCATATGGGTGCAGTACAGTGACAGCTTTACTGCACATTAGTCAAGCATCATGTAGCACATTTCTTGACAGAGGCAAAGGCAGTTTATGACTTGAAGCAAATAATTTTATCCCAGGGGCTTCTAGGAGCCAGGCAAAAGTCCAGGGCTTAGGTCAACAGCTTGGGAGTTTGGCAAATATTTCCTATCATTATTCCTTTGCAAAGATCTGTCACCTGATTGAGTTGAAGGATGTGACCTTTTGTTATGAGAGAAAAGGCACTTAGAGACAATAAGTGTGTGGCCATGAGCATGGTTATTCAAGGAGAGAATCACAGAGTTTCTCAGGCTGGAAGTGACCTCTGGGGATCACCATGTCCACACCACCCTCTCTGGTCATTCAGAGACAACTACAGTTGGTTGCCAGGTTTGTGTCCAGATGGTTTATGTGTATCTCCAAGGATGGAGACTGCACAATATTTCTGGGCAACCTACCTGGACAGTCCATCACTTGCCACTGAAGTCCCTGTGGAAATGGGACAACCAGGAAAAGGAGACATTACTTCAATATAAGTTCATGTCTGCAAACTGACACAGGCAGCAGGTTAAGAAGACTGCAGGAATTCAGCAAGCTGCAAAATTCCCACCAGCTGAAGGGCAATGCCATGCAGTAACAGAGACACTTTACCTGCCCTGAAATTATGCATACAAAGCAGGGTGCAGTGACCCCCAAGCTAGCACTAAGCAAGTTATCCCCCAGGACTGCATCACCCTGCTGTTTTCCTGCAGGGAAAACATGCACACATATTCAACACAACTAGATAATGCTCTTCCAAGCTGCCCATAAAAAGAATTGCTTTAGTACCACAGAAATGATACCTTAAACATCAGTATTCATGACTTTGATTTTTCTGGACATTTTAAAGGGTGACAAATTTAAAAAAAAAAAAGTACCTTACAGATTGACTGCTAAAGGCCAATTTTACTGTAATAGATTCCACAGTGTGTTAGAAGACTGTATCATTAATACAAGAGAGAAAAAACAACCACAGAAAAACAGATTCCAGCACATAGACAAGTAACTCAGATTTTGCAGTAATAAACTCCATACTTATTCAGCTACCTCTTCACTGACAGGAATATTTTATATTCCACGACAATTATCCATCAAGTACAGGAATACTAAAAATATTTTACAAATACTTCATTCTTCTAAGTGAAGCATTTCCTAGAGAAATAAAAAATCCTGCCAGTTGTACTCTAAAGGTCATGCCAGCTATAAAGTCTAATAAAAAATTTCCAGATGGCAGCAGCCAATTTCCAATAAGATTTAATTTGGTTAATTGACTGTCTTATTTACTAATTTATAGCAGTATGCAGTTCATTTAAATTAACCTCATTTGCTGTCATGATTTAAGCAAGGTTAAACAACCTGGGATTTTTTTTTAATTGTGTGTAGAAATGACAGTCTAGTATATAGTGACATACTAATATAACCATGAGAAGCCCTCCTTTTTTGTTTTGTTTTGTTTATTTGTTGGGTTTTTTATGACAAAGGAAATATAAGAAATATTGGCTACAGCAAATTAATGGAAGAGCTATTTAAACACAGAACACTCTTGTTATAATTACATTAATCTTTAAAAAAACCCCTGAGAGACAAACCTCTGGGTGAGAAGGGAAAACAAATGAGCCAACTAATGAGAATAAGGAGCTGACCTCAGTTAAGAGGGGTTGTACAGAAGAAAAATTGTCTAATGGACATGGTCATCAGTACTTCAACTGTAGCACCAAGTCCTCCCACCTCAATTCTGCAAAAAGTTAAACCACAAAATCAGTTTTAAAAACCTAATTTTTCTACCATTTTTTCCACACTCACTGGAGGGATAAAAGAAATCTCTTTTTCAACCCAAACCTGGTGAAAATTTCCTACTTCTCCAAGGAAGTGAAAGAAGCAGAAGGCAGTGCTAGTTTGCAATAAGATATTTGTGGACTTACAGCTGTTTTCTTATCAGATTCATCTGACACAGTACTTTGTTTAATTCTGAATTACCTTAGTAAGGGAAAAAATTACCCCTCAGAGAAAGAAGCTGGCCCTTGAAGGTATGTAAAACTTTTTTGATTCCTACAGACTCTTTTAATTGAATATTTTGTCTGAAAACTTATTGTCCTCCAAACCAGGACAAAACTGAAACTTCCTTCTGAGGAAAAAATTGCAGGTCTTAGTGAGATGTCTTGTTTTCCTTTCTTGGAAAAGAGGGAGTGGCAGGCTGATAAGCCTGCAGAGATGGGGCTGATGTCAGCTCCTGCACCCCAGGTACGCACTCCTGGTGTGGTGCTGATCAAAAGTTATGGAGTGCATGTGAGAAAAATGGCTGGAGCATTTTCTAATTCATGGCACAAAGTTAGAAGAATAAGTGCTCACAGTGTGTTTATTCATCAGTGTTCAGTGATAGTATCCTTGCTTGGAAGGTATTTTCATTTCAGAAAGGACTTGGGATTTAATTTAGTCTGCCACTGGATTTTAGGTTTCTCCTTTGCCTTTTCCAATTCTCCAGAGGAGGAATTTTTTGGTTCTAGTATTAAAACCTATAACATGACACAACATAAGTGGAAGAATTTGAAGCTTGAAGAAAAAAGCTCTACAAGCTGCAAACCCTTTGCTTTCAAGTCCCTGACAATGATGACTCTCAGAAATATCTATTTTGTAAAAAAACACGTTCTCCCATCTATCACATAAAACTTCATGAAAAAAAAATTAAAAATCTAATACATCTATAAACAGCACAGCTGGCTTCATTTTTAATGGAGCTTGATATATCACCACACTAGGGAGCTTTTTCAGACATAAGTGTTTTTGTGAAATGTTGGCAAGAAACACACAACAGTGAAAATGTTGTGCAAGATGACTTATTGGAAGGTCAAGGATTGCAGTGGCCATGCTCTTCTTACTACAGTTTTCAAATTTTCTTGACATTTATCACAATTTCTACCCTTAAAAGGCAATTTTCCCCAAAAATCAAATCTAAAATCTATGTATACAAAGCAGACTGTGCATGAACATAAAGTAGGAGAGGCTATGTTCACATGGCCTCTGTAAAGTCAGAGGACTGTAAGTGCAGGTATGACAAGGTTGCTAAATAGCTCATTTGTACCTGACACTGCAGAGGTGCTTCACAAACAGCAAAGAGCTGGCTTGGATGTTGAACATCCTTGGCCTTCACCACCTGATAAGTTTCTTAAATACATTGATGATTTCAGAAAGTAATGATTTACTTATTCTGAGCAATGGAAATCTTTCATAGGTGCCTGAGCTGAGATGTCTCATTTAGAATTGGTTTTAATGGGCAACTAGCAAAGCTGTTTCCTGCACAGAATTTGGTAGACCATTTTTCCTCCAACTTCTTCTTGTTCTCAACTAATGTCCTATGACTGAGAAATAAGAAGTTCTAATTCCCAAACTACCACTCAGAAATTCCTCTGCAGTGTGTTAATGCACAACTGGAGAGGAACCAAGTGGCTCCTGCCAAAGAGGACTCCTTCACATTCATCCTGTCTGAAGTGAACATTCCCCAGCTTTTGAATAAAACTTGACAATGTAGTGAAAACACCAAGGAAATATATTAAGAAAAAGTAGCACTTTTAGAGTAAATGTCATGCAGCTCTGCCTAAAACACATGCTCAGTACCATCTGTTGTATACAACCTGTGTGTCTCAGCTGCTCTCTGAGCACATTACTGTTCCTTGGGGCATCGCTGGGTGTTTTCTCACTCAGAAAATGTTGGATGTAGAATTGGCTTGGTGGTATATTGAGATAATTCAGGGTGTAACACATTCATCTGATGAACTTGAAAAGAATATCTGCTTTGGAAACCAAAGAAAACTGATTCAGCACCCACTAGATATATTTTGAACATATAAGTAGCTTTAGGCAGGCTCAGATTTCAGCCTAAGAGAAACTGGCACAGTAAGGCAGACATGGCAGTGATCTTCTGTTCTCATTTTTCTTCCATTATTGCCAATAACAAGAGAGTAGAAGAAGCACAACACTTCAGCAGATGATATAACTGAAGCTATCTTTAGGAAAATTGTGCAATAAGGGAAAAGAGTATCTCTTGACGGATAAGTTGCATTCTTAAATGACCCCACTAGTTCAACAGCTATGCTCTGAAATATGTATTGTCAGGCAAAGTGATGCAGGATTAAGAAGTGCTTTTTGTAAAGATTCTCCCTTTATTTCCTCCCAGTTTATACTTATCAGTCTTTTAAGCTTTTAGGTTGGAAATTTTCCTCTTGTCTTAAAGGTAACAAATACATGTATTTCAGTATTTCAGCTTTGGTTTCCTTGAACTCCTGTGGTAATTTTCCTGCTAAGAAATACAAGCTAAGGCTGTCAGAATGTTTTTGGAAAATACAGTGACTTCAATTTCAAATAAATAATCAGAAAGGATGCTTAAAGTTTATGGTAATTACATATATATTTATAGTGCTTACTATTATTAAGAAGTTGTGAATGGGCATCCACTTGGACACATAAAAATATTACATCCACAACAGTTTTAGCAGTATATTTATATTTATTATAAATATATATATAAATGTTATATTTACTTCACTGTTTTCTAACCCAAAAACATAAATCATACAATATGTTTTTTTGCCATTGTATGTTTAGATTTTTTTTCCTACTCTTCGCAGTGATAAATTTTCCCGGTTTTTAATTTTCACTCCATCTGACTCTGCCAGTCATGGTTGTTTTTTATATTTTGGATCAGTATGAGCTGCAATCATCATGTTATTTGAATATTTATTGTTTAATATGGAAAAACACATCTATAAAAATTTAAAACTGTGCCAATAAGCAACTAGTTCTCTGAAAGTTTTAACAAAAATACTCCAAAATCATCTCTTATTGTTAAAATAAATTTCTCTGTTGGCTTGCTTAGTTTTCCTCTATTCTATGTGCACAGTCTCTTCCTACTGTCAGTATCTTCTTTTTCACCTCCTTTGTTTTCACCTGTGCACAGACTTCCACAGGTCCTAACTCTATGACAAATGTTCCTGCTTCCGTTCAGCCATAACACTTTAAATTTCTTTTATCTAAGATTCTCCCCAAGTACCCACCATTCCTCATTTGCTTATATCCTCTACTTCATTTTCTAGACTTATACAAATTCTGTGAGTGGAACACTTAACACTAAATATTTATATTCAGCATCTACTGCTGTCTCAGAAGTTTGCCAATAACAGTGAATCCATGAACTATCTTTAGGCTCCTTCTCTCAGTATCTTTTTTTTTCTTCTTTTAATTTACTTTACATTACTTTTACCTATGTCAAATCATAAAGTTGAGGGAAGCTGTCCCATTCAGTAATACCTGTAAGTGAATTATTTGCCTACCATTTTTCTATGTAACTATGGAAAACATCAAAAAATTCTAATTTCACTTGTATCAGAAATTAACACCTTAAGCCAAGAGTCAACTTAAACATGGTGGGATTTTGTCTTTAACTCTAACATTAGCTACTTGTGATCATTTTAACAAAAGTATATTACACAGATAGATCCATTAAAAAATTTATTGAATGTCCTGCCTCTGTTCTTGAGAGGGCTTGATCTGATCAGGTGGAGTAAAGATTTATCACACCTCTTTAGGCCAAGCACTACTTGATTTTTTAAAGAACAATTAAATCCAGAATAGTTTTTATATGCTGTTTTAGCTCAGACTCCTTATTTATTTTTATAATACAAGCCTTTGGCATTATCTTGACCATGAACTTCCCTCTCAAATCTTTAGTATACAAGTCAAAATCTTTTTGACAGACCTTTCTACTACAAGGATTTATCTCCACTCCACAAAGTAGTGATTTCATGTCTATTTTTGGTATGTTTTCATTTATTTGGCTTTCTGAGCCATCAGTCCTGCCTGTTCATTGAGTTATATTTATATTGTCCTGACCTCCTATATGATTCTGTTTTGACTCCTGATGACAAAAGTTCCTGACTAGTCTTGTAGGTCATTTAATTCTAAGACAAATTCCACATCTCTGCTATACTTGGTTTTCTGCAATATAATGCAAAGCATATCAATTCTGATAGTAATTTTACACTGACTTTCATTATTTTAGGATTCAGTGTCAGTCTTTTTCATCATTATAAAATAATTATGCATAGAGAAGGAGGCAAAAACAATGCTGGGAATCAAATTACAAACTAGATCTTCTTTTTGCATCTTCAGAATGAGAATATGCTAAATGCTCTGAATATATAACTTGACTGAAATGCATATGTTATGTGTAAGTGGGAATGCAACTTTCAAATGTCAATGCACATCCAGGATGTTTATTTCTACATAAACAGAATCAGAACATATGGCCAGCCAATAACAGTATATCAGCAAGCACATTTTACTCCTGAGACCACACCATGCAGAGAATGTGCAATCATATGCTCCTTCTAGATATTGATTCTTGCTCTATTCAGCTGTCTAGGAACAAAAAGAATGGGATGTTTCTTAGAGAAACAGCAATATTGTTGATTTGAGTGTCAAACTCCTAAGCCTTGAAATACGTTCATTCCACTGTGATTGTGCTCAAAATAGGCAAGAAAAAAGTTTACTCCTCTCCACAGCTCCTCTAATTTGACTTCCATCCCTTAAGCTGCTTAAGAACCGAGTTATGCCTTCTTAAACTTCTTAGAAAAGAGAAAAAATATGAGTACTGCACATCACCAGCATAGTTTTTTCAGTTACAGGCAAAAGTCTAAAAGCCATAAGGACATTATTCCCATCCTCTGAAATACAAAGTTTTATTTGTTAAAACAGTAAATTTTGTCTGAAACCTTTAAAATATTTATTTCCGGGAGAAGTTAGAGAAAAAACAAAAACCAACAATCCACTCCCCACAACTAATCATTCTAGAAAAATAATTGTTTATTCACATTCAAATTTAGGCTCGTAGTCTTAAAAATGAGTAATTAGGGTGCCCAAAATATGGTAATGAGCAGAATATGATGCAGATGCAATTAGTATGCTAAGAATGCAAAAGCAGGTAAAATATTTATTTCATAAATTTCAGATTGTATTGGAGAAAAAAAGGTTTGCAAGTAGCCAGAGAAATAACTAAATAAATAAGAGAAATTATTTTCAGTAGACTACCTAAAATATGAACCTCATTCTTATGGTTTTTTATTTATGAGTCTCCAAAACAAAATAAAGAAGAATGGACTCCTAGCTTTATGACAATTTGTTTGAAAAACAGCAATGTTAAAAAGACTGTTTAGTTTCTGTATCTGAAAATACCTTTTCCAACCCTTATTTGTGCCTGTCAGGAATGAGCTCTCTTGGCTGGCAGTTCCATGTACTAGCAGTCCATCTGGATGGAAACCCTGAGGAGGAGCTGCATTTTTGCAGAGAAAACAGGCAGGACTGCAGTGAAGTTAATAGACACAGGCAAAATGACAAAGTGAGCTTTCATTTTTAAAGAACAGACTATGACATAATGATGCCTACATAAAGTAGAACAGAGAATGAAAAGAAAGACTGGATTAAATTCTATTTGAGGGTGTCTAATTCAATCTAAATATAAACTAGAACACAAAGAAAACCATTTTTATATTGCTTTAAGAGAATATATCTGTGAAATACCAATATAGCCGTGAATAGAAACCTAAACAGTACTACCTGGGTGTTTCTATGACCCTATTGAAAGGTGAGTGTTAATATATCCAGAATCATCTGTATTTTTATTTTCATCCGTTTAGTCATACAGAATTACTGACTAGGTTTTGGTGTTATATAGCATATCACCATCAGTTTCACTGAATAATGTATCCAGAAGAAAAACTCTGTAGGAGTACCATATAGGCATATCAAATGACTTTTAAACATTCTGTAAATCATCTTTCACTTCCAAAATTTGAGATTGTGCATGTGCCTTCCTAACATGATTCACAATTCTAGGTTCTGAAATGTTCTGTCTCTATGTGTATTGCTGTAACACTTCTGTTTAAAACTATAAGAAACAGAGCAAGACAGAAGACACAGGGATTTTTTAATTTTTTTCAGAGGAATATTATGTAATATATATGCTATGTATATAATTTGCCTGTAGGGAAAAATGTTAAATTTTACAGTTCTTACTAAATTCAACAAAAATATCAGGATCACAGCACTATGCAGGATTGGGATGACAATAATTTTGAAAATTTTTAGCTAAATGATTTATTTTTTAAAGATTTTAACAGCATAACAGCAGGAAAATTGAATTTTTCAGAGTTGAAATTTCAATACTTTCTTTTTCCAGTTTTTTTATCTTTGCTTCATAAAGCACTAAATGCCAGTAGTACTAAAATCAATAGTTAGTTATTTGTGCAACCACAAGGTGTTTTCCTACAGCACAGCTCCAAAGAAGTACAGATGTGCCTCATCTGGAGTCTGCCAAACTCCTGAGTGAAAAAGTTCCCAAAGAGTGCAGCACTGCCACGAGACTTAATTTTATGGTGTTTTATGATAGAAAATTTCTCTTAAAATTTGCAGCATAGAGATCTGAAAATACATGTTGCAAACTCAAGTGACCAATCAAGACATTTATTATATACACATTTAAAAATCATGACTTTGGAAGGTTAATTTTTTACTTTATTTTAAAAAACACAGATTCAGGAATTTTGTTATAATTGAAGGAACACTGCAGCAGATTCTTGTAATTCATCAAAACATATATTTCGTGTTGCAGTCTGCAACTGTGCTTGTAATCTGTTGAGGTCCTCAAAATCAGTGTTCAGAAACAGAATAATTATTGCTAATGCTTATTTATCTGCATTCATTTAAGGAGCATAATCAAATATTTATGCTCCTTAAACCTTGTTAAAATACAGTTATCGATACAGAAATTAAAATTGCATTTATAATTTTTGCCTCTCCTATACTTACAGCAGAAACCTGTAATATTTTCATAGCATTGCTATTTGCTTAAAAAAAAAAGAATCTGGGTTCAAAAAGCAGAATGCTTGAAGACATGTTAGACTTAGAAAATAATTACCTGCACTCATCAACTCCTGTAGAAGTTTTTTAAAATCTATGTCCAGAGATTTAAGTCATTTCTTTGTAGGGTGGAACAGTGCCCTTTAATCAGAATGTATTTTAAAAATGCAATGAGGTTTGGAATTGTGTCTCTGTTCCTTGGAAGGAAGCTCTCAGCCTTAGTAATTAAATTCAGTGTTGTAGTATTAAAAAATAATTTTCAGTGTTGTTAATAAAAACAAGGAAAAATTACCACTGCCTATTTTTGTACCAAACACCTTTGTGGGGATGTAAAAGGCAGAAAGAAATTTCACTTAAAGTAAACTAAGAAAATTAAACCAAACTGGAGGTTTCCCCTATCTCCTACAGGGAAACCCTTATAGGTTTCCCCTATAGATGACAGTGAATATATGCAAATGTATCAAGATTTCAGATTTGTAGCAACTTAAGCTGGTATCTAGCAAGTTTACAGCAGATATGCTTTCCCTTTAATGGGTCCTACATTAGAAATGAGATCCTGAGAGCTTGCATTCACCTAGCTATCTTGTTATTATGTTGTTGTGGTTTGATTCACAGACATGATGGCCACTGAGGTACTATTCTGCTTTCAGAACTATTCAATTCTCTCCCATGACCTTTCAAGCTTCAGAATTTTTTTCCTGCCACTTATCTTAGAGATTCCTGTTATGGCATTACTGTAAATAAGGCAATTGTCTAAAATAATGAAGAAGACCACCAAGTCCTATTTTGTTATATAGCATCCGATTTTTCCAGAAAGAAAAAAAGAATAAAGTTGTATGAGTGATAAAAAATGTTGTCTATTACTTTTCACATGGAGATATATTTGGGGTTTCTTCAGGTCTTTTTCTTTTCTTTTCTTTTCATTTCCAAAAGTTATTGATTAAAAAAAAATAGACACTATGGAATTATCAGTACTGTGCTTGATGAGCTGAACCACTGAATACACAAAATTTAGAAAACACCATTTGAACATCTAGGCCTAGAACTTAAATGAGCCAGTAACATTAAGTCCATCAATGAAAAACAAATTATTTTTTCATATTCCGTAACACATGGCTTTTCTTTTCTGTGCAAACATCCTTTAATGAAGAATTTTTAAACCAAGGGATTTTCTGGATGATAGGATACCGTATGCTCTGCCCTCACCAGCAGCCAGTGGTCTGTTCTGTAGCATGTTCAGACTCCTCATAACTCGTTGGAGGAAACTAATCCAAAACCTGACGGCAATAATTTCCAGGAAACTCCTTCCAACTCCTCTCTGAAATAAATATATTTTTATATGTGCCAGCACTGTCGTTAATGACCTTTTTAATTCCTTAAGGTATATGCAGAGAACAGGATCAGATTTCCCTTAGTTCTGCTGTATATTTACATTGTTTGGAATAACTACACTATAAACTTGAGTTTCTAGAACTGATGACATTACAGCACTATCAATCCTCTACCTCCATCAGAAATAATGTCCTCATAGAGGTTAACAGAATGTTTTCTCTTTTTCATATCTGGAGAGCTGTAGTAAAATCAGATGCTGATACAGTTAACTTCTGTTCTTCACTGTGGAATCCTTGGGACAGGCTGCCCTCATGTGTGGTTACATTCTGAACTCAAGGAAGGCAGAAGATACTTGGATTGATCTTATGACCTGTGGTCAAGTAAAACATACACAGATCTTTTAAAACAGGTGTGCAATCAAGAATATAGAGGAAACAAAAAAAAAAAAAAAAAAAAAAAAAAAAAAAAAAAAAAAAAAAAAAAGGGGAAAAGGAATGAAATAGAATAGAATAGAATAGAATAGAATAGAATAGAATAGAATAGAATAGAATAGAATAGAATAGAATAGAATAGAATAGAATAGAATAGAATATTTGGGATTTTGCTATAGAGTTTTATCCTAATTCCTTTAATCCAGTGCTAAAAACCATCCAGTTTTATCTATCTGATTCCCTACATTTTTATAGTCCATCCTAATTTTTTTTCAGCAGATGAATCCCTCTAACATAATCCCTTTTTCTCATTTACAGTTCAAATAATTACATTGTAATGGAGTTCAGAGAAATGAGAAGTACAGGAATTCTTTTTTCTAAGAAACCAAAGTAGATTCTTTAAAATATCATGACTCACAACACAAAACTCCCAATTTCACTTGGTATTATGTGCATATCTAGATGTAATTATGCTTTTACTTTTGGAAATTAGGAACAATTACATCAAATGTTTACCTTTTCAGTCTTCACCAGCAGTGTTGATTAATCAATTTATAAATCCCAACTCTACTGTCTCAAATTTTTATTGGCATTTTCCTTACTGTTTGTCAGGTTATCACCAAAAGAAATTCAGTCTTAGCCGCCAAGGTAAGAATGGCAAGATTAATTTTACATGCTGGAGTGTGCACATTCTACCACTACTCACAATTAAAAAAACATTAAAAACCCCCAAGAACTACAATGCTGAGACATGAAAGCTCACCCACTGACTTTATGCAGATCTATTCAAAATCATAAATGAATCTGAGTAAGGCAATTGGGGATGTCTTTGTAATCATCTCCCTAGACTTGAGTATGAACAGTATTCCTTTCATGGGGAAATGAAAAGGCAATAATATTGCTTATGTGGGTGAATAACATAAAAAAATTGAATAATCCCTTTGATTTCCCTCTGAAACTTCTAATGAGGCAACAGCTATTTCCATGTATCATCACAGCTTGTTTTTTCAATAACAACAATACAGACTCAATAAATAAAAATACAGCAGCAAAAGTCTTACAGAAGAGGAAATCCTAGTTATTCAATAAAGTGTTCCTCAATTCTTTAATAGGTACTGGATCTAGCAACCCTTTTTAAAATGTGAGATTTATTTCCAGTTCCTTCAAATAAAAATGCTCAGTTTTTAATTATTATTTTGAATATTTTTTCTACTTCTTTTTACCCAATTTTTTGTATCTATTATATTTATATGTACCCATAAATTTGTTTGCACAGCTCTGTAATGAATGGGCAAAGTAGATCACTAGCAGGTAATGAAACTAAGAAAAACTCTTCACAGGTAGATGAATCCATTGTGCACTGTTCTGAGTAATGAATCACGTGCTCATCAAAAAACCTGAGAACTGTCAATTTGATGAAGCACAACTCACATCTCATTAATGTTGAGCACAGAAGCAATACTCTGCATCAAAAATGACTGCTAAAATATTTGCAATTACCAGCTGTTCAAAATCCATTTTATATAAATAAAAAACATGTCAAATTTAATTAATCACAGGTATTCTTCTGTCATATTTCTTTTTCTTGTAATGTACTGAAAAGTTTTCAAAACCCTCTCACTCTTATTCCAGACTGGTATCATATAGATAAAAGGGAATGACATAAATTATATATATCCAGATATAATAGCTACATAGACAGATAATCTTCAGAAAGGCCCTTCACTTTAAAAGTTGTATGGACTATTTTATCTTAAAGCATTTGTCTTTCCTGGGAGGATGGTCAAAATTGTGCTTGTTCTGGTTGGGTACTGCTGCCAGGGGTAAAATGAATAAATGATATCTCAATATATATTAATTGCTAGCTTTACTAAAAAAAAAAGGGATTCAAGATTACAGATTTCAAGTAAGGAGAAGACATAAAACACACACTTATTTGAGAATGTGGGGTATTATAGGACCTGCTTAGATCTTCAGTGGTGCTGTGGAGAGAACTTGACTGCTTAGTCATGAACAGGTCACAGAGGAAGTGAGAGCCTGAAGCATCCTAAAGGCAAAACTTATAGTTAAAAAAAAAAAACAACAATTATGTAATATTTGGGTAATGAATACTTTTGTTGCACATGGAAGATTTCTAGGGTCTGGTAATGATGTAAGTTGCACACCAGAGACCAAGGGTCAGAAGACATACAAAAGTCAGAAGCAATAAAATTATACCAGCACAGATTAGGTCCTCCTTTACACTGATGTTTGAGGAAGGTAAATGGAGATTATTATTGCACTTTATTCTGTGCTTATAAAGCTGCAACTGGAGCACTGTGCCCAAGCTGCAGTTCTCCAGTAGAAACTAAAGCAAACAAGCCTGGTGAAGAGCTACAAGAATGGTTTGATATTTGATATAAGAGGCTGAAGAACCTGAATTTTTTCAGCCTGAAGAGAGGTGTGTAATCTTGTGTCTGTGAAACAGATCCTGCCAAGGGTCTTCAGATCCCCTGCACCTGTGCAGCCAAAGGCATCTATGCCACAGCAGCATAGCTGAGATGACACTGCATCTGTAAAGGATGAGGAAAACTCATCTGCTTTTGGAAATGTGTGTTTCAATAACTTTAAGTGACCTGCCTTAGAAAGCAAAGTATAGCACAATTTTTTTTTTTTTTAAAGGCATGGTGTGGGTCAGATTCATTTGAACTGAGACTGAATTAACAAAAATTCTAAATCAAAGCCTAATTTTTTCCAGTCAATTCACATGAAAGGTCTTTTATTATTTTGCCCTTTCTGACAAATGAGAATACAAAGAAAAAACCTACTGCTCAAGAAACTGCATGGCTGTTGATAAATCTCTTTTATTTGTTAGTATCCTTGGCTATTATTTCCAAAATCCATTTTCTTTTCCTTTTCCATCAATAAGGTTTTTTGTTCCGGACTGAAAGCTCACAAGAGGAGAAAACATCAGATTTCATGACTACCCAGTAGAGATATTTAGTTTTTCCAGGATTCCAAGTAAAGGCTGAAACACATTTATTGATTACATTTATAGGGGATCCTCTAGCTATTCTCAACATAGTCTTCTTTGTTCCTGATTCCTAGCAGAAAGGGTATAGCTTATTTTTTTTATTTCATAAAACAAGACATACATAAAACAGGATTCCCCACCATCTTGCTATTTCAAAGTAATTCTGGTGGGATTGGGAATTCAGTTCATTGCTAGGTTTTTTTTTAAATACTAGGAAGAAGGCTGTAGCAACTAAACCAAATATCATCTCAGTAGGTCTCCAGGATTTTCACAAGCTAATTGGATAGAGGTTTGTTTGAAATAAAAAAAAGATTGAGCTCACTTATTCTTAAAATGTCTCCACTTGGCTATAAGCTACACTTAAAATGTTTAGCATTTTCTCTTTGTTTTAGGCCTAATTGCAGTGTAAAGCTGCTGGATGTCTACAAATATCTCAGTATTATAACTTGTGACTTCAGACCTTCTCCTGTGGTTCAGCATTCGTTTCACCATGAGGACTTCTCTTTCTGTAGCTAGACACAATGTTATAACAAGACGTTTCTCTACAACTCTACAACTGACTTCATCCCTCTTTGAACTTTGATTATTGTTATTATCTCTTTAGAATTAACAGCGGCTGTATGTTTTTAATGGGAGGAAAACTTTTTGACATAGAAAGGTCAATTTAAGTCAATTAAGGTCAATTATATTTAAATACTAAAAACAAACACAAAATCCTCATATCCCTAAAGAAAACAACCCCTCAAAACTGTGATAATACACCTTTTTTGTCAATAAACCATTAAAAATATATTGTGTGGTCATAGAAATTATTCGGTAAATAAAACAAAATATTTCATTCTACAAGGTGTTTGAATGTCACTCAACTCAGCTTTTTATTGGTCATTATGTTGTGTTATTGGTCTCCTTAGGCACATAACAGTGTTGCTGCCTTCACTGGGTGATTAAAACTCTTTTAAAACTGAAGAATGACAAACAATGAACAAGACAGCAAATAGGCTTGTTCCCTCTAATGGATGTATTTGCATGTGCACGAAGCTGCTAATTCAAGCAGGCCTTCCCAGGAACATCTGCAAGGCAAGTCACACTCACATGGATTCACATAACTTCTGAGCACACTGGTGGGTATTGATTCAGCTGTCATTTGCAATTGCAACAAATTCTTACAAACACTGTGCTAGCAATATCTCATGCAATATCATAAAATGTGAGATTGAAAGATGTTTTCTTTGGCTCAAATGTACATATAAAATTGCCTTCTTGTTATTTTTGTTCTGGTAAGAAACCTTACCTGGGCACAGTTTGTCTAGAATGAATAAAGAAATACTTAAATATTCCTTTCTCTGCTTCTGATAATGTATAATGGATAATGGATAGTGGACTATCTTGTCTTTTTGTTTCTTTGGGTGTTTTTTTTCAAGTAGTTGAAGAAAACCTCCAGTATTTCACATACCATAATTTATAACTAACCATAGTGAATTATTGCTCTATTTACCAGTTCCTTAATCAGCAGCTACATCTAGCAGTCAGGGCAGATGTGGTTCATAAGCTTTATTAATTTCTGATTGCTTATTTTTTCTAGATGAGATGTGAGCATACTGTAAGCTCTTGTTATTGTGTTTCCTTCCCTGCATTGTATCTGACTTTCCATCCTCTGAAATTCAGTACAAATATGAGTCCAACAGCCCAAACAGCCCAAACTAGATGCCCACATAACAGCATTTTTGTGTTCAAATATCATCACATAGACAGATAGCTATGAAGATTGTTTGAAAAAATGTCCACAGTCTTGACATTCCTTTATTTTATATGCCAATCAGTTGCTTTAGATGTCAGGATGTGCCTTTCTGTCTTTTCTCCATGTGCTTCTAAACATAACCCCTCTGCATTACACTGAATTAGATCATCCAGAAGTATGGAGAATGTTCTTATCTGGACCTCCCATTTCCAGAGAGATTACTTTGGTGGATCACAATTATAATAATTAACTACATTGATAGGCAGTTTTTTAATGAAAGTAAAACCTGTTTAGAATTTGACAGGTTTTAGTGTTCCCTGCTCAGGTATTTATCATATGTGAAAGATTATCTAACTCTTAATTCCTCAGGCCTGATGGAACTAACATACTAAAAAAAAAAAAAAAAAAAAAGAAAAAATGCATTATTTCTAGTCAAGATGTCTGGTTTAATTGGTTTTGTTGCAGCTAGATTTCTGCTTATGTGAGATGTACTTTACAGCCCCCACTACCCTGCCCCCTCTTTATGACTAATAAACACAATATGCTAAAATTATTCCATTCCTTAATATACTCTGCATATTGAAAATAACATTCAGAAAAATAGAGCCTCCAGGAGAAGATTATTCAAGGTCTCCAAATCAGAAAATCACACTGCATTTTCAGTAGCTGTCACTCTTTAAAGTGAAAATAAGCAAGAAAAACTAAGCTTCAAGAAAAGTCTTGGGTCATGGACACTCTTAGTAAATAATTTATAAAAGTTTTTACTGTCTAGACAGAAATCTGATGTAAGGGTTGCATATCATTATCCAAAATAATAATCAATATGACCATTTTGGCATGGAAGCATAAAGTTGACTGCAACAATATCAATAACAGCATGAATCATCATGTCCTACTATGCTAATTATTCTTCTAACTTTAACTATTAGTACCTGCATAAAATATAAATTAAGAATATATCCTTTACAGCTGTCATTAGCAGCTAAGTGCCAACAACTAATTATCAACCTTTCCTGAAAGTACTAGATGTTTTATTAATGCCCTGCACTGGAAGATGACATGAGTAGATAAAAAGTCATTCTCTTTTAAAAAATCCTTTTAAATTTTAAATCTGATAAGGTCTTAATAATGAGCTGCTATATATTTGTATGTTTTAAGCAGCTTACACAAGGAGGTTGCTGTACATTTGAGCTCAATGTCTGCTATCCATTTTAGCTTACTGTCTTCTTCAGTTCACTGCCAGCTTCAGATATTTCAGTACAAGTTACCCTGTGAGAAACTTTTCAAACAGCCTTTTCCAGATACCCCAAATGCACCACTCATAGGGTGGAGAAACATGCAGACAAAAAAGTATTTATAACAATATATGTTCCTCTCCCTTTAGTTAATATAAAATGTTCTAGGGGGGATAAAAGGCTTTGGAAATTCTATGTAATAGAAAACATGAATTGGTGATGTATAATGTATTCACTTAGCTGCTGAAAGAGGTCTCATAATCTTACCATTTTTTACTTTGAATATGTTACAGTTCAAAAGTTCAATAAGTTTTCCCTATGGTTTTTCCTGGAATTTAGCCTGAACTCGATGTATGCAAGAAAAAAAAATTAATGCAGTGTAAGTATAATCCCAAATATTTTAAAAAAACATTACATTGGTAAAAATATATAATTATGCTTTGTGACTGCTCTGATACTCTGAAGCAAACTGTCTCACAGACTTTATTTTTTTCTTCTTATATTTTATTAATTTAAATTAGCCATTGACTGCTACTTGTTTTCCTTTATTTAAAGAACACTCTTTGCTCTATAATTATTCCTGCTCTCCTTTTCAGAGACCTACTATGTTGTACATGGAAAAAGATCAAAAATTCTGCACTAAGATTAATAATTAAATATTTGGAGAAATGTAGGTATGCAGCAGTGCAGCAAAAAAAAACCTAGGAGTTATACTGGCCCTCAAACTGCATATTGGCCCAAAAATAGCAACATGATATTTCAAGATGAATCAATGGGACTCTGACAGGTTTAAAGAAATGTTTTATAAGGAACAGGGAACATTCTCCTAGACCTTGGTAAAGCTTCATCCAGGAGATAGGTCTTGGAAAAATCTAAGACCAAAGAGAAACTAGAAGGATCTAAGCAGTTAATACTAAGCACAGGTGTGTGAAATTATCAGATTATAAAACAGGATCTGAGAAGAAAAACTGAAGAAACTGGAAAAGTCCACTGTGAAGGAGATGAAGTGATAACAGCAAAGCAGTCTTTCAGCCTGTAAAACTTTATAATCACTTAAAATACTGATCAGTTTTCCATTACATCCCTTAATAATTTGTGAAAGTATAACATATTTGGAGAGGCCTTCTGTCCATAAAATAATGAAAGGCTGCATCAAAATAACATTTCTCATTTTTAACAATATTCATATAAATCTGTCCTGTATGACAAAGACATACTTAATTTTACTTTTTAAGTAAAGGAAATTAAAACAAGTAGCATTTAAAAAATAAGCCATGCAAAATTTGTGGAAGAGGACACGATTCTGGACCCTGGAAAATACACAGGATCCACAGGTAATGGAATGATGAGCATTTATGTGATGAAATACATGAGCAATAGTACTGGCACTAGAAATTTTTATCAAAATAATTGTAATTGAGACAGCCTGACAAAAAGTGTTAGATGTACCTGCAGGAAGGCAAACTACTGAGTGGTTAGTTTAATATATTGGAGTGGAATAAATATCTATCTCTTTATCTCTATAAATATCCAAATATCTGCATCTATAACTTTGTTCCAAATTACCAACAAAATATCTGTGTGTCTATTTTACTATGAAAAAATCCCCAAACAAATATGTCAGTTATTGTGATAAGCATATAAAGAAAAAAATTATAATGGACAGTCCTTTTTGTATATATAGTTAAACTCAGGGGTGTCCAACAAATTCTTGAAGCTCTTGAAGTAAATAAAATCCTAATACTATGAAGACATTCTCTTTCAAGTACTTATTTGCAAAAAGTAACCTTTTTCCATACCTGCAATTATCTTGCTCTAAATTGATTGCTGTTGACATATGTAATTAATGCTTAAAAAAGGAGAAACCAGGAACTAAGGCAGGCAGCCATTATTTGAAGTGTAATGTCTGCCAGATTAATGGTGCTGTAATGAATGTTCATTGTGTATCTAAACTGCATGACAACTAGAATGAGAGCCCTTGGAAAGCTGGTTCAGTGGAAAAAAATTATTTATTTCTCATAAAAATCAGACTGAAGAGGCTAAAACCCACTAGTTGTAGTTCACATCTGAGGATTAATTGGACCCTGTATATCTACATGTCTCTTTTTACAGCACAATCTCCCCTTTTTGTTTACATTGTGCTGTGCCAGGTCATGACCTATGTCTACTAAAGATGATATTAAGCCCCTCAAGATTTGAACCCCTCAATATTTTAAAAAAACTTTGCAATTTGCTTTTTAGCTGTTCATTAGTAGCTCTAGCTAGACAGTTATGATTAAGCAATTGCATCATTAATGTTGCATGCTTGGCTAATCTTTTGTTTCAAGGAAAAGTGAAGACAATTCCAAGATGAATGGGCTGTCTGGATGAGAGCCACCAGGAGTGAGGTCAGCAGAACTCAGCAGAAACTGGGGGAAAGGCAATTCTGGCAGTAGGAAGTTAGGAATCATTGACCATGTACTCAAAACAGACCCCGGACTCAAATGAAGGGAAGAACTGAACATTCACACTAATTAGAATGTGGAGCATGAAGTACAACCAGCAAATGGGGGTTGAACACTAATTAATTTAATTTAGTTACATAATTTGTAAGTAAAGAAAGCTGATGCAGCTGATGCCTTTTTTGTTATAATGTATAAGTGGTGTAATGTTTGGATGACCAGGAAGCCAGTCTTTGTGGCTTACCACTGAGCTCCCTATTTCACCCAAAGTAGAATAAAAAATAGAAATACCTTTCCTCGGTGTGTTAATTGTCCCTGTGCGCTGCTCGGGATTACAAAATCAGTGAAAAGGTGTTTTTTACTGATCAGGATTTAGACTCACACTCCTAGTACACTCTTGCTGGTTGCATAGAAAATTATGGTGTGCTTCATTAGCTTCATTATCTGATTTTTGCTTTTTTTTCATATACTACCTCTTCTTTCCAAGGCTTTTTTTTTCTTTTTGTTTTTTTCTTTTTTACATGGAAGTTCAAAGAAGATTCTTTAAGCAGACAAGCTGTTCATTCCTACCTTCTTTTTTTTTTCAAAATCATAATAATAATAATAATAATGGTAACCAAAAAAAAAATACACAGATTTCTCTTTAAAACTCTGTACATGCAACAGAACTTTCAGCTACCAAGAGAAAAGTAAAAATCACTTCATACTTTTAAAGGAGGAAAAAAAACTAATGAAAAGGATAAACATGTTGTATTAATGTATTAATAAATACTTTTGACTATAGGCATCAAACACAATTACAAAAATAATAGGATTAATGAAAATTGTTTCAGATCCTTGATACAGCACAGACAGTAAATAAAAGTAGCATCTACTGCTAGCATCTATCAGGTGTCCCTGAGCTCAGACCTGCCTCCTGATGTCCTGCTTTGTGGGTTTCCTGGATAGACCTTGCACCTACATCGTAAATTGTCTTTTCTCCCTTCTTGAGGGTTTTCTTGGGCTCCCCTTGGACCTGACTCATCACTCCACCTTGTCTGGGACTGTCTATGCATCCTGTCTCTCTCCACTCTGCCCAGGAGCATCACGAAGGAGGGCACTGCCCTGCCCATGCCATACCTTCTCTCAGCTCCCAGCTCATCCTGCCTCTTGGATCAACTGGCCCCTTGGGGCTCCCTGGCACATACACTGTAGGTACCTTTCAAAAACAAAGAATTAATATTGCTTGCCATCACCTTGCACTCATGTCATTATTCCAACACAAACACTGCTGTGTATCTCAGCTGCTCGTAAAAGCCACAGAATGATGGATTTTTGTGGCTTGGATTGTGGCTTCACAAGAGAGGAAATTTGCAGATGTGAGTAGAATGGAAGGAAGATGAAATAACTGCTGCATGATGGTTGATGTGCAGCAGTTCCAAGCAAGGGCTCACTGAACTATTTCAGTACCTAGAAGCTGCACAGCTCACAGCTGGTTTATCACAATCACAGAATCACAAACAGAATTTCTGTGGTTGGAAGGGACCTCTTGATATCATCTAGTACACCCCTCCTGCTCACACAGGGTCAGCTAGATAATTTGCCCAGGTCCATGTCCAGATGGCTTTCAAATATCTCCAAGGAAACTCCATAACCTCTTTGGACAAACTGTGACAGTGTTTAAACACCTTCAAAGTAAAAAAAGTTATTTTCTTGTGTTCAGATGGAATCCCACATTTTTCAGCTCGTGCCCATTGCTCTTGTCTCTCAGAAGAGTCTTGACTGGAGCATGCCCCTGTCATACAGGTAGTATGAATGGGAGGATTTTTTTGAAAGAATCCCAGACAGAAGTGTCTGCTGCATGACAGGTGTGCATTTTCATAAGCAGAGACTAAGAAAGGAGCATTTTTTAACTTTAAACTGGTTGTTCCTATGTTCATACTTCCACAAAACAAAACAACTCCCCCAAAAAACCCAAACCAAAACAAAAAACCAAAACCAAACTCCCAAATTGCCAAATCTCCAACATATTCTCAAGAAGCTTGGATGTTAATTAGACTTCACAGAAACCAACAAGTATTTCAAATGTCAGTGAGTATTCCACATAGAAAAATAGTTCTCTGACAAGTTTAAAAAGATCAGATGTGGCATAAATATTTTGAATATCATTATCAGTGATGGAACTCGATTTATCAAACAACTATCTGTGAAACAACACGAAAATACAGTACCCAATAGCAGTATTTCTTTAAGCTCCTTGCCTACTGAGAAACTAAAATTCTCCAAATGATAACTACTAAAGTGGAAGAATTAATTATATCAGCCTCCCTTATTCACACTGTTTTTTCCTCACCATTTAAGACTGTGGTAATTTGTTATGTAGCACTGATCTGATACAGTATCTTTGATGCCACTGCAGGCTCCATGCTGTTTCTTCCTAATAGACTTCAGAAACATCTCCATGGGTATTCGGCTGAGCTTTCTCAGCATAAAGGAGGACAGGGCTTTAACATCCAAAAATCAGTTTTCCTCTGCAGCATCCTATTTTTAGCACAGCTCAGTGCATGGTAACTGGGCTAAAGTTAAAGCTGTTTGAGTGCTGTGGAATCCTCAGCAGCAGCTGCTGGGCAGCTCTCAAGTTGGACTGGAGCAGCCTCAGGACCACCTGCACACAAAGTGCTAATTCTGCTCACCCTGCATTTCTTGTTAAGCAGGCTGAAGAAGGGAATGACATTTCTCTCTTCGTGTTGACACTTCAGTGTCTTGCCTCTCACCTGGCAAGTATGGAATTGCATAAAAAGCTGATCACTTAAACCATTGAGAATCTATGAGCAGTTTTAATTTTTCTCATTCCACATGTACAGAAAACAACATTTATGTTCATGACATCATGATAGATGTCTTTCTGGAAAACAGCTGTTGAGCCATAGCAATAAAATGATGAAATGTTCATCTATATCCCAGTTACCAATTTGAATTTTTTGAAACTTCCCTTTTCTCTAGGTTTGCTTTATTCAAAGCTAAAACCTGAGTTTACTACAAGTAGATTCATTAAATACATCCTTTAGATCCAATGGCTTTTGCACAGCCTCGTGATAATATGTAGTCTCTTACTGTTGAGAAATCACTTGGTGTTGACAGTAAATGATGCTTCATGTGCACTATATATCTGGGAGAACAAATGATTGCCACAAGTAATTTTTACTCTTTTGGCCTATAGTTAGGGTTTGCAAGAGGATTATAATGGCCCTGCACTGACTATTCTATTATATGCCATCAGATTACTGCAAGACCTGGTTATGCAAGTCACATAAATACAAACAAATCTTGCACTCTTCCAATTTTCCAATTCTATTAGTAGCTACTCTTAAGTTTCCACATGATTTCTTTTTCTTTGCCAGACTTCAAAGCCATCATGTTTCTGTGTTCTCTGTGTTTTATCAACAGAAATTTTTAGCAGAATACTGTGTTGAAAAATTAACATATATTTTGCTGTTCTTCAGGAGATGCTTCATTTTCAGTTTCTTCAAAGATATGATTTTAAGAATATCTTCCTCTTCTTCTAGTTATAGGATAATGATTCCTTTAAAATTAAAAGAAACCAGGTTTAAAAAAAAGTGTAATGGTAGTATTTATTGAATTGCTTTTGCTCCACATCCCACATTCAGTTATGTTTATTTGAATTTAAGTTCAATATTTATGAAATTATTATGCCTGTTCATTTTAAAGAAGGAGTAGATGAAGAAATCAAGCCACTAGAAGTATTCACTGGAAGCAACTTGACTTCATTTTTGTTGCTGTAGGTAAACAAAAATTGCCAAACATTTTTATTCTAAGAGATGCTCAATTCAATTCAATAAATTTTTCATATGAAATTTGATTTCAAATAATAAAGTAACCCCTAGATTTGTTAAATTATAAAATTACCCATATATAGGAATTATCTATCCTGGTTATATATTTTAATAGGAATATTTTTTAAAATGTTGATTTTTTTCATAAAAAAAGCCTGAATTAAATCTGGATCCTTACTGTTTCCAGTAGCAAAAATAGTCCAGGAAAACTCAGACTCACCAAAAAAATATCATTACTCAAGGAGTTTCAAAATAGTGAATTCTATTGATATTATATTCTGACTTCAGAATATTAGGCAAAATACTGGTGAGTGGTAACCAGAAAGCAGAGCCTCTTTCAAGCACTAGATTCAGGCATGCTTTCTTCCTAGTTTGTTATTTTTTGGAATAGCAATTAACATGGGAATCAATATTCTGGTGGCAATCCACTATCACTAAATAACATATAACAAAACATACATATATTACATATGTATACATAATACATATATATTACAATATATACATACATAATATACATATAACATAATATACATATTACTAAATAATATAAAACATAATAAACATAATAAACATAAGAGCATGAGCTTGCATTTTACATTAGAAAAAAAAGAAATCATATATCTCTGTACATTAAACATAGGATGGTATACTTGTTGAGAATAAATGTGATATATAGATTTTATGGATACATTTAAAATATTCCTTATTTCAAAGTCTCACTTTTGCCAAATAACTTTTCATAAAGATTTTTCAGAAAAATTTTTTTCTTCTGTTCTCCCCCATTTTTCCTCTTCACTGACCTCTGTTAGAGTTCTGTCTTGGTTTAGTGTCCTTTGAGTTTAAATGTGGGATTGATTGCCAAGCGAATGTTATCATCTCTCTTCTCTACAAGATACAATAGGAGCCTTGAGCACTGTTGCTCAAGCAGCTGTGGGTATCACAGCAGAGCAGTTTCTCAAAGAATAAAGACATACTCTTGAGTACTGGACTCTTCAGTCTGTGTTGGGAAATGGGCTAAAAAAACACGAGTTAAGCTTAGACAGATCCCTGCTAATGTGAGGTGCTTTTCTGACCATTTTCAAAAAGAATTGTAAAAAGTGCATTGACCACCTGGTAAAACTGTCAGAGGCCACAGGAAGACATGAATTCAAGACCAGACTGGATGGAGCTCTGAGCAACCTGGTCTGGTGGGAAGTGTCCCTGTCAGTGGCAGTGAGATTGGAACTGGATGATCTTCAAGGTACTCTTCCAACCCAAACCATTCTGTGATTCTTTGATCCTATGACGACTTCTGTGTAAAAAGTTATGTAGCAGTATAAGTTCTTTCTTGTATGAACATCAAATACTTTATTAAATCATGAGAAAAAATGCTTTTTATACCCAGCCCTTCGCTTTATAAAGCAGATTCAATAAGCCCAAATAATGTGAATCCTCATCAAATATGCTGAATAATTAATTAAGGAACACAGTCTCTCAGAAAACCTATAGGTTTAATATCAAGCCTTTAAGTAAAAAAGTATGACTTTTTTAGTTGAAAGTGTTTTTCTTCTCAATACTTTCTGCAATGTTATTCAAGATACTCAACACCGCTTTAAAAGAGCAAATTACAGACAAAGTATTTTGGGTTTGTCAAAATAAAACAATGTGTGAGTTTAAGCTTAGTGTTTAAATTTTTGAGATGCCCTCCACAGTCAATTATAGACACAGTTTCAACTGTGATGTACAATGTTTGCTACTTAGAATGTTGACATTTGCTTGATTTTATTTCTGAGAGAGAAATCCCTAGAGGTTGTTGTTGTGAGCAAAAACCTTCTTATCCTGACTGTTAAAGGCTACATTTAGTAAACAACTTTGTGGAAGAAAAAGGAAAACTGATCTCTGCATTATCATTTGGGAGGCTGATAAAACCTTCTTTCCCATAAGGTTTTGGAGGATCAGACAACATACCAGCTTCCCCTAAATTATCATCACATTGTTATACCAACTTTGTACCCTATCTCATGATTTAATCTAGTTCAGTTCAGTGGGGTTAATTTATTTCTCAAAGTAACACAGATGCTCCACCATTTTGTGCTCAAAGTGAGGCACAGCAAGAGATGCTTAAACACTTGAATTTGTCCCTGATTAGCTATCTTGGAAACTAATTAAGTAATCAATAAACAGAACAAGCACAAGTCAATGGCATCTCTGATAAGCATGCATGATCCTAAAAGTAAAGCAGCATAGTTGTCAGCAATTACAAGGAAAGCTATACCATCCTAAGGCTCATTAAGATACACTTGTACAGCTATTAAATGTCCATCTATTAATAGATTTTGTACAATACATGAGTCAGGGGTGGGGGGGGATGTCTTTAGCTTCACTGGTACAGAGAGCAAGTTTCACTTAATCATCAATAAGAAATACCAGATTTTGCATGTTTATACACACACACACACACACACATATTAAGCAACCTTATTTCACATAAATACTTGAGAATTCACTTTAAACTAATGTCAGTAGCTCTCAAGGCATGGATTGATGTATTTAATGTGTTGCTATGGAAGCATTATTTCCATTGCAAAAATGATATGCCAGAGCATGAAAGAGAATCTAACTGATTTCAATCTTTGAATAAGTCCTGACACATGAGCTTGATGATGAGATTTTAAATTATCTGATTACCTAAAAACACATACAGTTCCTATTTTCAGCTAAGCAAAAATGCAGAATTTATCACAGCACTTAATCTTATCAAGGCTGTTATATGTAATTACAGGGCAAAACAAGGAAAAGGCATTCCTGCTCTAATTGCAGCCCTATTACTAAAGCAGCAATGATCTTGCTGTACTTTGCCATTTCTCCAGCAGGATCCCACAGTGTTTTCATGAGCCACTGTAGCTGCTGCTTCTTGAGCTCTGGGATTGCTGATTACAGCATCATCTCACACATACATACACATTATCTTTTCCACTGACATTCACCTTATTACTTGATAAGACTAGGTTCTTTTTCAACATGACTGTCTTTTAAAAGAGTTAAGGATGCTCTAATCACTTGCCTTTGCAATTAAGGTATTTATGAGAGGATTCAACATTATTTAAATCTCCAGCTTCAGTGTTGGCAGAAGACCAATCAAATAATTTGAGCTTCCTTCCCCTTCTAAATAAAAAATGCAATTCATATATCTGCAGCTCAGAGCTGATCAGGTTTTGCACATGCCTGAAACTATGCAAGTACTCACCTGTTAAATGGAAGTGTTGCCTGACTTTGTTTAAATGTGTTTCACAGCAAACAAGAAATGTGCATTGAGATGGAGGACTAATTAACACAAGAAACTTAGAGTGCCATTTTCCTGAATTATTAGCTTTTGGAATTCTGCTCTGGATCTTATGTGAAATAATTTATTATATTTTTTACAGAAGTCAAATTGCCATGGCACTGATTAAAACTGGGACTCTTCTTTAAGAGAGTTAATAAATGATCAGGGCGACAATTCAGCAAGGTAGATAAGCATGTGATGGATTTAGCAACATGTTCCAGGTTAGCCACAAGTCTAATAACAAGGAAAGGAGGAAAAAAAATCAGTCCTTGGTGTTTGAAATAGAAGAGGCAATTGTCAGTAAGCAGAATGTAATTTTCCACACTGGAATTTGGCCAGCCCTAAGAGTGTTTTGCAGTGCAACTCTTCCAAATACTCTTCTGCTCTTTAATGAATACAAGGAGTTAGAAAGTTGGGTTTATGTCTTATCAAAAATCTGGCAGTAAATGCATATGAATGCTCATGAATCTTCCTGAAAATTTCAAATTTCCTATATGTACTTGTACTGAATTATTTTTAATTAAAAAGTACATAAATTAATAATAGAAATAGACGTCATATTGTCAAACATTCAGCCTTAAAAATGGTACTTTTGCTGAGAAAGATCATGGTTGATTTTCTATCATTTATGTATAACTATGACTTACAAAAATTCCTCTTTTTCTTACTGCTAGAGTATTACCCTCCAACATTGACAAGGAATATTGAAATGAAAGATTATAATTTCATAATCTGACTTTCAAGACATCAGCTAAAACTGTGAACACTGTCAATTGAATGGTGATATTAATTTTTTAAAAAAATTCATTTACGTCTTATTTTTTATTTTCATCCTTGAAACACAAATATCCATTGAAAATCCATAATCCATAAAAAAATCTATAAAATAAAAGCAAAAAACAAAGCAGAGGAATTCAATCTACAATATGAAAGGTGTTTTCTATTGATGTTGTCTTTCTTTTTGTCTTTTCTTTCCTGTTTTTATGGGGTTTTTTTCCTATCAATCTCTTAAGCTTCTTGATTTCCTTAATATTTTTTCTTCACTCCTGCTTCTTCTTCCTGCATCTCTGCTTCCAGATTTTCTTTCTCTCTTTCCCTTCCCCTTCCTCAATTAATTTCTATGACCTTTTCAAGTTGCTCATTTACAATTACTAAGAATATTTTGCTAATTCAAAATGCAAAGTGAAATTAGTTCCATCAGTGATGTGAATGAAATATCCCAGGTGTAAATTTAGAATAAAACTCAAAGTTTCACAATTGCTGTATCAGGTGCCAATACCTTACAATCTCATGTGAGTTCTCAGAAAAGCAACTACTCATGTGGGCAGAGAAACTTGCTTAATTTTGTCAGGTGACATTTGTAAAGCTGTTCACCTGTGTAAATGACTATTCAGGATTTAATAAATGGCAAGACAACATGGCATATTGACATGAAAGAAATAAAAAAGGACAGCATAAAGTATGAAAATTATTGCAAAACCAAGATTATTTCGACATTGAATTCTCATCTATTCCCACCTTTGTGAACTGGTTTTTTTTCTTTTGACATGCTAAACCCAATACTCATTGGTAGCTTTTATATACAAAACAAAATGAAACAAAACGAAACAAAACAAAACAAAACAAAACAAAACAAAACAAAACAAAACAAAGCAACTAAACCTACAACCAAACCAAACAAAAAAAACCCAAAACCCAAAAAAACCAAACCAAAACTTGATTCCTCAAATTCTCTTTGATTTTATAACAATCAGATTTTCTATATGGCTCTAGCATTAGAATTCTTAATTCGACCACAAATGGGGAAGAAGCTCCTTAAAAAAAATATTTTGACACCGTCCTGGTAAAGCCTAATACATAGATCCTGATTCCTGGATATACAATGACATAAGTTAGGTACCAAAACCTTTACCTACAATAGGAAGTGAAGAGAGACAGCACATGGGCTCAAGCACCATCCTACATTTGCCTGTGCTATAAGATCACTCACACACTTTCTGACCTGGCAAATTCACACTTTCCCAACAATGTACAGAGTATGGGATAAAACATATGGAAGGAACTCGCTGTTTGAACACAAAGCTTAGACCTGTCCTGGGAGAAAATGTAACCCTAAAGAAGCAAAGCAATCTGTGCTGAGCACCTCTTGGGCTAGAGAGAACATTCCAGAAATGGCAGAGTTTGGTTCCCAGCAGGATGGCACGTGAATGCCAGGATGTTGACATGGCCCAAAGGGTGAGGAAGTGAAAACAGGGGCATTGTTTCATTCTCAACAATCTTAAGGTTTTGTATCTGCTTTTAGGACTGTAACTCTCTTTCCATTAAAGAACTGCTCTTCCCCCTGTAAAGACAACTTTACAGAGCAGCATCACTTGTAGACATATAGGAAGGAAAAGCCAGGATTGCATTTTCTTTGCAACTGGGGAGAGACTGCAAGTCACATCTCTGTTTTCATGGGTGTGCCTTGGTAAGAATCTATAGGTTGTTCCAAAAGTGGAAAAGAGAAGGAAAAGATTTCTTTCTCACTATGGATTCAATCTCCATGCTATAATTCAAGATTTCTTGTTCCAGGAGCAACAAAGGAGAATAATTACAAAATGCTGGTTAGGACTTTCACCTGCAGTGGGAAAAACAACAGCTGTAAATTATAATTGAAATCTAAGCTCTGTCTAAAACAGTCCTTAAACCAATAATTAATATTTTCCCTCCTGCATGTGCCTAGTGCACTGAGATAGAAAGTGTTATGGTCATAGGGAAGGATATTCCTTCCATATTTGGGTGTCTGCTTTTTGAACTGCAAGCACATTTAAGCATGTGTATTCACCATACAATCTGATATTAATTTTAATTATTTTCAGCATTAAAGGCCCATGACACTATTAGCTGACCATTAAAAGTCATCTATAGCTCATTATCAGTGATTAATCACCTGCTGTCTTATAATTAATGTTTATTAGGGGAACAGCAGTTTAATAGCCATTCCATATTTTCTGTGCTAATCAAGGAAACTTAAAAGGCAGTTATAATCGACTCTCAAAAATTTCAAATGGCATTTTTTGACATTGACTTTTATGTCTGAGGAAGTAAACTGTCATTTAGAAATAAATTTACCAGCTAGTTATGTGTAGAAAGGAACAGCTTTAGAGACTTATTTTTCTGTGATAGTCACTGAAGCCTTAATGGACTATTTTCTTTTGTAGGCATTGCCTTAAATTCACAGACATTTTCAGATATTTCCAGACATTAGTCTGGCCATGCCAGGATCATCTTGCCATATTTGGCTAATAAGCCTGTGACCATCTTTCACTTTTGCTACAGGGCAGTATCTCCAGCTTGCAAAACTTAATAAAAATATCCCATGTTTTTGATACTAGCAGGAAAGCAAATAAGAAGTATAAGTCTTAACCAGATTGATCCCCAACGAAATTTTTTCTCAATTCCTATGAACACACACAAGAAAGTAACCCAAGTGATACATATTACAATTAATTTTATCACCCTATTGATCAAGTTCACACCTACTTGTTCTCACACTGAGATCAAAATATCTGCCCCCCCAAAGTACACCCAACTTCTGCTGGTCACAAGAGAAAACAAGTGCCATCCCTTGTGGGTGTCAGCTGTAGCACTGTTGGAAGCAGGTAGGTTTGGGTTTTGCTTCCTTCTCTTTTGTATTTCCTGAAAACCAATGATTTAATGTGCCATTAACCAAATTCCCATCAGAAATTATTCTGTGCCATTTCACATGTATTTGTTGTACTGCCCAGACAGTATATATAGCTTTGTTTTATTTTGTTTTCTCTTCTTTTTATTTCTTTCCTTAGAGTTTACATACAGCTCTATATATACATATAGAGTTTACATATAACTTTACAGAGCACTTCTCTCCCTTCACAGCCTTCAGTTTGTTTGGCTGAATGAAGCAATGCCTTTCACACTCACTGGGTATCATAGGTTTTGTCTCCCTATCATCAGTTTTGCAGCCCTTTTCTGATCTTGTTCCCAATTGAAATCACATTTCCTAAGCAAAGCTATTGTCTTTAAGAGGAGGCTTTACTGGTCTGTGTAGTTATACCCTTGCTCTTTTGAAAGCATCTCTGATAAATTCTGGTTATATACTCATCTTTTCCATAGCTGCAAAATATTCATGTCTGATGCTATTTCTGGGATTGCCCCAAGGCTCTTCCCTTGCTCAGTAATCTATTACTTGCTTTATGATTAGAGGTTACATTAAAAAACCATACATTCCTGGCCTTGCCTTTTTACACTGTGATACTTTGGGCTAGTTCTATTACTCCAGTCTTCTATGTCATTCATTTCATTCATGATGTATTCCTTTGAGTTGAAATGATAAGGATAGCATTATACTATTAGCAATCTCTATCAGATCTCAGCTTTTGTACAAGGGTTGTAGACTGGAACATTAATTAAAGCTGATTCTGGAGAACTCCCCGTGGGCCAGTCTCTGGCACAGCAGTTTCCTTTCCTGCCCTGTCTTACTACTGTGATGCTCATTTTACCTTGGAAGTCCTAGTACCTTTTTTCTGTCACTAATCTTCTATCACTTTTCATGTCACACTGCTAACTTTGAGCAAGCACCTAAATTACTTAAAATATAATCAATTTAATACAATTGCAGTATGCACACTTTGAAAGGAATTCTCTCATTTGGAGCAGAGCCCAAATTGCTGCATAATGACATAATTTCCATTGTTTCAGCAGTTTTGTGGATAAATCTGTAGGGATCTGTGTTGCAGATTCTCCTAATCGTCGTGTGCACCATCTTAGCTGCCAACAGTATACTTAACTATAGTCTGGTCTAATGGATTTTAAGTTAAAGCCTTCACTGAAAGGTCAAATAAAGGAGGAATAGTACTTAACAAATATTAGCTGCTGGTTAGTTATTACCTGCATTTCAACAGATACACAGTTTAAGTAGCAATAGTATCACCTTGCATACCAAAAAACCCAATTTATGACCTACAAATATGTGCAGAAATAAAATGGAACATTTTTGGTCTGAATAGACAGTTTTGAAATCAGTATGTAAGAATGAAATTCTAATGAATTTGTAAGGAATCTATAGAACTGCTCTTCTACTTTAAATATGAACCCTAAACTAATCTGATTAAGTGAATAATCTCATGCTCATGATATATGCTGACTAATATTATGCAGAGAACCATATGAAAGTTTGCCTGGAATATGGTCTATTAGTTAAATTAGTGATGCTCCTTAATGCAGTACTATACATCTAATAACACTCCTCAGTGTGAAGGTCTGTCTCTTTCTATGCACCTTGTTATTAAGATTATTGTCTCTGGTCACCACCCTCATGATCTGCCTTCCTTTCAATAGTTATCTGCAAGGTGTGAAGTTAACTGAGGGTTGTTTCTGAATCAGAGGAGCAATTTCAGCTTGTGTAGCACAAGAGCATGGCATGCCAAGCCCTCTTGGGGCTTCCCTGGCTGCCATCAAATGCAGTTTTTACCTTTCACAGGCTGGAGGCAAATTTAAAGCCCTGTCCTGCCACAAAACAAAGAAACCTAAAAATAAAAGGTAAAAAAGTCCTGCAGATTTATGGTTATGATTTTCACTGTTCCCCACCCCCTGCCCTGTTTTCTCTTTGCTTGCACAGGAAATGGTCAGCTGAATTCAGAATCCTTTCTAGGTATCTCAAGTCTTGAGTTAGGAATAAAAGTGGGAGACATCTGAGATTTCCATGTTTTGCCCACTGACTTTTTTCTTTGAAGAAACCTCAAGGCAAGCCAAGGTCATGTGGTTGATGAAGGTCATTTTTGCTATGAAATGCTAAACATTGGTTTCTTTCTTTAAAAGCTGTTTTTGCTTCTATAAGGAGGTTTAATAACAGAAGTAATTAAAAACTGAGCAGACCTATCCATTTGTACGAGGCTATAAACATACAAATAAGCTGGCATTGCATTGTTTTGCCTGTGGTATTTATCGTGTTTGAGCTTCATTTACCTCTAGATAAAAAGGAATTATTAGCCCCAGTGGAAAGGAGATTCTGCTTAATCTTGAGCATAAAGGGAGGTCTAGGGGTTTAATAGAGAAAATGCTCTTACTTGGGAGCTCCCAAGTCAGTGTTAAGAAAAATCTTACTGTATGAGTTAACTCCATGAAAGCTCTGTGCTGACAAACAACCACAAAGCTTAAGGGAAACTGTGTCCCTCTTCACTTTAACTAGACAAAGAGTTTAAATTTAGCCACCCAGGTATATTTATCAAGCCAGTAAGACACACTATTATGGCTTCTAAAGTTATAATAGCATGGATTAAGGTCATAATACGTTTATTGTACAAACTGCATTTGAGAGCAGCTTAATGGCAGGGAGGATGAGAGAACAATGTATTAGACAGTACAATAGCGAGAAAAAAAAGTTTGTATTTACATAATCCTTTAGCTCTTCATATTCATCTGTGATTACTAGTGAAGTCATCATTGTAACACTTTTGAGGAGTAAATAAAAGTAATTTTTCAGTGCAAAAAAATGGAGAAATGGAGGGAGGCAGAGGAATATTATCATCTCTGACTTTTATCAACAGAAGTCTCATGCTACCTGAGTCTCCCAGTTAGGACCCCTTATAACTAAGAATATTTTTTTACTCATTTCTATATTAAAATAACGGTTAATATATTTTGCCTGGCTGCCATACTAAAAGCAATGTCAAGATGAGGAGCAGAATAAACTCTTCTGCTCCCTCCACTCTTCCTGAGGGCTGGTGGGCAGCCTGCAATTCACACAGTTACTGTCCTGAGGAGATTCTAGGAGTAAAAAAGCCAGAGTTGGCTAACATTTTCTTTGGAGATTTCTCTTGCTCTAATGCAACCTTCTTGGACACTTCAACCAGTTCTTGAAAATGGTTATTAATAAGTTAGTCTACACCTTTTTAAGGTGATAGTTTCAGAACTATTTTCATTTCGTAACAGAATTACAAACAATTCCCAGTGCTGATGGTATTTCTCCATGGTAAAATATGGCTCTCTTTGTTCATAGAAGAGGACTCCTATTTCAGGAATGATATTTCCAAAAAATGCCAGTCAGGGTCATTAAAAAAAAAATTAAAAATCCATCACTTGTTCAAAAAGGCAGATTTTCTTTATCCATGTAATTACATGCAGGACCAACTCTGTGTTGAACAAAAAGCTAACAATTACATTTCTACCCTTCTCATTAATCTTTGTACCAATCCATCCTTTATTTTGAATTGGATTGAACGTATTCTCTATCACAAATTCACATATTTCACGGAATAGAAATAATTCATATATGTGAAATTACATTTTCATCCTCAGCATCTAATTACTAGACATAATCTGTCCCACAGGTTTCTGCTATTTCTTTTCCAGACAACACAAAAATTCAGCATTTAAATATAATAAACATAAACTAACACAAGTTCAGTAGCAGTACCTATTCTGCCATATAAATTAGTGTGTTTTAAAGGATTTTGAGGATTATTTTAATTTTTGTATATTTGTGACGTATGAAAATCAATGTTAACAATGCTTGGCAGGAAACCTGTGCCACCTAAACAGCTGCAACATACTGGAAAGAAAAGTTAATGTTTGGCAACATGGTCTAGTCACAGAATTCATCAGAAAGTGATTGCTTATCTTTTTCACAAATACTTTTTGAACATTCTATTTTATATTTGTAAATTTAAACTTTAAAAAAAATATGTAGTGTTTGATTTTTTTTTTTTCCTCTGGTGTAGGTTTTTTACAAAAAAATATTAAAAATAAGAGAGGGCAAGAATGGGATTGGTTGTTAACGGTATTAATAAAAACAGCCTGTTAAATTCAATAATAAAAGGTATTTCTAAGCAAAATATCTAATCAGAATGAATTATCAAGTGGAAAACCTTGGTCACTTTTATACAGCACCAAGAGGCACTGTAGTATTCAAAGCAAAAGCAGTCATATAACATTTGACCCTGGTACATCCACAGGTGAAAACTTCTCACCCTGTTTTTCCATGTCCATGTTGTCCTGCAAATTTATGGATTTGGTAACTGACATGAGAAAATATGACTGTTGTATACTGCATAACTGGGCACCAAAATCCCATATATTGTCTAGTTCTTATTTCTTGAATGAAATAATCTTTTGGAAATTTATGACTCAATATGCAAAATTATCCATTCAAATGATTACATTAAAAGGGAACCTGTAAAAGAGACTTGCTCAGGCTTCTGTGAGCTGCCCTTGGGATTCATTCTCTTTTACTTAGCAAATCTACCACAGGGTGTGTGCCTAAGTCCTGTTCCCAGCCTGAAGCCACATTACCTAAGATTCACTGGGCCTGCACAGCATGAGAAATGATAATTGTTACTAAAGATAAGGCTAATGAGCAATGATTCAGCAGAGGGAACAAAGCAGATCTGCTGATGAAAATGTTGCCCTTTGGGTATGATTTAGAGGTTTCCTGAGCAGTGGAAACAGGAAGAGTCCAGAATTTTTTTACCATTTTGCCACTTTGAGCACCCAGTCCCATTTCGGTGGAATCCTGCTTTCAGTTCTAGTTTTCCAGCACTAAAGCCTGGAAACTGGGAAACAGCATGAGCTCAGGAAGTATCTCAGAGCAGGCACAGGCATTCTCCTGCTGCACAGTGGAAAGCCCAAACCTGTCTGTTTTCACCCCAGCATTTTATGACACCCTCAGGAATAGATATTGATTGGTGATACTCAAAGCTGCTACTCCATCTGCCTTGTAATTAATGTCAGCCCCTTTCTCTTTCATCCAGTGAAAATTAAAGTAGTTTCATGAACTTTAACAGCTTCCATAGGGAGGAAGGAAAAGTATATCCACAATAAAGATATTTTATTAATGCAAAATTATGTGACAATGGCATATTGCTCTGATTGACTGCATTTTTTATTAAATTTATTTCGCCTTTCAATAAAAAAAGTAAAAGTTTTTAGTGCAATTCAATTGCTTTTTTGTCTTGGACAGGTGTATTCATGCTGAATCATGATTTATCCTTCATACTGACTAGAGCAAAAATATGTGGCATAGTTGAGACCTAAGAAAGACTCAGTCATTTCAAACTTTAACCTGAGGGTTAGCATTGGTCTGTGAGAGAGAGCCCAGAACTTTGACTGTTTTCAAGGTATCTGGAATGGAAAATGAGAGTCTGAAATGACCAGCTCTGAAACATTCACTTAGTTCTTCTGCATTTCATGTGAAATTAAACTTCCCAATCAATGGCTTGGGGTCTCTTGTTAATTTCCTAAACACCAGAAATTTCCTGACAAAATTTTTTATAAGCATCATTAAAATTCTCCCAATCTTTTTTTAGAAGCTTTTGTTTAAATGGGTCATTCATAAAAATCTATTGTTGTAGACAAGAACTGTTGCACATATATTTTCCTTACATAAAAATCAGAGGACACTTAACATTAGATTTGAGCTCACACTTATATTTGAAATGCTATGATGAACTTGAATAATTATTTGCTGTTTGATTTTTTAAATCTAAATGAAGTCTGCAAACGTCATCTATTTAACATTCAATTAAAAGAATTAAAATCAAGTCACTAGGCCTCTATTAAGTTGATGAGTATCTCTTTTAGATGTGGGCATTTCTTAATTCAGGACTACCTTAAGTTTTTTTTTTATCTGTATCATTGAAGTCTTGAATTTGACATTCTGATACAAGCAGTACTTTATACAAATCTCCATAGATAAAAGGTAGGATTCAGCTCAAGAATGAAAACACTTAAATTATGTGCCTACAAATAAGTTCTTGTTTATGTCCTGTGTTTAAGTACCCATTAAATACAAACAGCAAAGCCTACACAGATTCTCACATCAACATACAGCAGACACACATTTTGTCAATGACTCACCATCAGTAGGTATAATGACGGCTTAGACAAATGCTTTTTATGTTGACAACTTCTAGAAGATTAATTTGGTTAAACATAGGTATAAAGTACCATCAGAGACATCCTGGAGCATCCCTCAGGTATACCAGTGCAGCTCCAAAAGGGTACAGTTCCCTCATAGCTCCAAACCTGCTGGAAGCATGATGCCTATGTTCAGGCAAATACATTAAATCCTATGCACATACATTAGGGTCTGAGTGTTTTAATCTATGCAGTGAAACTCACCTTTATTTAGGCTAAATTTCTACTCCTTGAATTGCTCTCCATATGCTGCTTTCCTGAAGGTTTCTTCCCTGAAAAAATTCTCTAATAAGCTGGTTAAATGCTGAAGGCTGACATGAAACATATGAAATATATAGCTGCTGATAATTTTCTCAGCTAGACCAGTGGTGAAATAAGGTTCTTGCCCTCAGCCTTAAAATGTGATTATAAAAAAGAACCAACCTTCTGATGTCCATTGGATTCACCCATTTGTTTCCCTTTGGTGTTTTCACCTCTGCAATTACTCCTAGGGACAGAGGAAGATACTACACCGTTCTGCATTCTTACACTGTCTTGGTTTTGGTTGGGTGTTTTGTTTTTTTTCTTTATTTGTTTTCTTTTGTTTTGTTTTGTGGTTGTTTTCTTTTTTTTTTTTTTTTTGTTTTTTTGTTGTTGTTGTTTTTTTTTTGTTTTTTTGTTTTTTTTTTTTTTTTTTTTTCCTAATTCCTCTGAATCATTTGAGATAAGCCCATGGCATTAGCATAACCAACCACATGGGACTACATCCAGTCCTTTCAGAGTTATAAGTAGTAGGAAAACACAGTGTACTTCCTTGGAAAATGAGTGAGTTTCAGTTTTGGGCATATTTTGCTGTGTTGTGTTCAGGGTACTGTAAGTATGGGTGCTTTTTTTTATTATTTTCTATCTTTCTTGTTGTCTTACACATTGATATGGCTCATAGTGGTTTGTGTGTTTAACAGGAGAGTTTTTGGTTTTACAATTTTGCTGCAATATCACCAACATTTATTTCTACTGCCTGAAACAAGATAGAGAGTTCTATGGGCCTGAAATTCCCAGTGGCTGTGTATGGTGTTATACTTCAAAACTCCATTTAGAGGACAGAAAAACACAGGAAGCTAGATTTCTCTTTACTAGTTCTTAAGTATCTCTTAAGCATTTGTTTCCTAATTTGAACAGTATATTCACTTTCTTCTTTTTTATTTTATTTTAAATCGAGGACTGTTTCACAAAATGCCAAGGTCAGTATTACAGCAATAATAAGAAATGAGTTTTACTGCTTCTAACACCATTTACTTCCTCCTGTACTGAAGAGAATATGACATTATACAGAAAATAAAAAAAAATCTCATTCAAACAGGCATTTTCTGCCTCAGTGCTTGACTTTGTGTGAATAAGTAACCTTTTACATTGCGAAAAAAATTGTGGCAAATTATCTCTCTAAATAGAGTTTATGCATACTACATGACATGCTACAAAAGCAAAAGAGGCAGAGAGAGATTGCAACCTTTCTTGTAAAGGTTTATCAGTAGGGGGAAAAAATTATATATTTGTTATTGCAGTTCATTATCACTGCTGTATTACCAGTGGAGAATGTTGTTATGCATTAAATATTAAAGTCTGGAGATTTTATTTCTATTAATTTAAGATACTGTTGAATTTCTTTCTAAATGTTAATCTTGCCTTCTGTATCTGGAACATATTATCATATTATTTGAAAGATCAGCAGGCATTTTTCTTTTTTTAGCATATGCAGAGTAGTATCTGCAGGTCTGTCTCTCATGCTTAGGGAGAGGGTTTATCAGCACACATACTTTTGAGTCACAGAATCCAGGCTAACATATAATGCACTTGTGGGACACTACCACAAGACAATATTGACAACAAATGCCTGGCATGACTATAAAGAAAACTAGAATTTCACAATTCAAAATGAAACTGAGCCTCCAGCTGTGGTAGGGTTTTGAGAGCAGCTCTCCTCCTGTGCAGCCTGGCTCTTCAAAATTTCTTGACCCCCACATCAGAACAATTTCTCAAACTGAGGTAAAACACTTAAGAAAAACAAGGCAGATGTACAGAGTGCAGTTATCCAGGCACCCACAGATGAAATCAGACACATACTAGGACATAAGAGGCAACTGAAATGCATTGGACACAGTTGGGAATTACAAATGTAATATAATCGGATAGTTTTAAGTATTTACCTACTGGTCACACTTTTGTCTAAGTACTTTCAAGAATTAAATCCTTGAACACCTGTAATCTAGATATGACTGTGACTGAACACAGGAATCTGTTTGAGTGCTGCTTCTCAGTTACACAAGGACTGTAATTAGATCTGTTTTCAACATGCAAACCACCATCAATGCCTTCAGCTTTCACATACCCCACATACATGTAGCCAAAATGAACACTTCCCTTGGCTCCCAGAAACTCCACCAAAAGCAAATTGTGTGTTTTAAAAGACAGAGGAAAAAAAAATCAGAAATAGCAAATGGACATAATAATTATTTTTCCCAAGCACATATGGCCAGTGTCCTCAGGTAGGATGAGGTAAGTATGAATCCCCTGCCAGCACTGGGCCAATATTTAGGCCACCTTTCCTGTGAAAGTTTGGAGCAGAAGGTCTTTCAATGTCATCCCAACTTCAGTTATGCTATGCTATGCTATTTAATTCTATTTTATTCTATTCTGTAATTATAGTGCATCACATTTTGTCAAAAGTTATTTAATAAAATGCAATATCTGTACTTTTTCTGAGCTGCAGTTCCTGAACTCAGAGAGTGCTACCAAAAATTCTGAATGAGGCCTAGGAGAGAAATTAATAGTAAGACATTCCTCTATCCTGGCATCTGTCCCACTGGGAAGCCCCATAAACAGGGAAAATTTCTCTTGGAGGATTTCTCTCATGCCTTTCTATGAGACAGCTGACCAGGGGAAGCTGTGAAACCTGCAGCTCTCCATCATTAACATCCAGTGTCCTATACTGGCTGGAGCTTGCTGCTCTAAATGACCTCTTTGGCTGCATTCAGCCCTGTTTAACTCTTCCCAAACACTGCCTAGGGAACATTTACTCAGCACATTACAGTTCTGTGCAACAGACCTCACCTCAATCACTCAGTCCATGTCTGCTTGGAAAGCTGTGCACCTTCAGCACTTGGCTGAATTGCAAATGCTGTGCTCCCAGAGCTGAGGCTGTGCCATGGCTCAGTGCACACAGCCCAGAGTGCACTTTTCTTTTGGCACATGGGTGCACCAGAGGGTGCCTGTACAGAGCCCACAGGAGCCCTGAGCTGTTCTCACCTTTCATACTTAGAGCCAGCCCTAGGGATTCAGATAACAATGGCCATCAGGATCCATTTCATCTCCTCTCCTCTCCTCTCCTCTCCTCTCCTCTCCTCTCCTCTCCTCTCCTCTCCTCTCCTCTCCTCTCCTCTCCTCTCCTCTCCTCTCCTCTCCTCTCCTCTCCTCTCCTCTCCTCTCCTCTCCTCTCCTCTCCTCTCCTCTCCTCTCCTCTCCTCTCCTCTCCTCTCCTCTCCTCTCCTCTCCTCTCCTCTCCTCTCCTCTCCTCTCCTCTCCTCTCCTCTCCTCTCCTCTCCTCTCCTCTCCTCTCCTCTCCTCTCCTCTCCTCTCCCCCTTTCCCTACCATTCATTTCCTCCAAGAATAAGCCAAAGCTACTATGACTTATTCTTGGATAACAATGCCTCATATCTTATGCTAACACCCTTAGCAAAATATTTCTGAAAGTTATGGCAGCAGAGCCTGGAGTCTGAGGAATTGGAACCATAAACAACCAATAATAAAAAAGTGACACGACTACTGATTCTAAAATATAAGAACAGAACCTAAGTATCCTAAACCTTAGAAAGTTATTTCAGGTATTATTCCTTTTATATTTTACAGCATCAGTTACATGGCAAGAAACTACTTCCAGAAAAGGTGGGGTTTATTTCCCTGCAGAGTGAATTTCAACATCCAAGAAATCTCAAATAGCTTCAAGTTTTGAATTCCTACTCGTTGAATCCAATATTTTTCAACCATAACCCTAATGAGAGCTCAGATTATAATGGAGGCTATAGTATACTATGATGTTGGGAGCATAATTATAAAAGGACAAGTAATCATAAAAGAAACTTTGTCTGGGTCTGAATTTTAATAAATTATTTCAACAAAACCATATTCATTTCCATGATAGATGTTTTCCTTTCTTTACCTTAAATTTCAGAAATTAGCTATTAAATAGTCACTTTATTGAAATACTGAACTTATCCTACATAAAACTAATAAATATTCATTGCTACCAAACTAAGTCAAGTACTTCATAAAGTCTTGTTTCCTTATAAACAGATTTCCAATAAATTTAACAGATTACTTAATTCTTAACACAAGATCACACTAGAGAAAGAAAAGAGTGACAAAAGAGTGACTTTTACTGTTTTTTTAGCTAGCTGTAAAATGATAATAGGGCAGTAAGCAGCTTCCACTAGTGTTCTAAGTGAGAGAAAATATTTTATGCTACAACCATTACCAACACAATGTAGAAGAATAAAGTAACACAATGGAAGTAACATGGATTTCTTCTTAACTAACATTTTAATCTCATACATAGAAATATTAAGTCATAAAGATTGAAAACCTGAACTAATATAAAAGCATAGGCTGTATTTGTGCAAATTTTCAGCTAAATTCTGAATGTATTTAATTATGTGTCTAATTTCTAAAAGGCTACTAGAAAGATCTTCAAAGTTAAGCACAAAGCAAATCCTATTGATCTTTAAAATGTGTTTGAAGTCCAGTACCTGAATACAGTTCTGTGCATAACTCTTGCAAAATATAAAATACTTTTGTATGTTTGGAATCAAACTTTCTCACAGATTCATAGCTCTGTGAACACAGTATAATTTAGTGTAACTCTATGCAAATTCACAGGAGATGTTCATTGTCTTTCAGAAAAGCATTTTTACTTTGATTCTTTATTGAATACTTATTTTTATTAATTAGGTCCTGTTGAAGTAAATGGTCTTCATTGCTGTGTTATTTTGAAATGGTATTGTTATTTATCATCACTACTTCTATGAAAATTACCAATAAACTAATACTTGTTAATTGGTGACCACTCATATTTTTATAATAATATTGTAAAGATGTCATAATGATGAAATTGTATTGCCTAACTGAGCTAAATTTCTTTGCACAAAAATAGTAATTAGAGAAGCTGATACATGTTCAGTAGATATAAGCAACCATTGCAAATAAGTCTGTGCTATTAATTAAAACTTAATGATCTGAGTCTATATGTTATTGACAAAATGTGGGTTATAATTGCACAGGAATTTAAGCAGAATGGCTAATATGAAGGTAAAAGGGCAAAACCTAAAGAGTTTGCTCACTCCCTGAATGAATTAAAATTTCATAACTGAGCTTGTCCTTTTGATTAATAACAAACCTGGTAAGTTTTCCCTTTGCTTCCTAAAGTTGATGACTTTAGATATTTTTGCAAATCTATCAATTATTCTATGGAATTTTGGTCCTATATATTGCAGCTACAGTGGAAAGTGCTTTATAAGTCAGTGATGAAATGGTCACCAGGTCATAAATTTCACCTTGATTAGTTTATCAATCTAGCATATTAAGTCTTGCAGGTATAGTCTTAATGTTTGGAACAAAATTCTTTAACATATTAATTAGATTGTTTCTATTAGAGAAAACCAGGAGACACTGCCCTTGAAAACAGCTGTTTGTCACTACTTTAGGTGGTAGCATAATGCTAAAGTCAACCTTTTCTTCTGAGACAAAATTGTTTCCGTTGGCTCCTGCACTGTCACTGCACACAACTTTTGGGATCTGTCCCTGGGCTGCTACCAATGGCCTTCAACACCTTAATTCAGTAAAAAATGGTCATTCCCTCTTCCAGGGGCTCCTCTCTCACAGCAGAGACCGGGGGTGGCTGGTAAGGCTATCTCACAGCAGGGCAGGGCTGGGCTGGGTGGTGCCTGGAAACTGAGAATTTTAGACTTTCTGTGCTGAGAGGCACTGACCCCCAAGAAAACACGGCTTGGAGGAGGCTTCCAAAATTGAGTGATAGAACCAGGATCATGGGTGTATAGCTTGAATAGAAATGTATAATATCACATGGTAGAAAACCTAGAATTTGCAACTCCCAAGGAAGCTCTGCTGGCTCCATCCCCTGAGGTTTCCAAGCCCCAGCCTAGAACAGCCCTGAGCAGCCTCCACCAAGCTTTGAAAAACAGTTTGGATTAAGTGATTTACCAGGCTCTTTTCTTTCTCTAGAAACAGAGGTGCAAATTGGTGCAAATTGGTTCCATTTTCTCCCACCATGGTTTGTTTGGGGATTTTGTTCATTTGCTTGTTGCAATTGTCTTTTGTCATAAGGTATGTATCACAATACTCCCAGAACTTTCCTGGGTTTTTTTCCCTCTATTTGTCCCTCAGTTTTAAATGAATAAGTGTCAATGAAAAACATTTTATCTTATTTACTAAAAAAATCCAAACCAATGAAAAAAAAGAAAAATTTCACCAAATAAATGTATTATAAATATGAGAAAAAAAATTGTGAGTTCTGAGGGGTTTTGCCATTGTAAGCCACACATAAATAGAAAATAGAGATATTAAACATCTTGATATTATTCCGGTTTTGTGTGCAAATAAATTCATAATAGCTGATTTTAATAAAAAACTCTCAAAACGAAATAAAAAGAGGTTTAGCAACAAATGTAAATATTAATATCAAATTTTGTTATAAACAGATTAATTTAAAATTGTATATACAAACAGATAGACAGATAGATAGATAGATAGATAGATAGATAGATAGATAGATAGATGGATGGGTGGATGATGTTGGTTATATGAAAATGACAAATACAATGATCTTTTAAACCTAAGTGTCAGGAGAGTAGATTTACTAGAACTAGGAGCAACAGTGTGATCAACTTTTATCAAGACTGTTAGTACTAAAGGAATAAATACTGCTTAATTGATTGCAAAGGTTTTACCATTTTAAACCAAGTTTTCCTGTGCAAATTGCTGTTCTTGTGTTGTTAATTTGCCTGCAGTGACTTTTGCTGCAGTTATAGCTGGACATTGGACCTTTTCTTCCTGTTACAGACCTTTTGTTCAGAGTTAACTCAAACTGTTTGTTTGGAGATACTTGAGATTTAGGTGCACATCTATGGCTGGTGAAATCATTCTTGCTTGTGGTTAATGACTTTTTAAATATTTCTGATTAACTTAATGGGGCAATATCAAGCAGTTATTTTAGGGCAAGGTTTCTGTGGCAGCCCCACTCTGGCTGACAGGAGTAAGTGACTCCAGCTGGCTCTTGACTTATTTCCTCACCTTCTACACTTCTTGGTTTCACAAATTTAGAGCAGAGATTAGCCTGATTCATTACTTATTTTGATTAAGAATAAAATCCATGCAACTCCTCAGGTCCTACAGAACACAAAAACCCAAGACAGTTTGTGAGAAGTTCCAACAAGGCCAAAACTGGTCTTCAAATTTCAGCACAAGAAACAATGAAAGAAAAAAAAAATCTTCTAAATGTAACTAGAACAATGATCAAAATACACACATTAGAAGATAAACTTTTTATGCAGAAAGATTGTAAAAAATTTGTTATTGGTCTTTTAAATATGTACAAAAATTTCCATTTTACAGGTACTTTAATTTATGGTGGGTTTTTTTTGCTTGTTTTTTTGGGGTTTTTTTTTTTTTTTTTTTTTTGGGCTGGTCTTCTAGAAAATAATAGTTTGAAACTTTGTACCACCAATCCACCTTTATAAAATAAGGGCTTTTTTCCATTTGCTTCAAAAGTGAAATTCAGAAAATGAGGAAAAACACACTCACATTAAAACTGTTCCTTCACCTTTATTAGAAACATAAAATTCTGTCATTGTTCATCAGTCTAAGAAGTCAATAGAGAACTCCATTAGGTATTGCTGCTTTATGACAACATAGTATAAAATATTAATAATTTTAAGAAGTGACAATGCAAATCTAAGGGTAAATGGGAAAAATATTATTAATATGTTAATAACTAAGCACCTTCACTAAAATTATACACAGTGAGAGTAAAAATAAAGCTACTGTAAATATCAAGTGATTTTATTTCTAATGTCAGCATTTTCCAGCTATCCAGTTAGAAGGTATTCCCTCAAGACATTCAACAAATGCAAAAGTATCTGTACAATTGCACCACCATATACTTGCCAGTTTTACTCCTATAATTTTCTTGTTATAATCCATAGAGTGTAAGTAATTCTTTGTTAAGTAAATATAAAATGAAAAAGAACATTTTCCATTGTATAATCTTGTCAGTCATATTTAACCTTGAAAAGTTACTGAACTTCTGATTAAACCTTATGAAAATATTGATCCCTAGTTTTGAGCTCCTTTCCTTAAAACATATTAGAAATCTGAGTATGGAGGGATGGTGAAGCATTCCTCATACTTTAGGAGTATTAAATATTTCCAAGTCATTAAATGAAAGCAATGAATCAATACATGTTCTGGCATTGTTCATTAACACATCACTGAAGCTGAAATTTATTCTGTGTTGTATGGCCTAGAATAGAAATAGTCTTCATAAATAATTAATTGAAAGACATGATACTGGATTGCTAATCTGCAAGTAACAGTTATTCTCAGCAAAGTATTTTTTAATTAGGTAAGAAATGAAAACTGAACCTGCTGGCCAAAGTGACCTATTTTTCCCTGTAACCACTATGGAGTTACTTTCTTTTTTTTGGCATGTAGTCTCAATTAATTGTTTTAATGACACAGTTAATTTTGCTTCTATCTGCATGCATATTCATGTGCTGAAAAAATGAGATGGTGGAACAGAAAAGAGGCTACTTAATCTCTCTGTAGGGCTGGACATTTGAAATCACTCCTATATCAAGTAGCTCCAGGAACTTTTAGCACAGAACAAGAGTCATCCTTGGGTCTTTTTAGAAAATTGTCAGCATTTATTAAGTCTTCTAAATTAAAAATCCAGACTGCTGACAGGAAGCTCAAAATCTGCAAAAAATCTAGGTAAGGTGTTCAGCTTAGTGGTGCTAATTTTCTCACTTCCAGAAGTTCAGAGGAAGACATTGCCACTAATTGGCATCAACTGCTACCTGTGGAAGGTGAGTTCCAAACACCTTCACACTGTTTTTAAAGATTTTTTTGTTATTTTTATACTAAGCATTTAACTGACTTCAGCTACTTATAAAAAACCCATTGGGAGAAATCTCTGATACAAAGAGAAATATTTCAATTATTTATGACATTTCCCAGTTAATTCTGTAGTTCAAATGTGAGATGAAACTTGGCATTAACACCAGGAATAAGTCTAGTCAGAGCACATTGCAAAAAAGAAACATCCAGAGGTCTTCCATAAAAATGCGGGGTCCTTTTAAAATAGTTTAAACTGTGGCCATGGAACAGGTCAAAAACTAATCTGGGGGCATTCATTATAATTCAGTCACAGTTCACTTTGCCAGAACTCTGGTCTATGTCTCCAGAAAATTGGCAAGACTCAGAGAAACCACTGCTCCATTACAGGAAAACACAGTAGAATTTGGGTTAGGTATATAATCACTGAGTGTCTGGATGATTATGTGTGCTTATTTCCATGTCATCAAGGGAAGGAAAATTGTGTTCTGCAGTTACCAACTTACTATTGGACAGAATGCATTAGATGGAGAACAAAACATTTTTTGTAATGTCAGACTTACTGTACTGAAATAATTCTTTGTCACCCCCTTTAACACTTTACCTACCAAATAAAAGCAGTAAAATATCATTAAAATTCATTATCCAATTCTTAAGCAGAAGTGCCAACTATAGAAAGTAAAAAAGTACTGAAATTTGCTGAAAACAAAATGAGTTACCATACTGTCCTCCTTGGAAAATGGATGGTGACTTCCAAGAAACACAAAGTGTTCTTTACATGCAGAAATTTTCATGTTGTTTTTTTGAGAGATGTTTAAGGAAATCAGAGATGTAACATATTTTTTATCACCAACTTTGTTGCTAAATATTTAGAAAAATCCCTCTCTAACTGATTTTTCCTAGAGTGGTAGCTGTATCTCTTGAATATTTATTTCAAAACAATCAGGTTTCACTCATCCAAAATAATTTTCTCATTTTATGAACAATTCTTACAAATTGAACGTAAATTATTGGATTAAAATTATCAAGTTACTTTGATAAATATAGTTTTGAGACATATAATTGTCCAAGTGAGGACAAACTATTATGTTAGTTAATTATCCTTCTGTTCCTCCTGGTGATTCCTGCCCATTTCTGAGGTTATTCTCTCCCCCTCCTACATGATCCATTGTGATTTTCCTTCTTGGCCCTCATAGACAGCAGAAAAGGAGTCTTAAGGCAGCACAAACAATTTGTTGTTGAGCTTGAGTGGGTGAGTTGTTTTCAGATATTCTACCTATGTGTCTGTCTAAGAACCACAGGAAAACAGCATCTGACATCATCATGCAATTCCTTCATGAATTACAGATCACTTCATGAAAGATGGCATGATACTTCCATCTGAAAATGCTCTAGAATATTTATCAAGTTCTATAATTCATGAAGCTTTTGGAACTGATAGTTCTCTTCTTCCAGAGAAATAACATGGGGAGAACTTATTTAGGATTGACAAGTTTTCTCTGTTCGTTTTGTCATTTCTTTATCACTTCAATGAGCCACTCTTCACCTCACCAGCAGCTTAGCAAATTCTTTATCTAATATTTTGTTAAATGAATCTTACTTGGCAAAACAGATTTTTCTTTCTCGTGCAGAGATGGTTTCTTCTCTGTGAACATGAAGAATACATCTGTTAAGGCTCACAAGCAATAGGAAGGTTTAGGGCCCAAAGGCCTGTGGAGTATTTCAGAATAAACACCATTTAGATCTGTCATTGTGCATTAACCACTTCAGGACAAGCTTCAGGGTTTTCCCTAGCTCTACACCTTCAGTATTTAAGTCCTGTGATGTGCCTTTATGATGGGCCAAATGAGATTAAATGTGTCAGTATGCCCAGGAGCCAGCTGTCTTTGAGCAGGTGTGACCTGAGCTTCCTCCTCACACGGAGAAATAAATCTGCCTTACAGTCCAGTGGGTGCAAGAGGACCACAAATGCAGCCTCTGTTTGGAGAGGGTCACTACAGATTTTGCTATGAGAGATCTGTAGTGCCCTTTTTGAGGTGAGTCAACACTGGCACTTGTCCTGTGTGATCAGTTCTAAGGGGGAAAGACATCTGCAACTCACCTGCACTTGCAATCATATTGATACCAAAGATTTAAAAAAATAAAATATAAATAATTAACATATAGTATCTCTAAGCTATTCAGGAATTCAATGAACTCTCTTGTCTCTCTCCAGGTACTTCTGCAGGCATTCCATATCCTTATTCTTTATACAATATGCATCTAACATGATGAAAAAGCAAATTCAAATGAATTAAACATTGCAACAGAAAGAATTTGGAAGCTGCTACTATTCAAAAATTCTGCCCTTCCATAAAAGGTTAAAAATCTCAGTTACTAATATGATAAATGGGAATTAGTTCTGATCTGGCTCCAGTTTGAAGGTATTTAACATGACTTCATGCTATTTTAGCATATGCTCTGGCATATGAGATATATTAAATTCACACATATTTGTCCTTCATCTTAATTTGCCTCTTCAAAAATAATATCAGTGTTGTTTTCATTTTCAGAATTTTAGACAGTTGTGCTTGTGAGGTAGGAAAAATATGCTATTTTTGCATGCATATTAAACTAGGAATGACACAAGATGATATCAAGAAGACAGAATGCAACTATTTAAAGATGCTTGTAGGAAGAAGTGTTGTCACTTTTGTATTTTTTCACTCTCACAGCCACAACAATTTTACTATATAACAAGCTCTCAGAAGGGTTACTTTACTATAAACTCATATAACCTTAATTTTTTTAACATGCATGACTGTAATATATATGCTGATTTTGCAAGAAAATTTTCATTTACTTGACTTTTGGCAAGGACACTGATTTCTACAAAGGGTTTCATTGTACAATGATGGCTTTATTATCATATAGCAAATAATTTTCAATTAATACTTGCCACAGGTGGGAACAGGCAGCATTACAATCTCTGCTAAAATGGCAGTGGTAATTAACTCACTGGGAGAAGATATTTTTGCAGAATAACCAAAGTGCAATGGAGCACTCAGGGACATATTCCTGTGCCTGTGCATTGCTACCTTCTAGAAAAGGGCTTGAGACTGATTCAGCTACAAGTAACCTAATAGACAAGATCTTTCCATGATCTTCACAAAGATCTCCTGTGCAGAAACACAACTGTCTGGGGGAGCATTTCCATAGCATCACACACATTATGCTTTCCACTACACGGCTCTTCCTTCTCTTCTTACCAACAGAAATGGACCTGAAGGTGCAGTTAAATAATCAACAATCATCTTCCATTGCTGTGGATGGCCCAGGTCTTTAACAATAGAGCTCAAAAATGTGTTAGTATAATGTGCTTTAAGTGCTTTGATAATTTTAATGTTTTTGAGAAAGTCAGTGAAATGCTCATAATCTGGGTAGTGTTCCATTTACACTATATTTACAGCTGAATATAATCCTTCTTTGTAGTATCTTAGTAGCACAGTGATAGAGATACAGATTTTTTTTTTATCACTAAATTTATCTGCTACTGTTTTATAGAGTAATATATTAAAAAAATCTGAGGCAGAAAACAAATCATAGTGTGTACTTGATCAATGACATTTATCAAAACTCATTAAGCAACAAGGTAGGCATATAATTGTATTTTTACACACAGATCTTCAGGTGCAAGCAAGAAAACTGCCCACTGTGAAAACCAGTTACTGAAAACCTGTTGGAAGTCTTTAATCCCCACACCACAAAGTAGACTTGAATTTCTAGTCTCAATAAAGAATGTGACAAGGGCAGAGGAGACCTTTTCCCCTATAAAGACCCAGGGGTGAATGGAGATGAGGGATAGAAAATAGCATGTGGTGGTGGGTGGTTGTGGTAGAGTGAAAGACTGGATCAAAATAAATACATGCCTGGAGGGACAATTCATGTTGCCTCAGTAACCTTAATTTTCAGGTGTTGCATAATTTCTGGGTCCTTTAGTTGTAGCCTTAGGGTTCTTTTGGCACAGTTCAGAGGCAATAATAAGGCTTTACAGAAAACAATTACCATACAGCACTGCTGAAGGAAGATGATCCTTTTTTGTACTCAGCAAGGATATTCATGCTAAACCAGTGACAACACTGGTAGCACTTAGTTTCCAGCTGGTCCTATCCTTCAGGGAATGAAGGCATACTTACATTTCTCTGTTATTTTATAAATAAGGGAAAGTCACTGACATATGAATGATGTAATTAATTTTGATATCTTAAGGAAAAAAATATATTCTGTGGTTTTTATACATTCTGCACCACATTTCCAGTCAGTCTTTCCTTTAGCCTGGCCTTCTATGTAGTTCCACTGTAGCTCCTAAACCCCTGTTCCCTCTGCTGACTCCTGTCTGCCTTTTCCTGCTCATACCTTTCTTCTCTCTCTTATCACTTGCATGCCTTTATTCATCCCCCTAACATAACTGCCTCCATTCCTCCCCTGTGGTATTCAACTTCTTGCATGTTCTTTGGGAATATTTATTTCATTTCTATCTATTTTCTTCCCCTCAATGTTTTTCTTTGTCTTAGTTCCTTTTGCTCCTGTTCTGTCCAGTCATTCCCTTTCTCCCCATCACTCCTCCTGCATGGCAGGAGGATGCAATACAGGGAGCAGAGCATGGAATGGTGAGAAAAATTGAATTTGCATTCTTAAGCTTTCTTAAGGAAGAGTTTATTTTAATCCAAGTTTTAAGAAAATATCTGAGGGCTACATTCAGCATAGAGTATTAGAGCCACAATAGTTTATATTTGGCAGTGCTAACAGCAAATGAAAACAGATTTATGATTGAAAGCTTCTGGCAGCCTCACTCATTGGCATCAGAACTCTGCCACCTAATACAACATGCTGTTTATTTAAATTAAATCACTTGTCTTTAATCAAGGCAGATATATTTATATCTATTTTAAATAGCCCTCCAAAGGTTTCTTTCAGTTCTTGCACATAAATTCCAGTATAAGAAGGCAATGCTGCTGCATTTTCATGAGTATAATAAATCTCTTACAGGTTGGCCCAAGCTGAAGCTATCATGGAAGAGAAAAAGGCAAAGAGGAATTGGTATAACCAGAAATCAAGCCACATTTAATATGTGAAGCTTTAGAAAGTTCTGAGGAGCTCCACAGTGTATGGAGAATGATCATGACAAGAGAGAGAATAGTACCTTTATTTGTACAAATATTAAAATATAGTCTTCAACTTAGTCTGATTCTGCTGTTATTTATCATACTTAAATCCTTTTATACTCTCCATGGAGAAGAAATACTGATCTCAATTAAATCAGTGGAGATAAACAGAAGTAAAATTAAAATTAGACCCCCAGAAATGTAAAAAAAAGCATAGAAAAAGAAAGATGATCTTTGGGACAGTGTCCAAAGGAAATATCTCACCATGAAAAATTAACAATGTTTAAGGATTTTAAAACTAGAGGGATAAAATACCTAATATAGTAATTTATATTTCACTGATGGTTTAAAAATGTAGAGCAATACTTTCATATTTCATATATCATTCTACTGAAAAAAAAAAAGGGTAACATTTGGCTGGAACAGCATCACAATTGACTTGTATTGAGAGCACCATCTACATTTTATCAAACTTTTTTTCTGATTTTAAATGCAATGTAACTACCTTCCCCACTGTTGCCACAAAGTTAGTGATTCACAGAAACATAAGGAGTAAGAAGGAAAACTAAAAGCAAAAGAGGTTAATTATACAACTTTGCAATAAACTTCCAAATATTTGTAGGGGTTTTTCTCAGATGCATAACATGGCACAGTATAAAATGCGTTTTTCTTTACATTCTCAACAATGTTGTTTGTGTGAATGGGAAGGTTTCATAGGCTGAATCATATTGAAAATAAGTTTAATAACTCACTGTATATCTTCTTTTTCCTAGAATGATTTTCACCTCAAATTTATGAGTTTTTCAGTATGTAAAGACTCTCGTGTTTATTGTTCTTTAAATAAAGATCAAATCAAATTTAAATGCTAGAAAGTGAAAAGGAGAATAAATGAGAGCAATCATTTTCCAAAACATGTTTTTAGTAAATTTTCTTCCACTGACCAAAAAGTCATGATGCTTGGAAGGGAATTATCCAGTAACTTGAGGGTGAAAAACACAAGGCTGCAGGTCAGTGAGTGTTTAAAAATTGTTTCCTAACATTGCACTATATCTTCTACTTTTCTTCCTCCTTCCCACCAAGGCACCAGCCTTATGGAAGATCCCATCACTCCTTTACTTCCATGTGCATCCAAGCAGAAGGCTTCAGGCTCAGAGCAACATCAGCCCAGCACCAGCCACGAGTCCCAAACTAAGCAAAGCCCCCATGCCCTGACATGGGCTCTGCTCACTTTTCCAGGAGATATGAGTGTTTCCTTTCTAAATCTGCCAAAGGAGAGGCATTACTCCAGTGGATACAGGAGAGACTGATTTGAGTCTGATCCATCACATCATAAACCCTTGACTCCTGCACTAGACTGGATTTATTTGAAGTGTAAAATGTCTGGCTCTACATGGGATTTTCAGGAAGACATAGCAGAGAAGTTCTATCCAGACTAATGAGACTAATAATTAGAGATAATATGTCTAATACATTAGAGGAAAAGTTATTTAAGTACATTAAAAAGAATAAAGTTATTCTCCATTTTTAAGTAAGGCATTATGAGGAAAATGAAAGCAACTTGCCACAGTCATTTTATGCTCGTTTTAAATCTTTCTTGCAATTATCCTACTTGATACTTCCATTGCTTATAAGTGATTTTCTAGAAAAAAAAAAAAAAAATCCAGCCTTTTCTCTTTCAAAAGGAATTATTTATCATGCTAGAGATGCATTGAATATAGGTCTAGGCTGATAATGAACATAGCAGTGCTGCTGCAAGCTTTCTGTCAAGCATACCTAACATCAGCAATTATTTCTACAGATGGGCTAATTCAGTCATGCTGAGGTGCTATTTCCTTATATTTTATCCCCATCCTATTCTTGTATTGTTCCAAAAGTAGTTCTCTGCCAAAGACATTAAGCTAATTAAAATAATAAAACCCCATTCAGCTGAACCAAAGACAGTACTGAAAATCCTCAAGAGCAAAGGCAAATGAGCTTAAAGATGTTCTGCCTTACCTATCATTTTCTTTTTGCATTTTTACTTGGAATGTCATAGTCTTCCATGTAATCCACTGAAACTTGTGTTTATTTCACTATGTCCACTCACATTGCCAAATACAGTCTTTTTTAACATTCTGGATTTTTTCTCTAGCATGCTCAACAAAATATTAAAAAAAAAAAAGGATAGTATTTCCTCTCAATAAATGATCAATCACTTGATTAGAATCAAGTATCCTTTAACTGAAATCCTAACAGCTGAATGAAATCTTAAATGAAACTTACTTAATTTGATGGCACTGTTAGACACTAAGTGACATGAATCTGCATCACAGGCACCCTACACAGCTTCCTCTTCTGAGACACTCCTCCAACAGTCAAGAGCTGACTGCAGATTAGGCCAAATCTATCCTCTGTGTGCTGTTTTCCAAACAGCAGATGTGTTGGGAGACACTTATAACCCACAGACATTTTGTAAATAAATTGGGAACTTAAGTATTTTTAGCATATGTCAGAGTTTAAATAACACATTGGTTGACAATACTTAACGGAAAATAAAATCCCAACAAACTTGTAGTCAAATTTAATTTTAAGGAAATTTTTCTGGTTGAAGAAAATGAAACAAAATTCTATTCAAACATATATACTTATTACAAAAAGATGGCTTTAGAAATTAAGAAATTTCGATTTTTGTAAATTAGCATCATAAATCATTTTTTCCAGAAAGCTGCCCAGAGGAAAAGGACCTGAGGGTGCTGGTGAACAGCAGCTGAACATAAGTCAGGGTGTGCCCAGGTGGCCAAGAAGGCCAGTGGCATCCTGGCCTGTGTCAGCAATAATGTGGCCAGCAGGAGCAGGGCAGGGATGCCCCTGTACTGGGCATTGGTGAGGCCACCCCTGGAGTGTTTTGTCCAGCTCCAGACCTCTCACACCAAAAAGACTTTGAGGTGCTGGAGGGTCCAGAGAAGGGTAGTGAAGCTGACAAGTTTCCCTTTAGCAGCTTAGCTGAAATAGTTGATACCTAAACTTACTTTTTTTTTTTTTTCCTTCTGTCATGATTTAAGCCCAGCTGGCAACTAAGCACCATGCAGCTGCTTGCTCATTTCCCACATCCCTGGTAGGATGGGGAGGAAAATCTCCAAAAAAGAAGTAAAACTCATGGGCTACTATAAGAATAGCTTAATAATTGGAACAAAGTAAAATAAGACTAATAATAATAATGGTAATTAAGAGGAGAGGGAGTGAGATAAAACCCAAAAAACCCAAGTGTTGGACAATACAATTGCTCACCAGCTGCTGACCAATGCCCAGTCAGTCTCCAAGTAGAGAATAATCTCCTTCCACTCAACCCATAGTTTACATACCAAGCCCTATGTTTTATGGTATGAAATATCTCTTTGGCCATCTTAAGTCAGCTTTCTTCCACCTTTGGGCACTCCTCCTCACTGAGAGAGCATGAGACACTGGAAAGTCCTGGACTAAGTGTAAGCACTACACAGCAACAACCAAAATATCGGTGTATTATCAACATTATTCTCAACCTAAACCCAAAATACTGTACTGGCTATTTAGAAGAAAATTAACTCTATCCCAGCCTATAGCAGGATACCTTCCATGGATCTCCTGGCATGGCTTTTGTTTGCTGCCTTTTTTCCTGTAGTGACTTCCAAAAGTATAGCAGATGAACCCAACAGCAAGCAAAAATGTGATCACCAGTACTATTTTCAGTATTTGACATGCAGATTTTTATATCAGTGGCTTATTAACTCTCTGCAAGTGGATTTAGAGTGTGCTTCTGCAGGAAGAGACATAGGTGATAGTAAATATTCCACCAGCACTTTTCCATGCCTGAGAAGGACTGGACTAGTGTTTGGTTAATAATGCCAGCTCCCAGGGAAGCTGTGGATATGGACTGCATAAGAAGCACTAATTTTTTTTCAGAGCCAATGAGAAAGCTGCCTTTTAACCAGACTAAATTAGCTCTTTCATGGGAGAGCAACAAACCAGAGCAAATTGCTCAACAGTACCCCTCTTAAAATGTCAAAAGTATTTTGTCAGGCAGAATCATTATTTATATCATACAGACTTCCTGCATCTGCTTTTGCTTTTATCATGGCCCAAAACAGAAATATTCACAGAAAGTATCACCTACAAAGTAAAGATAAATGGTGCAGTTCATCAAACAGAACATCACGCCATCAGAAATATTTTTTACAGAGCTCTTGGTTTTACTTGTTTCAGGTTTCTTGCTTTTTGTTAAAAAATAAGTCTAGAGAGCTACTGAATATTTTCTTTGAAGGCAGAAATTTTCTTTTGTTTCATCTAAGACAGTGCAATAGTCAGGAGAAATCGTTATTACAAATTCATGGAGTCATCTACTTTTTCAGATATTCTCCCTATTTCTAAATCTGCTTTCATTTTGCATGAGGACCCTTTCACATTTCAAAGATTAAATGTGGGGGAAGAGGGGAGAAAGTACTTTTCCTGTTTTTCTGTTTAGTTCTGATTTTTTTTCTTGTGTAAATCAACATAATTGTATTGATTTCAACAGAATTTCAATAATTATCCTGTTTGAAAACATAAATATTTTTGAAAACAAACAAAAAAAGATCCATAGGTAACTCCATTATCTAGGAAATATGGATGTTTTAATTTTATGTTTACTGTACAATTTGTCCATGTGGATATAACACCTTGATTTTTGATTACCTCATCTATCCATCATGCTCTCATATCTCTTGATCTTCCATGATGCTGAGAAATGCAGTGTCTGTTGCAGTAAATGCCTGATAAAAGGCTCCAAAATGCTTGATGACAATCAGCTCCTCAGTTGTCTAATTAACATTCTATTTCCACCGAGGCTGGGCAGTGCAAGGGAGGTGGCAGGAGGAGGCATTAGTGGAGGTCTCATCAGTCCCCATTTCCTCATTCATCCCAGATGCAATGCTGGCAATCAGTCCTGTGTGCAACTGTGCTCTACTCAGGCCTTCCTTATGGTGCTCCTGTCAGGCATAATTAATCAGTCCTTTTATTGATTGCATTTTGTGTACTGGCTTTTGGACCAGGAAAAATGCAGGGAATAAACATCTCTCCTGAATTCTGCCCTGCACCAGGACTTCATCACCTGATCCAACACAAAGACCATTCCCACTGCATTGCAAGGTTAAGATATTCCAGATGTTAAGCATATCATGCTTCCAGAGGTGTCAGACTGTTCTCCCACCCCCTGTACATGGGTACATGCCCTACTCAGAGAGAGCTCTTTGTCCTGTATCAAACTAGAAAGGAGATAGTAACAGGACTGATATAAAAACTTACCAATAATTGCCTTCTGAAAGAAAGAGGACAACTAACAAGAACTAACTTCATCCCAATTCAAGATTTATTTTAAAAACAACTCTTGGATAGCAAAATATAAAAAAATATGTCTGAGTTTTCTTCTGGTCTTAAAGATAGCTACTTTTATACTCTGAAATCCATGTTTGTCCTACAATTTGATGTGCTTCAAAAAGTACTCCATACTGCTGAGGTTCTCTGTATTCATCTTAATCTGATATCTAGTTTTTATAAGTAATCTTACCATTGACATATTTACCTATGTTTTCCACAGGCATACATTTCAAGCCATAATGCTGACTATACTACAACATTTCTGAACTGTCTCTGCCTTCTATAATTACTCCACAGCATGTCCTCTTACTGAGAATTGGGTGGCAGGGAGGGAAGTGTTGTGGTTTGTTGTTATTGGGTTTGTTTTGAGGTGTTGGTGGGCACTGTAGTGGAAATACAAAATTTGAAAGGAAAGTGACATCATGCTGGATCTGTTGTCTGTGGTGCAAAATAAAGCAAAAGGAATGAGAGGACAAGGAGCAGAGTTTTTACTTGCAGCTCAGTTCTTAAGGCATCATAGTTTAATTGGATAAAGATGAGAGAAGATGAAGGGGATATGTAGACAGAGTGGTCAAAGGATGACATGAAGAAGCAGAAAAAAAAGAATCACACATCTCAGCCCAGACTATGATTTAAGAAGGGGAAAAAGCATTTAAAAATCACATAACATCTCTGCCTTTAAATGATTACAGGCATGCCTTAATTGCAATCCTAACTGATAAATATAATCTCATAAATCCTTGCTCAGAATGTGATGCTACTCTGACTGGTTGAAAATTGTACACATTTTAAAGCATCAGCCAAATCAAAATTTTGCAAAACACGGTGGATGGAGCTCATGTGGTGGGGTTGACAAATTGTTTCCACCTCTCAACCAAGATTCCCAGTGCAGCTGCCCACTTTCATGGGATACAGCAGGAGAAGACACAGCTGTCCCCAGTGCTTCCATGAGTCAGTCCACAATGCAATATGAAAGGCTGGGTACCACTGCTTCCTATGCTTAATGCTGGGAGAATGCCACATGAGTGACAATTTCTGCCAGCTGTATTAGAGAACTGGTCCAGGACAGATGTGAAAAGAACAAGGCAGGCAAACAGGCTCACAGGCAAAATGGAATGTTCCCTACCCCCACTGCACATGAAGTTATATACCTAAAAGGATACATAGACTGTAATGGTGTTGTCATAATTTGTCACTGAACAGTTCTCAAATAAAAAGCTTCTTTTTCTTTTAAGTTCCTAAATTAAAAATTAAGCTGACTTGTAGCTTGTTTTAAAGATTTAAATAAAATGTTGTTATACAGAGTTCTATATTATAGAATGTTATATGGAGATTTACAGGTAGCAATCAAATTTTCCATTAGATTAGTCACTCAATATTATAACAGGAGAATGGTAACAAGCTATTACAGAGTCCATCACAGGTAAGGATATGAAGCTCTAAGGCCATAGCATTTGTTTTTAAAAGACTATTCTTTTGTTCAGATGTAAAAATTTCTACAGGTAAAAATCAGACAAGAAATTATTATTTCCTATTGGCTAGAATACCTAATACACAGGTTCACCAAAGTCTAACTATACACTATAATTAAACTTTCAAAGTTTTTTCTATTAAATAATTAAAGAATGTAACAAACCCAGAGTTAATAAATTGGGTGTATCGTGTCTCTTCCTGGACAATTTGAATGTGGAGGCTTTGGACCATGTTTCCAATTTCTCATACTCAATGAACTGGGTTTGCTTTTCATCCAGTTACCAGATGAATTAATAGTCAGAGCAGATGATAAACTACTTACACATATATGTTATTATGACTCCACAGCTATTGTGAGTCATTACTATAATCTGGCAACATTTCTGACCTGTTCCATGCATTAGCATTAAGGGTTCAATACAAATCACATTTATCAGTAGATCCAGTGTTTTTTCAGTTCAACATATCACCATATTATGTTAACTGAAAATATATGAGCAGTCTGAGTCAAAAAATTATAACTGCTAGAGTAAAACAGAAATTATGGAAATATGATCACAAAGTCAATGCTTTGAGAGCAATTTTTGATTTCTAAAGTAGTTATTACCATTTTTCTATAATACATCTTGCAGAGCCTAGCTGCTTTTCATGAACTGAGAGGTCTAAGAGGAAACAACACTGGAAATAAACAATTAAAAAACCCCAAACACAACAAAACAAAAAACAAACCTCAAAAATAAGTCCCATATTTAAATCCACAGGTTACAAACTGTGTTGTGTCCATTAAAAAAATAAGATGGTCTTTTCATTGACAAGAATTAAAGAGGTCCTGATGGATATGTTTCCACTCTACATGCTGCTTTTCTGGACTTAATTATGCCAACAACCAGAGGAAGGCAACAAGTGACAGGACAAGAGGATATAGTCTTAAGATGCATCAGGGGAAGCTTATGTTGAACATTAGAAAGAATTTTTTCACATAAGGGGTGATTAGACATGGGAATTGTCTGCTCAGGGAGGTGGTGGAGCCACCACCACTGGAGGTGTTGAAGGATGGACTTGATGTGGCACTGGGTGCCATGGTCTAGTTGATATTGTGGTGTTCAGTCACAGGTGGGACTCAAAGATCTCAGAGGTCTTTTAGAACCTGATTGTTCTGTGAAGGAGTGGAAGCAGGGACGTGCCCTTGGGAGCATCCTCATGCCCTGAATCTCCTGCAGAGCCCATTCAGGCTGGGTGGTGACTGCTGTAGGATCAGTTCCTGAGCTGACCTGAGAGGCAGCTCTTGCTGGCTGGTTTGCATTCCAACAGCCTGTCCTGGCAGCCCCTGTCTCTGCTGCTGGCTGCTTAGGCACACACAGCCTTCCCAGGGCTGCTTCCACTAGAATGGGACTTTGCTGCCATAGTGCAACTCTGCTCAAACACAGTCACATCAGTGACACAGAGGGCAAAGGAGAGGCTGGGTAACTGCTGTGAGCCTGCTTTTATGCCAGCCCTGAGTGATGATTTAAGCTTCTAGGCCATAATTCTCAAATTCTCAAAGCAGCACATTTAATAAAATTTCAGCAAACACAGAACTCTGCTTCTGTCTTTGAACTATTTGATCAATACACTGGACCTACAATGCCAGAAGTAAACTCATATCTTGGAATCATTGGAATAGTTAATCACAGAAATGTCTGCTTATTAAGATGAAAAATAGCTCATCATCTCTGATTTGTATAACCAAAAAGTTAAAATTAGTATAGAAGATTTCTCCATTTTAAACTCTGCATTTCTTTGCCCAGATCAATGGAATATTAGGATTTACATCGATTCCATGAAGAGGCTTTGCAGTACCTTACAGTGCTCAGGGGTTTAATAAAGCTATTTCTGCAGATTGTCTGGAGGATTCTAATTAATTAATTAACTTAAATAATAGTGCTTGATGACTTTTAGTGAGAACACACACTCTGGTTAATTTCTTGGCATAAAGATGCCGATCTGCATCTTATAGAAATCTTACTGAATGCAGTTCTTAGGAAAAGAGCAGCAGTGATAACAATACCTTATTTTGCCAGCTTGAACTGATCTGAAATTTGAGATCTGCCCATCTCCTGACTTCAGCCTGTGTGAGCAGAAAAGAGCCATCTTACCTCCCAGCTTGTTTTTGCTACCTCCATTAAAATTAGATATGCCTGAAATCTCAACACTTAACAGAATCAAAGAAAGTAAATTTTCCAGCATTGTCATGGAAGTCGAACATGTTGTGCTGATACCAATGCTATCAGCACACAAATTAGTTTTGGACCAAAGCAACAGCTAAGTTGCTTAGTGTCATGCTAAAGAAATCACTCCACTTAACCAGTCTTCTAACATAATCAGTCCTGTTACAGAAAAGATGCCCATGACAAGCATTTTCATCTTCTTGAGATCAAAACATTATGAAACACTTTAGGCAGTATTTCATGCTTTCCCTCATGAAGCCATGATATCAAAAAATTCACATATACAAATATGCATTATTATAACTGATCAAGCTACAACAGTACAAACAAATTGGTGAGAAAGTTAGATCTCAGAGTTCTAAATGATATATTTTTAATATATCTAGATGTAAAATGTAGTTTTATAATTTTTGAGACAGCTACCTATGTAGAAGTTAAGAAAACATTATCTTTTTATTTTCTGATGGATTCTGAAATATATGTAAAATGGTTTGAAAGTATGAAAATGCATTCTGCTAATCACTAGTGTTATTATACTAATATAATATTAATTAATGCATTTGGGAGATACACACGCATATATATCCTTTCCTTGCACAGGATTTCTAGTATTATTACTTGGATTTTAATATAAATGTTATAATAGATTGCATTATACTTACCCAACAAGATTAATTTATGAAACCATATTGTGGTTGATGATGGCAGCTGAACCCCTCAATGGAATTAATTAAAGGATAATCTCCATTGCTTTGCAGAATACAAACCAATAAATGGCTGCTGAGATTAATAGCTGAAGCGGAGCTAAAGTGTTTAAGGAATTTCAAACCCCATTTATTACACACACCCTACAAAGCAGGAGAGATTATAACTGTACAGCAAACCAGAACATCAAAAAATCCAAAAACAAAACCAGAAAAGGAGCCCACACAGGAAAACAATATTTCTTTCCCTTGTGAATATTTGAAAATTATGCTTCTTTGTTCAACAGTTTTGTGTCACAGAGATGAACTTGGCTAGAATGAAAAAGGATGCAGCCAAAAATATGTTCCAGATCTTTTGATTGTTCGTCTAAAACAAGGAGCACACATGGAAAACATTTAAAGCAAATTAGATCAGGACATTGTTTATGAAAATATAAGTAGATTTTTTAAGAGACTTTGTTTGAGAAAGTTTAAATTTTAACATTCAAGTCAACATTTCCCAAACAGAAACTGGAAAATTATAGGGCTTGCAAGGTTTTTGGCAAATGTATTCTTTAGAGCAGAAACTGTGGTATCCTTTGGATGAAATTGCTTCTGTATCTTCACATAGTACCTTTAGCTGACAGAAATGAGATTCATGTGATGCTCAGGTCTCCTTCTGGCTTTGATAGGAACAAATGGGATACAGGTGTGTGTTGCAGCAGAAAGGATGTTGTGCTTTGAAACTTTGTCAAAGTGACAATTTTTCAATGCCATTTTCAAAGGAGTTGTATAAACCCTCTTTGGCAACAACCATTTTATTCTGATTTTTATTAAGTGAATTGAAAAGTCTCTTTAAGTACCAAAACCTGCTACTTTGTCTCATTCCTTTTGCATCAAGTAATATCCTTAGCTTTGATTTCCTCCTGAATATGAGTAACTCTAATAAACCCTCCCTATAAGCATTTGAATTATTCTTTTCATTTTATTCCTCCAAAAAAATGACTGGAAAATTCAGAAATTTGTTTTAAAAGGGGATTTCACTCTTTCTTCCCTGTCTATAGAAAATTAATTATGATTGAAATTAAAAAGGTATGAAGTGGGAGTTGAACTCACCCACTATACAGCTTTAAAGATGAGGCCTCAGGTCACTAGATAGAAGATATTAATTGACACCTGAAGTCAAAGAAGCTTGTTTCCCGATAAAAATGTGTTTTAAAGAAAGGAATAATAATACAAAAAGTATACATATCACTCTCTGGTCTGCTATCACCTGCTCTGGTCTCATATCTGTCTGAGAAACCTCAGGAGCAGCTCTCTCTCAAAATGATCTGTGTGAGACAGAAAGGGAAAGAAACAGAAATCTGCAGGATGTGTGGTTGCTTCATCATTCCTTCTGAGCTTGACTCTTTGTAGAGGAATAGGAAAAAAAGAAGTCTGGAATGGAAGAAGCAAAGTACAAAGAATCTCACTTCTGTTAGCAAGGTTTCAAAGGTAAAATACTCACCCTAATCTGCTGAGTCAAAATTATAACAAACAATGTTGTATTTGTTATTACAATGCAAACATTCTTAGATATACTTGAAATAATGAACTGAAAAGGTAATTTATTGCATTCTCTTGATTATTGCTTTCTCATCATTAACTTGAGAAGTACGTTCACTTTTTAGGTCCTGAGCTACACATTGAAAATTTTACTGCATTAGTGCAAATTATTCATAGACCTTCAGGGAAATCTTCTTGTTGTTAGATTTCCTTAAATCTGCATTGTCCTAACTTGATTTTATAAGTCTTTTTTTGTATGAAATACTACCATATTGCAAATAATTTGACCAACAGGAACACAGGACTAAACCAGGAAACAAAATGATGAAAAGTTGATGCCAGATTGACAGTTGCCAGATGATCAGTCTTCAAAATGCCACAAAAATATTGAAATTTGGGGAGATTTTATTTTTCTCCAGAAATTAATTTTAAAATTAATGAAATCCTATATTAAAATGAATCTTTTTAAAATAGTACCATGCCAGTCTGGAGGTTTGAGTTATTTTGACACCAAGAGTTGAAACTGGTTGGACACTGAGAGTTTCCTCTGCTTTGAGCATAGCAGAGGCATCTTTTCTATTTTACCTAAAGAGGTATTTCTCCTTCTAATCATCACATTTAGTCCATAATTCTCACATAAATTTCAATGTATCCACTAAAATTGACACTGTCTCATATGAAATGTTTGAGTTTCACCTCCAGTGATAAAATAAGAGCTTGCAAAGCATTTTTAGACAGCTCAGTTGAAGTGTATGTGCTCCCCCAAGCCAGTGCATTACAGCTGCCAAGGACTTGCCATCTACCTGGCTGCCACTGAAGAGCAGAGACTGATTTCTTCTCACTTATATGTTGCTTAAAAACAAAATTTCCACCAATTTCTCTCCATTCTTATGCCCCTAATCAAAATTACAGTGATCATTCTGGAAATGGTGATGCAGAACTTTCTCTTTCTTGATTATTTGGGCTTACAACTTCTCTTTCACCTATTACTCTCCTTTGTCACAAACAATTTTACATTTTGGCACCTGTAATATGTTTCTGTTAATTGTCTTTAGCAAACAAGATTGCTGGTCCCACCTCTGAGTGCTGAACTAGAATCAGGTGACTCCCAAAGGTTAAAATATTTTCCTATAGTTACCTTTTACTGAGAAGCACCATTCCTGGGAGAATGAGACTTTTCTCAGAAGAGCCTCAATAGTGCTGCCCATCCAATCAGATTAAATAATAGGAAAATTGTAGGGAAAAGGTTTAAATACTTTCATGTAATATTTATGTTTCGTGCTTTTACTTCATCATAGTTACATAAATATTTAGGGCAAATTTCTTGATTCTGATAAACTCTGCAAACCCCTGTAGTTCAAAATGCTTATACATTCCATGCAAAATTCCCTTTAGTGGCCAATAAGAAAATAATAAAAACATGGTTTACAGTTTTACAGGACCTTTCATCCAAGAGTCTCTAAAGGGCTGCAGAGATATGTGCATAGTAACATTTTCATCCTAAGAAAATCAAAGCCTAGGAAGATTAAAGCTCAAATCTTTAAAGATGCCTTTGAAATTAATTGGAGCCTTTGGAACCTTTTCAGGGTCTATATCTATGTGACTTGTCCAAGGATGGCCCCTGCACACAGCTGGAAAATAAAATGTAGGTGTTTTTAATTCCTTTTTCATTATTTCAAAGACACCAAAGAGGAATTACACATATGGAACCTGAGTAGCTAAATCACTTCACACATTTCACAGAAGAGATTTTACACCATTAAATATATACTGTGCAATGTACAGTGTTGTATTTCATTGCACTTGGAGAGAGCCCTCTAAACATGCAAGAATTGCCATCACAGGTCCTGATCATGCATCTGTGTGCAGACAAGTGTTCATGCACATGCATTCAGCTCCAGGGACTTATCTGTACAGGGGAAGGGTGTCAGATTATGAAGATTTTGACCATTAGAAGCTAGAAAACTAATTTTCCTATCTAGAGAGCAGAAAAAGGGCTGATTTAGAAGGCAGAGTCCTGAAAGGAGTTGTCTGAAGGGGAATTATATGAATATATGCCTCAAAAGATCCACATTCTGAGCTAAATCCAGCTGTTTAGATGCTTCATTTAAGTTCCATGCTGACACAGGGAATTGTATGAGGAAAATAGGAAGGGAAGCAAAGAGGAATTGAGTTTGAGTCTCAGAAGTTTACAAATATTTAGGAATCTATACTTCATAACATGCTGTTTATGTCAATGACATTGACTAAGTGGAATCCCAATTCTGTTGAAAATCATCACTATTTTTAATAGTCTAAGATCAAATTTTAAAGATATTTTTATATTTTATTTATAATTCTGGTATTAAATATTCTGCTAATCAAGTCAAATGTTTACCAGATGAATTAAATTTATATTCAGCATCTATAGTCCTCTTTGTAATTTTTGTATGGATTTTAGATATAAATATAAGCATACATTGCAAAAGAGAATTTTACCCCATAGGATTAAGGAAAATATTTTTATTATTATATGTCTGCATTTGTTTCAGCTTTTTTTTTGTTTCATTTCTGAAATGCTAACTTTTCTCATCTTGATGCTTTGAAGAAAATATTGACCTAAAAGACTACAGCATACTTTAAAAATTACAGGTATGAAGAAAATTGGAATGCAAAAGAAACCTCCTGGGTGAGATTATTCACCAGAAAACACAGAAAAACTAAATAGATCATAGTTTTTGAAAGAGGAAGAGCCCTGGAGCAGGTGAGATTTGCATACTAATTAGAGACAAAGTTTATTCAGGCTCACAGGCCAATCCATCTTCCATCACAAGGCAGCATCTGTTTTAGATGATTCAACTCCTTTTAGGTTGGCTGCTGATGTTATAAAAGCTGAAATATTTTTCAGCTTTCATTATGAATATTTTTTTGAGAGGTTTACAATTCAGTGAGTAATACTTTTCTCATGTTTAAGCTGGTTCTCTTTTGAAGTTATTTTTAATGAAAAAAATAATTTTGCCATTTTTCAGTTGTGTTAAAGAACTGTTTGTCTAATGAATGTGATGTGAAAAATAGCTAAAATTAACCACTGGCAAAACAAAATGTAGAATATCCAATATTATTAAAAGCAAATATATACAGGACAGGAGGAGATCTTACAGCAGAAAACTGATGTTAATAACTGACCCTCACCTACTATTTAACTGCCCTTCAATTACCACATGCATTATTCACTATCTCCTATATGATGCCCCACTCCTTTTTTGTATTATTGATGTTGTTCTGCCTATATGAGCAAATTTCACAAACATGCTCACAATATTTACCAATATCAATAGTGATAATATTATACCAAAAAAATCTCAGGACCATATCCATAAAAGCTTCAGATGCAAAATCCCTGCAGTGCAATACTTTCCAATTTGATATACCTGTCATGTTCATTTACAAATTCCTTGTCCTCTTTATTATTCTTTTTACTATGCCCTCTGTGTTTTCCAGCCTTGTACTTGACATACATATTAGCTTCACAGCAATTTTAATACTTAAAAATATACATTATTTTTGGACAATCTTCATGTCTGGATACTATCCTGATTTGATTGCAATGAAAAGATTGAGATGAAAATCTGGGTCCAAATGTTTCAGAGTATGTACAAAACCTGAGGCACAGCATTGTGAACTCAACTCAAACCTTGAGTGCAGTCTCACAGAAGAAAAATGTGTCAAAAAATCCAAAACAATGAAAGAAATTATGGTGTCAGTTACTTTAATTAAACATTTTAATGGAATTAAAATGAAATACAATGTACAGGAATATTCTTCTGCTGTCATGGATGTTTTTCCCAGATCACAGCTTAGTCACCAAAAACACTGGCAATTTTTTCTTAGTCATAAAATACTTGTACTGTGAAAAACACCTTTCATCAGTAACATACATATGTACAAGATCTACCTGAAAAAGTTGTCAGATCAGTCCTCCAATTTTAAACAAACATGAGGCCTAGGCTATCATGCTGCTTCTTTTCCCAGATAGGCCTTCTGTTTCTAGCTGATTTTTTTCCCCAATGACATTTGAAGGCTATGGTCTTCATTCTCTATTTCCATCTGTTCAGTCAAAGACAAATGACAGCTCTAATCTGAGCATATTTGGCAAATTTACTTGACTCCTGCCTCCTTTCTCAGAGATGACATTCATTCTTTTGCACCCAGCCTTAGCAGACATGGCCTTCTTACCTCCTGGGAAGAAGGAAAATCACTTTGCCTTACCTCTTAAAAAAGGGATTATGGCAGAACTACTCTAATCTGCTATTAAGTTAAAGCATTTGTTGTCTTTACTGGAGTTTTATTCTGAACCAGAAAAGCAGTAGTAATAATGGATTTGGTTGTGCCATTCAATCTGTCACCTTACCTTGCCTTCATCAGGCTGAATTTATGGCCAAAAAATCCACTGTGCAATCTGTCTCACTCCCTCTTGAAGAGCAGTTTTATCAAATACAGGTTATTCCATGCATCAGCCAAATCTCTATGTAAAAGTAAAGGGAATTTCACTCCAGTAGGGCCTGAGACTCATCTTTCTCAACTGCAATGCTATGTTACTGCACCAGTACTTAGAAGACTAGAAGAATACTGTGCTTCAGAAAACACAGATGTGAGCAAGACAATGTAAATCTTTATAGCTGGAAAGAGAATGGTGATTAGCTCAGTACAGCTAATGTGAAAAATGTTCCTTCTTTACAAAGCCACATATTTTGAGACAGCTGTAGCAATTCATCTTGAGACATAATGCCATTCCCAAAATTCTGCTTCGTAAGAGTTATAGCCATTCTTGTTTATTTTAGTTTGGCATAAGCAAAATGAATTTGGCCAGTGGATCTCTTGCTACATACATTGATCCTGGTATAAGTCTAGAAAAGAAGCAGCTTCAGGCAGGATGATCATTGCACTGTAGCCAAGAAAACACCATGGGCTCTCAGATGTTAACAAAAAGCTTTCCTTTAACCAACCCAGAATGAGGATTTACTCTCTCTCTCCTTGTCATGTCTAACACTTGTCTCTACAAGGCTTATTTTATAGCTGTGAATAAATGCTCACCTACATCCCACAGGCAGGCTGTGGAGCACTGCAGTTGTTTCACAGCATGCAGCAGCAGAAAGCAGGATGCAGGGGTGATGAGCACAGCGTGGAGTGATCCCTCAGTGATGCTGAGCTGGTGCAGTGGGAGACAATTCCCTTCCTCACAAGTAGTACAAAGAATGGCCAGGGGAAATAGGACAGGACCCAGCTTTCCTGGCAGTTTCCAAATGCAGTAATAATTCCTTGGCTACTGGCAGCAAAAGGAATTTTTGAACAGCCCTCTGGCACAGAGAAACACTTCAAGGAGTGTGAAGATAACCATACACCCTTTTACACAAATGTCACACACAACTGTTGTGGATGAATGCCAGGTATGAAGCAAATGTTTTCTTATGACTGGTATTACATTTCTTCCTCAGTTTTCAAAGTGGTCCCTGTATATTTGACATTTTAAGGGTATTTTCCAGTCACTGTATAATCTTCATTAAATAACCATGAAGAAGCTATTTCCTCTACAATGAATTAAAATATTATGTTAATGAATGAAGTACCATTACTTCAAATGGAACAGAAATCCCTATAACTATACTCCAAGGTTTAAATATAAATAACAACAAATGGCTGTCCATGATATTTATTTTTTTATTTATTTTGCAACATGGTAATGCTGTTCAAAGGCATAACAGACTTAGACATTACCATGAATGCAAAACTTCTGAATAACAGAGTTTCAGTAATCACAAATTAATTTTTCCTTGCTGAAGAATACTCATCTTTTTGATGGCAGAATTTAATTAATGCTGTCCTAAATTCCTGAATGAGATATTGGCTGGTATTGCTGCTGTTATGAAGTGAAACAACTAACATTGATAACATTCTGTATTTCCAGTCTTTTACAAAACGTGAGATCCCTAAAGGACAGAAAGGATTAATAAACAACATAGACAAATATTTAACAGATAAAATACAATCTAGTCATATAATGTTGAATTTTAAAGGAGATGCCTATAATATTTCATAAACCTGAAAATCCATTGTATTATCCATTACCTCAATTTAATTACAGAATTAGGAAAGTAAATCAGAGGAGACCTCAGAAAGACTATATCTAAACATGTGATGCCTGATCCTGGAATTAGTCTCATTACATAATCAACGAGCTTTGCCAATGGAAGAATAGACACAATTTTCCTTATATTACTAACAACATTTTTTCTCAAAAATATGACAAAAACCACAATAAGACAACTTTGTATTTTAAGTATGGAAATCCACATTAGCTACTTGTGTGCAAACAGCAGCTGGCCATGATTCATGACTCTTTTTTATGCAGGATAAATTGCCTTGCTTCAGCTTTCTCACACAATGGTATTAACTATTGTATGATCTAATTAATATATTCTGTATAACAATAGATCTAGTTATTAAATACAGGCCATAGCAATGTATAAAAAATGAAGTGCCACAGATAGGAAGCAAGTTAAAGGAAGTATTAGTTATGAACCAGAGGAAACAGTTAAAGAGATAGCAAAAGTCAGGTTACTTACCTTAAAAATGTACAGTCCTCCAAAAATGAAAGAGGGCATACACCATGCAGTCTGCATTTTTTAGTTGGCTGAAAATTACTACTTAGATAAACTGATATTTTTCATCAGAATTGGGCTGACTGATATTAAATGAGAGGAATTACTTGATAAAGTATTAAGCAAAGAGTTTCAAATGCATGATGTCAGGAACTGAGAAAGTACAGTAATACTAATAAAACAATACAAACACGATTGGTTTTATAAAGTAACATATTTAAACTTCCACTTGATTTATTTCCTGATTTTTTTTAGAGATGAAGAGCACAATCAGCAGAAAGTCAAGTTAGTAGCATCACAGCCATCATTTCTGAAAGTCCTACTCTTCACCTATACCAGAAAATTTACTTTGCAGCTCGTTCCACACTCAGCAGTGCAATGCACAGCATTTGCACCACCTAATAAACCCAGTGCTGAAATAGTATGGATGGGTAACCACAGGACACACCAAATTGAGTTTAAGAAACTGTTTCTAAACAGTCTGCCCTGTTTATTGTCCATATTTCAATGACAGAGATGTAGTGATGCCTAGTGGTAGCTCTGTAGTTTCCTAATATAGCCTTACAAAACATTTAAATCATGATACTAAGTAGTTTATGCTACTTTGATAAATTTAGAGAATCTATATCAAATCGACATACAAAGAAAATTTCTGAAAGCTCATACTTGCTGTAAATTTCATTGAGAATCCCTAATTCACAAAAGATATCCTAATCACTCATGCAAATTACTAGTTATAATCATCAGTGTAAGTTAAGCAATGAACTTCTTATATAAATCACACAAAATGAAATGTAAAACTCAACCCTGATCTTATAAATGTCAATGCAAATTTGTTCAATGTCTGACACAACTACAGATTCTGTGTATATAAAGAATTTGCCACAAACATAATCCACTTTTGTGGTGGTGTAAAATGCAATGATGTTCAGCACTAATAAATAAATACATTAAAAAGATAAAGTTATATTAAATTTGGTTTCTATAGTGGTCCAGATCTAGCATGGGAGTAAATTAATAGAACTCTACAGGAGCTAAGCTATTTCTGGAAATTTGTTCTGGATCTGGCTCTTGAAATAATTTTTTAAAATGATTAAGTAAAGTATTGCACATATAAGACATTGATTTTTGTCATTGATTTTGTGCTGGCATTTGAGCCAAGCCTCAGAAAGCCTGAACATTTTATGTATTTACAGCTGTCTGCTGGCAAGGAGTAATTCATTCATTCCAAATGAAACATGTTCCTGAAGATTATAAAACCAACATTTTTCTAGACTAGATTTACAAACAGATTTTTCAAATAAAAAGTTAGAAAATGTGCTTTAAATCATTGAAACTAAAGCTGAAGTCTGTTTCTTGATTTTTTTGGGCTTGTCAAACAGATAAGATAGATATTGATTATATTTGCTTCCCAAGAGAGCTGTTCCATCAGCAGAGAGTGAAGATCAATGATGAACCATCATCTCATAACAAAATATTTCCAGTGACAAAAGGAAGCTTATTGTTTAGTATTTTTGGTTAAATATGGATGCAGGAAAATGTTGGTTGCTTGCCATTATGTTTTTTCCTAACTAGACCAATCCAACCATCCTTACACAGGGAGAACAGTCTCCCTTTTGGCTGATCTGAGGCAACTTCAGACACAGGCCCTTTTGATTCATTTCCAAGCCTCTCTTTTGTCACATTCTGTTCAAAGCTCTTAGATGTACATAAGAGAATATCATCCTTATAGAGACCACTACTTATTTATTTAAACCACTCAGCTCCCCAAGTCTCAACCAGTATATGTGTTATATCAAAGAAGAAAAATCTTCTTTTCCCTCTCTTTCAGAATACTTGTTTACCAATGTAACTGTAGGCAATATTGCTACCTACAAGTGCTTTGCCAAAAATGAAACACAGACTGGAGAAATCAGTTGTTCCACGTGTTCCAGCCCTTTATTTTCTCTTCCTACCAATTTCAGTGTCCTTTGGATGAGCACAACATCCAGAATAGATTGGAGATTTACTAATATTGGAGGTCACCTTTTCAACATTTCTGTAGACAACTTTGTGGCAGTGGTTGAAAGCACAGATATTAAAACATTTGCTTTTAAATCTTAGAATGATGAGTAACAAACTGTGAATCACATGCAAGAATTTTGATGATGGAGGGTTTTAATGGAGGGTTACTCCCATTTCAGGCATGGAAAAAAAAAAAAAAAAGGCACAGTTGAAAAGCTTTAGAACAACTAGGAGAGTCAATAGATGTAGACTAAGTTGTAAATCCAGCTCTGTCCCCAGTGAAAACTAAGGATATTTGGCAAACACAGGATGGGGTTTGCATTCAAGCTTGAGATTGATTGTAAACTCTAGCAAATCATCTTTAAAGGCCCTGTTTACAGGAACTCTCATGATAAAATCTGTGAATCCAAATCTTGGATTATCTGCTAGGTGTCTCTTCATTGGTGAAGCAACTAAGGAATAGTCATTGGAAGCACAGGACAAGGACCTCTTGTGCACCTTTTCATAAAAATTTAAAAGAGCAACAGTGAATGTTTACACCACACTACTGTCACCCATATGTTTTATTAATCCCATACTAACATTACTATTCTGTGCCCTCACTCTACACTGTTTAGTTTTGAATTACTACACAGAGGCAGATCATTTCAGTGTAACATTTTGATATTAAAAGCTCAAAGATTTTCAGAGACTGACTAATAGCCACATTCTGGCAACAAACATGCCTTTTTCTAGCATTGAAGAAAGTTCAGGGAAAACTGCCTTTTAAGACATTAAAGGATCCTGCCAATCTGGAAGAACTAACAGCAAGTACCAGTAGCTATCTTAATCCTCTACCTAATGGTACTTGCCAAGACCCCAAAAATTACAATCAGTTTATGTCCTGTACTTTGAGAATTCCTGCCTAAAAAATTCTTTTTAGGAGCCATTAGCACAAATCAAAACAGCTGCTAATCTGAGGAATAACAAGAATGAGAAGCAAGTTGACAGATCCCTCGGATTCAGCTCTCCAAGGTCTTAGGTCCTTCACTAAGGGCAGCTTCCTCAGGCCTCAGAAATGCATTCAAATGAAGCTGAATAAAAATTTTGGTGTGAAAATATGTATCCATTACATTTTCCTTTTCACGTTCAAAAAGCTTCTGCGCTGTAGTTATTCAAATTCAAATTTGTCCTTTGTATTACTGTTTTCAGAGATATTACGGTATCATCTCAGAGATCCATATTTATCAGGCTTCAATGAGCTGCCAGCAGTGTAGGCACTCCCTAACAAAGTATAAGGAAACTGTCTTATTCCCATTTCCTGCTGCACAGCTCCTCTTTTATAATTGCAGTTCCATTATGATGCCTTACATCAACAAGAGTGTCTGTACTTCCAACTAGCCAAATAAATAGGATGACTATAACAAAGAGGCAGAAACACTCTGGGGTATACCCATCCACAATGCCAAAAGCAAAACAGTATCTGCCTCCTTTATCATCTTTTACTCCATCCATGAGGTAATAGCTGAGGCTCAGGAACCTTAAATATACACATACAAAGGGAAAAATCTGGAAATATATGTTAATTCTCCACATGCCCCTCTTCTTTAATACTGAAAAGCTGAGTTCCAGAGATAATAACTTCAGCACCATATATTAGTTATGGCTCATTACACATACCAATGGAAAAAAATAATATTGGTTTTGAAACACAAAAAAGAAAAAGGAGTGTTACAATAATGACTTTTTAACCTATGGATATTTTTCTCTTTATCAACAGAGAAAGACCCCATATTTTTTCTCTAAAGATCTGATCCTAGAGTTAAAATTGTGTCTCACAGGGCATGATCCTTTAACCCCTGTCAGACAGGAGGTCTCCAAAGCTCACTTCCCACAACGAATCACAGTTCTTGATCCAAAGCAAAACAGTCAGAAAAATGGTGTTTTGACAGCTGAACATCTGATGACTGGATCACTTAAACCCTTCTGTTATTTAACCCTTCTCAAGACTTAACAAAATAACATGCTCCACATTATCTCTTTGGATTATTGAATGATACCATATTTATCCTTTACATTTAAGACCTTGGCAGGCCTAATTAATGCCAAAATTTCTAGGATTCATTAATACACTCCCTTTGTCAATGCAGTTGTTGCTAAGTAGGGCATAACTTAGTCTATTTTAAATGTTTGATTGATTATAATCAATACAGTATTCAAGGCACAAGACAGATTTTTGTGCAGTAGTAACAAGAAAAGCTGAAAAATATGCAAGCTCGTGTCCACCACCTTCCATCAGAAACAACTGACTTTCTAACTGTTGTTTCGCTATGAATAATGCATTCTTTTAAATCCTCTCAAAATGCAAAAGAGAGGCTCTACAGCTAAATAGCTTTCACTGAAAAGATAGTTTCAAGTTCATAATTTCTATGCTTGGGTTTCATGTGCATAGCATTTTCTCCCACTGTCTGCATACACCACACACATGCATTACTTTAACATTTTCAAAGCTCCATTTGTTATTCTGAAATAAGACTGAAATAAGACTGAAATGACCTTTCCAATACAGAACTAACTATCCTATTTTACACAATTTACCACTGAAAGGGAGCAAATCCCATCACATTTGCTGTGAAAAAGTTATGAGTGTACAACCAGGTAAACAATTCTCCATTGATTTAGTGGAGATACCAATTTATATCAGCTGCAAATATTGGTCACCATGTCCAGAAATGTCCAGGCCAAAGGTTTGTTTGTTTTTTTTTTAATTTTACCTTAACTTCAAATAAAGATTAGCTTTGGGTAGACTTTTTGACTTTTATTATTTGCTGATGGAATTATTTGTATTTTATTTAAATGCTCAAAAAACATGTGGATAAGGCACTTGGTTTAGTAGTGAACATAGTTGAGTTGGGTTAAGACCTGAACTTGAAAAATCTTAAAGGTCTTTTCCGACCTGAACGATTTCTAATTATAAAGGATCAGTGAACATTTTTCAGATATGTTAGTAGCTATATAGAGGGACAAAAGGAGGTTTACATGTGAAACTGAAATCTTAGAGAAAAAAAGCAGAGTAGAAGGGAATTTTAGAGGTCTAAGCATCAACTTTCTGTTTCTGTTGGGAATACACATCCTGCAACTAGATACTGTGCTCCTTTCACTGCCCAGCACCTATGCAGTGTTTACAAAGGTTTTTTTCTATCTCACACCATTCCTCCACATATTTGCAGAAGGGAAGACTCTCCAATGTGATCCATAAGATGTAACTATACTCTCATCAGCAATCAAAGGTAATGTTCATGAGTAAAATTAACTAGATTTTTTCATTTAACTCTAAGAAGATTAACTTTATTGCACGTATGTAGAAGAAGTAAGTCACAATAAATAGGCAATTTTCATCAACAGGAAAATTATTTTCATATTCTCAGATTTCTCTGAAGGAAATATGATAGCCCTTATCTGCACTTCAATGTTTGAAGTGGTTTTATTTTTAATTTTATGCTTTGAAACAAATACGAAAGTAAGTAATGCTGGTGCTTATTTCCAAGGTGCAATCAGTATCACATTCTCTAATGATCATGGGAAAGATGCTAATAGGAAAGTGCCCACTACATTAATTAATTAATATATGTTTAGTAAGTGATACAGTCTCCTGTTTTCTAACAAATACTCTTCATTCCAGTTCAAGGCAATGGGATATTATTTCTCTATGCTGCAACTTCCCACTGAAGAAACTGTACCCACATCCCAAAAGACTGATCATCTGAAAGGGATATGGGGAGCACTTGTTTAAACAGAAGATTTTTCAGAGGACTGCACGGGAATGAGGAGTTTCAGTCTTTGAGACCACACTAGCCCAGCACTGAGTTTGATGTAATTAAGCATACCCAGAGACTTCTGAAAGTCATATAAACTCCACAAGATACTACAGACATTGAAGCTGGAGGAGGCAGAGGCATTGCACATGTCAACGTTGTTGATGTGTCCTCAAAAAGAAAGAAAAATCAAACCCAAAAAACCAACCTCATCATTAATTCTCATAATTTATTTTCTAAATAAATATGAAAATAATTTTTAAAAAATTACATTATCATCTAAAATAAAAAAGAACCAACATATCCCTAAATATTAAAATTACTTTTTTAATGTTTCTGAAAACTACTGGTTTGGATTAGGACCTTTTTTATCACACTAGCTGCACAATATCACCACAAGACATAATACTCTAATTTATAAGCAGTTTTAACAGTGAGATGCAGAAAATGCCTTATGTTGGGATTTGTCAAGCACAAGTGGGTAAATGAAAAATATATTTAGATGATGGCAAGATTCCTCTAACTATTTGTGGAAAAGAAATTTACAGAATTCTGGCTTATGTCGCAATAAGTTGGTTTTCTTACCTGCATCCCCTAAACGTGATAAAATTTTGGCTACGCTTGTCATATAATTATATTAATATGATATGATATGATATGAATTATAATATAATGAATTATATGAATTATAATTATATAGTTGATGCCAAGAATGATGTAGATGTCCTTCTATAGCAGCCAGTTGAATTGAGACTCTCAAAATATATTACTAGCTATTTAAGTTTGACTTTACTAATTGGTTGGGCATCTGACTACAGAGAATACTGATTCTGAAGAAATCATACTTTATCTTATATGGTACTATAGCATTTTTCAATATAATATTACAGAATAAAGTAAGAAGTCTATTTTCCACCAAGATGAAACACTTGCATGTCAGCTACACAGCAATCTTTTGTCCAAAAAATATATATTATTCTGAGAAAAACAAGTGAATTGTAGAATATGACTTAATTTAATTATGTGATCTTATAAAGTATAAACTTACAATAAGAGATCTTGACAAGATGTGCATTTTGGAAGTCAACAGGGCCTCACCTGCACAACCAAGGGGGATCTTAACCAAAGACAAAAGATATATCACCCCCTTGCAAGATTTGTATCTGCTAGGCTGAGACTAAATATGCAAATGAAACCATGTATTTAAGCCACACTTGCCCAAGCAATATTTTTCCATTAATTTATATCAACTAACAGTTGGTTTCATAGCAAGATTTTTTTTTTTTTTTTTTACTCTGGCTTGTGAAAATAACTCTTAATTTTTAATGATTCCGCTGTAGTTTAAAAAATGGGGTTTGTTAAAAAAACTAACAAAACTTTCTCTATCTTAAGCAGAAATTTATACCTTATCTGACACCATATATCATAAAAGATAAAGTCATTTAGTATATAGGATTTCATATATTTTTATATAAAATGAAGTATGTAAAGGAATTACTTCAGCAGTTTCTTACAGATTCTCTTTAACTATTGGAACACAATTACTTCCATGAAAGTCAGCTAATTTAAAAATCAAAATTAGCTGTAGGTCTTTTTAAATTTTTGCCTACAAAATGGAGTTTCCCAAAGACATCACTATGATAAGCTCACTATTTGTTAACTTGGCTTTGATGTCTCTTTCTACTCCATCTGCTCAGACACATGCTCTTATTATTCTATTAATAAAGACTTTTTTTTTCCTTTTCTTTTTCTCCTTCTTTTTAGGTTGAGATTTGTTCAAATGTGTTGAAGAAGACAGATACATAAAAAACTGCCAGGATAAAGAACTTCCTGGGGCCTTACAGAAAGAATACAAGAACAATGATATCATACCTCAAGTATAACAGAAGTCCACATTATGAGAATGAGACAAAAAATGTTCACAGAAAGAATATTTTAAAATGCATAAGGATCTTTTCACTGATTATATTTTCAATATACTGCTGGTGATAGGATCTGACTGAATGATTTCATGGGGTAATACATGCAAATACTTGAAATGATTTCACATTGAAAAGAATTTCAATATTTACATTCTGTGTATTGTTTTGAAAAATGTAATTGTTATGAATACATAGTCTACTGCAGAATCTTTAACACTAGTGGTGGGTAGAAATCTGCATATAAATCATGTGGATATGAGGTTGGAGCTCATCCTCTGTGGTTTTAATAAACTGTTAATCTCACTTCCATTGCTGGTGTCCTCTGCACTTTGGCTACACAAACCTTAAAATTTCCTTTCCTATCATTACTTAAATGATAAGCATTTGTAAGGTTTTAAAAGTCTTGGATGAAATTTGCCTAATGTAATAAGTACGTATAGACTAGTTACTGTTCTAAATTAAATATGTGAACATGTATGGGAAGCTGAATGTCACAAAAACCAGAGGACTTCCTTCCAGAGCTTCTGCTGGAAATACAGATACAACTAAGCTTGAGTGGTGTGTATTGTCCATTAAAGCATGCTTCTGATTTGAAATCTTATTCTGATACTTCCTCATGCATTGGTGCAAACAGAAAATATGGTTCAAATTTATAGCTTCAATTAGAAGTTACAAGGCAATGGTCCAAAAGCAATTTTCATAAACAGTTGTATTTTTATGCTACCATTATTGCATATTTCATAATGAAACTTCAAATATATTTGTCTAGACATGTAATCTCCCTCAATAGAGTAGATATAGACTGTACACATCCACATTCAAAAAACACTATATTGAAAAAAGATAAGTAAGTTGGCAAAGTCAAGGAATACAAAGTTAGGAAATGCCAGAATTTAGGAACTCATAAGCTCCTATAATTTGAAATTATTTCAGGAGTTTGATATGAGCTGCAATATTGATCTAATAATGTATTCCTACTTCACCTTCTTGCAAATATATCACAATTTTTTATTTTCATTTTAAAAAATATGTTCCTGCCTTAAGCATATTTTCTACAGTATATATCAAGGTTTTGTTTTTCCACAGAATATAAAGTTGCTGTTAGTTGATATGATCATAAATAGATTGGTATGACAATGTGATCTGTCCTGATATGTCTAATTGTACAAGGCATCACTTCCTGCATCAACTTATTAATATTTATAAAATATAAAATAAATTATAAAATTAACTATAAGCAGTCTTATTTATTCTTGCATTCTTATTCTAGCATTCTATGTATTCTACTCCCAACTAGGTTCTTCTGAAAATAAACTTTTCTTATTCTTTACTACCAGCAGAAACAGAATGCGCTGTTTTGCTTTTGAACCATTGTGTCAGCTCTTTTTCAATTCAGTGTACCAGAAAAACTATATACTAACTCATTTCATTGGAAAAACAGCATTGAACTTTTATATTAAATCCAATTTTTCTAATGTCATCAAAACCCCTGATCCAACAGGTAGCAGAGTGTCTACTCTATTGCACTAATAACTTTTTCCACATTTAAGAAACAAATCCTACTGTACCCCTACTGTACTGAAAACAGAAAGCTGATCTTGCAATAAATTCAGTAACAAAGTTGTTATAGGCTTAATTAGAAGACTGGAAGTATCCATAGATATAGCTACCTAGGAGCACCTTCTACATTTTGTGGTATGTGCTGCACTACTCAAAATACACAGCAAAGAAAGATTTCATGAGAGAATATTGTGCATGGTAACTCATCTTTAAGAAATTATGTCCCCAGATAAAAACTCTCTCATGTCACAACCCAAGTGGACTAATATCCAACAACCCAAGTGGACTAATATTCAAAGTGTTGGTCTCACTGACAGGGAGAGCAATACCTGACTCCCAGTTTGTCTAAGTTGCTACAAGCCACACACAGAAAGCTACATATTTTATGTTCAAAGTATGCCTGGTCCTTATAATATTTACTTAAAGTATCGTTTGTATGTGAAATATCTTCTTGATGATGGTGGCAACCTTCATTCAGCCTTGTTTGCAATTCTGTTTTCCAGGCCAAATAGAGACTGCAAACACACACACTAATTATTATAGGCACATAGATGAATGTCTAAGCCATCAGTAATGCAATAATCTACATTCCTCACACAATAAAACTTTCACAAAGGTCTTTAATTCTGTATTTACTAGAGATGGCCAAAATTCTCTTGAGTTTCAAAATTTCACTATTTTCTCAGTTTTCAAATGTTGGCAGAATGGCTTGTTGCTCTGTGTCAGCAACAGTTGAGAGTTAAGTATCATAATTAGGGAATCCTTATTTGAATTTCAGTGGTGAAATTTAATGTCAGGAGAAAAAAGCAATTTATTTCAAAACATTCATGATACATGAAGAAACCAATACCAATAAATACATTATATATCACTTTCCAGAGGTCACAAAGAATTTAATTTGAAAGAGACAGTTTATAAATATAAGTCAGTAGCATTACCATTTCAGGAAAGGATCAAAGCTTTTGAAGTTTTCATTAGGAAGTTCCTAGAATTAAAGTTGCCAATCTATTACTGGACTTCTATAAAGATACTTTACTGATGCACTGAAAGGCTGTAAAATATAAGAGTAAAGAGCTTGTCAAAAAAGAAATTGATAATTATGGATCACACAGTAGTTACATTTTGAAGTGAAATGGTAATTGCAATATGAAATTATTTTGTTGCACAGGAGTTGCAAAGCAAACTACAAAGTTAAAATATCTAATATTTGTGGCAGAGATGATAGAATGGTAGGACCAAGAAATGGGAGAAAGATTTGAGTCTGTGAAAAATATATCATCAGTTCACCTGTGTTTTGCAAAACATTTCCCTCACGTCTGTTTGCACAGCTCCTTCATCTTGCTTGTGTGTGCAGTATTACCAAGCTCACCAGCACCAGGGTTTTCAGAAAATCTACTCAAAGGAGCAAGAAAGTCAGGTTTCTCCCTTCTGCAAGTGACTCTAAATTCTGAAGCGTGGGATACATTGCATCACATTTCAACAGCTGTCGAGGACAAGCTTCAAATTGCATAACTTCTCTTGTACTATCAGTGAAGTTACCTAAAGTTAAGTTGGCTTCCCTTAAATCACACTTAAAGAAGGCATGGCCTGAATCTCCAAGGGGTATTTGCCCACACCAGAGCTACCTGCCTTTAAACTAATAACCTGCACCTCACTCTACAACTTTCTGAAGGCCCAGGAAAGTCATCCCCAAACTCTCTCACTTTAAAAAAATCCCAGGAAATAAAAGTGTTGAAAGTGCTTCCCTGGTTCTAGCAGGGAGATGGGCATGGTCTCTGCCAAGCCTGTCCTGGTGCATGGAGGAACTCCTGTCTGTCCTGTGGGACAGGCACAGCTCTCAGTCCAGCTCTCTGGGGGATCTGGGTATTCACCAAGTTGCTCCAAAGGGCTCCCACTTTTCATAGAGACTGCCCAGAGACTGGAAATACCAAGCTCAGAGGCTCTGCCCACTCCTCTGAGTTTCCTCTGAGAAACTTGCTATTCAAATATGTGACTCAAGTAAATTGAGCAAAAATAATCAAATTCTAAACACATTAAAAACAATGCATCAGGCAGACTTTAATAGTAACAAAATGTAACGTTTCCTGTCAAGTAATGAGGCAATGCTCAGTTGTATCAATTTGTAGTTCATCTTTTAAGAAAATTTAAAATAAAATTCTCCTAAATGTTAATAAAATTTAACATATGCTTAAACATAAAATCCCTAAGAGAAATAATTGTTTTCTATCAGCTTTATGTTATTTTTATTTATTAATTTATTAAATAGCATGTTTGCATTTGACCTATAATATTTAGATTTTTTTCTAAAAGTCTTTTTAGGATATAAAGTTTATTTCAGGCTTTTGGACCCAATTGTTCTTCTCTAGACCTGTTCCACCAGCATCTGTAATAAATACTATTCCACCCAGAATATTTTGAAATATTCTTTCTCCACTCAATTTCTGTAATTGATTATAGTAAAAAGCACTTGGGAAATCTTAGCTTTTTCTATTTAAAGAATTAAGTCTTCAAATTTACAGCTGGGTCTTGTTTTGTATCGACTCAGCAGCTAACCTTTGCCTCTTTTGAATCAGGAAAAGTGGTATAGGCGAGCCACATGACCAATTTAAGCTCTAGATTTAGGAAATACTTTCTTAGGAAGAGCAGTTATTGTTTCTATTGACACTCCCAAAGCCACCTTGTGAGATGTAAGGCATTCCTGGTAGGAACAGCTGAGAGGAAGAAAGTACCTCTAAGGACTAAAAAGAGGCTTTTTAAAAAGTGTCCTTTTAGCCCTCCACCTTCACAGTGGCCTTGGTTCCAGCTGGGAAGAGACACAACACTGGGACTGAGCCAAGAGCCAGACCAGCACTGGGCCATGGGGTCCCTGCATCTTTCCTGACACTCACACTGCACAGCAAAATATCAGATAGCATTCTTCACCCTGGTGGGAGCATTTGAACTGCAAAGCTGAACAATGCACTTCAAAATTCAAACTAAATTAAAGAATAGAAATAGTTTTCAATTTGTACTCTCTCTGAAAGGGTAAGGAGTGAGAAGGACCCATGGAAATAAAGCTTTGAAAGAAAAGGAGGTAAAAAATAAGTAAATAAAGACCAGTGGAAAGTCTGATGAACGAATAAAAATGAATAAAACTGAAACACAGACTTGTGCGCAAACTGATTTAAAGGGTTGAAGTGGGATATAAAAGCAACAAGAAATCTAAGCTTTGTCCTGCTCCTGAACTATGAAACCATTTCATTCTTTCATAGTCAAAGATATAAGACTATTAGGAGGAAAATAATCTTACTCCAAGAACCACTTGCTTGAATTGTGTCATGTTATGTTTCATGGGAAGATGGGTATGTTTTCAACAGTTTAATTGTTGTGGTTTCATTCTTTAATTTAAAAAAAAAAATGAAATTAGTGAAATATCTGTAGTGGTGATGAAAGCTAAAGTAGAGAGGGAGAGAAGTTTGAGCTGGAGCAGAAGGTAAGGAAGAGTGGTGATTGAAAACATCCTCATTGTCTGGAGCCTTAGCTGAATCACTGGGGATTTTTTTCTCCATTTTTATTTCTGCCCCTCCTTCTTTCTCTACTCCTCTCCCCTCTTCCATCCCTCTCCTATTGCTTTCTTTCATTCAATCTCCTGAGCTGTGCTGACTACAGGAGAAAGGTCCAGAGCAGGAAGGAAAGTCCAACAAGTCTGAAATTTTAAAAAATCAAAAATAAAAGATAAAAAAAGATCCAGAAATTCAAATGAACACATCCATCATTTAAAAATTTGCTTTCCTCTGTCAATGCAGATCAGTGTGACACAGGCCTCTATAGCTGGGCTGTCTTTGATCTTAAAACATCTGAGAATTTAAAGCAGCCAGTCCTATTCTGATTATGATGAGTATTTACAACATTCATTAATACCTGTGACGACGTATCACATATTTCTGAACCCGTATTAAAATTTCTGAGATGAAATGTCACAGTGTATATGACATTAACTTGTACATAAAATTAAAAATATATAAATGTGGCATTTCTGAAAAACTGCAATTATTTTTCTTGTAATCTTGCCTTTCACAAGCCTGTCTCCAAATGTGTGATCCTCAGCCAATATGCCCAGACTACCTACTCACCCAGAGCAGCAGGAAGAGCAACAGGGACACTGAATTTGTGTTTGGCTTATGTGCACTGCCCTCACAGAGAAATTCAGCTGGGCTTCTCTTTGTTCTGACAATCTATGGTCATGAGACCTTTATATTCCTGTGACAACACTGTGCTCCTAACTCTGAGCAGAGACACAAGAGTGAAAAAGGAAATGTTATGGTGCATAAATGAAAGCAGGAAAATAGGCAAAAACTTCATGAAGTCAGCACAGGGTTTTCATCCTTGTAAATCTCTTTTATGTGAACACTGCTCAGACAATGCATTTTTGAGGGACAGTACAAAAAACCTAGGTCCGAAATATAAACAGAACATGAAGAACAAAGACTAAGAGGTGGTGAAGTGTGTAACGTGACACAATAGCTGCAGCTAACAGTTTATAATCCCTAGAGAATATTACTGTGCTTATTTGAAGCAGTTATTTCAAAGTGCTGAGAACTCCAACTTTTAACTTCCCTTCTCAATTCTTACAAGTCCACAAGATTTCTGACTCTGTACAAACCATTATATTATAGCTGCTGGAGCCTACAGCTGCAGCTTACTTTATCATGGTAGTAATACTGTGGTATTTGGGCAATTAACTCTCTCTACACTGAGTTTTGTGCTTACTCCTATAATAACAAATGGTTCATTTCTAATTTGGATTCAGCTTTAGTTTGGTTTCATACTATGCTGTCAGTGAAAAGCATGGCCTGTGTGAGCAGTTTAATGATGTCTGCACAGGTACCCAGCTAGTGCCAGGCCAAGAGTAAAACACAACCCATGGTGGAAACATTTTCATATATTTCAGTACTAGTAGAAAATCTTACAGAAAGCCCAAACACATGAATGATATAGCAGAATTCATAATTAGTGGAAAAAGAGGATGATACCCCAACATACTGTGTAGTGTCACAAATTGGCTGCTGTTTGGCATCCTGCTACACACAATGACTTGGGACAGATCTGAAGCAAGGCACTGAAGTAAACTGTATCACAGAGCTAATTCTACAGGCATTAGCAGTCTTATAAAATTCTAGTCTTCTCTAAAAAATTACCTGAGATAGGGAAAACTAAATTCTATCTTAGAAGTACAGGTTTTACTGGAGTATTTAAAAACAATTATGTACATGAAGATAGCAGCAGCATGCTATCAATAGCAAAATATTTCCCCAATATTGCCTGGATGACCTCAGCTCACAAACCAAAAAGCCTTTTACAGTTTCAATACAATGGTTTATTGCACAATGATTCATTTATACAGTACAATTAGCTGAATCCATTGCCACCCACATAATTCTTCTGTTTCGATAATTTTCAAAGGTTTTCAAATGAGGCCCATGATTGTACCCAACAGCTTAAGTCCCTGGGTTTTAGAATAGGAGTCTGTGAGGAGAATTCATTGAAGGATCAGTTGTTGTTGGATCACATTACAAAAAGACAGAAAACTGGGTGAAGCAGTACAAAAACTTGTAAGATCTTGTCCTAGACATTCCTAGGAATTTTGTCATAGCCTGGAATTGATTCAAGATATTTAGAAATGCATTTGTATTTCTGTGAAAAAAATTGCTGGAGAAGTTGAAAATAAATTCAAGTGAAAACTTAAAGCCATGAAGATTTTAGTGGCCAAAAAAAATAATTTTTTAACCAAATATTTCATTGCAAAATTAGGATTTGAAGAATTAGAGGGTTGGGGAGCATGCGATTCATCTCCTTTAACTTCATCCATCAAAAAGTTAGGAATCTATTTGAAATGGGCCATGTAGGTTCCCTCTCATCAGTGCAAAGAGAGAGGCATTTTAGGAAGGTTGTTCATCTCAGCTGTCCATAGATGCCTCTGTTGGGATGTAATCTGTAATTCTCTGCAGGAAGAGAATATTTATCTCCATTGACTACAAAGCCTTGAGCAACTGTGTTAGACCTCAATGACTAACTTTTAGATGGCTAAAATGATGACTAGCTTAGTTCTACAAAACTATTTTTTAAACAGCAAGGTTAAGTGAGATGAATAGAGCCTTTTGTGTGAACCACTTTATCAAAAATCTACAGGAAAAAAAAAGTTTTGACATGAAATTTTGACCAGCCTATGTATTACTGATTTTAACAGCACCAGGGCCTAATTCTGCACTTTTCTATTTCTACAGCACCTACTGGAGCAGGGCACGTGCTGACAAATGGTAATCCAGTATGCTTTTCTCATAAAATAATAAACAATAAGATAGCATCAATGTCCTGATAAACTAGCCCCCTAAAGCAAAAGTGGCATAAATGCAGTTTCTCTTTTAATTATTCATAATGTACACTAATTGTCTACAACTTGCAAATGCCCAAGCAGAAGATGGTAACCTCTCCAGAGTCAATCCTGTGACTGTATCATTTAAAGAACTCCCATTTGACTAGAAGTTGTATAGGCAGGAGGAAATTTAATTTCATTCTTTTTCTTCAGTTTGAGAAAAAGAAAACAAAGTGGATGTGAATTTATGCAGTACAGAGCATATTAGAAAATTGACCTACTGTGCAATACTTCAAGTGTTGGGTTTTATCCTGTGAAATCAGTGGCAAATACAAAATGAGAATAGGCTAGCACTGATTATGTGTGTGTGCGTGTCCTACTTGGAAAACAGTAGCATTAATCGCTTTTAAAGGTACCCAAAGAGGAAGTTTTGTTTACATTATACCTTCGTGGGGCCTGTTTCATAGACACTGCATGACAGTTTGCATAGCACATTTTAAAATCTTACTTCTAATGTTTATTGTGCAAAGGATCATTCGATAAAATATTGTAACTAGATAGAATTACTTTTCTTTTATAAATAGTAACTTGCATTACAGATCAAGCTCAGAAGCATGTTGCTGCAACTGCTAAAAGCACAGTGCTTCATTGTAAAAAATCAGTGAGTTATTACTCTAACTCCCTGTACCCACAAGAAGAGCTGTTAGCGTGCAGTAAGCCTAGAGTGCAGGCCTGGTGTGCAAAAATTCACAAGAGTATCTTTGTTACTTTCATTTGTATTCTAGAAAACAACACATCTAGGACAGTACAAATATTTTAGTGCTTTTGCACTCCATTATAACACAAAACAAAGGAAAACCAGCATTGCCAACACCACGCAAATATAATTCTTTGAGACAGAAACTCCAATTCTTCAGTCAGTCTAAAAATACTGCATGCAAGGTATGCATGTGCAGTGCCTCCCACAAATTGTAAAGTTATCCTGATTTAACAAGATCTGTCATATCTCTTTGACAATAGTTCCTGTTCACCTTCTATGCAAAACTCTGAGCAGAAACAGAGACACCTTTTTACTGAATGAACTGTGGTAATGTAATGCTTCCCTACAGAACAAATTTAGCCTTGTTTCAGTCAGATTAAGAATCACATTAATACTTGATTTGTGCCAGACATCCCATTTTTGTTGACCATGAACACCACAACGCACATGACTGATGCAAGGGAGGACCTTGAGGAAGGGAACTAACGTGACTGAACAGGCTGAAATAAAGGCTGCTGGTATGGGGCACAGGGGGAAGACAGGGACCTGACTTTCACCAGGTTATTCAATAATCACCAAGGTCCAAGAGTTATCATTGTATCCTTTATGGTCTCTTGTTCTTTAAATAACAATAATAATGGCCTGTACTGCCTTTTATAAGCTATTGCCAATCCAAAGGACTGCAAGCTGTTCTCAGAGGACCATAAAATTAACTACAGAAAGCATGAGCTGTTATCAGAGCTCCACTTGGTTACTCAGAGAATACACAGCAGTACAGGCAATAATCACTGACATCAGGAGAAGGCCACCTGGGAAGGACCACTGGTGTAAACCAAGTTTAATCAGACCTCTGGGTATTTTAGGACAAAGACTTGTGAGTGTGCAAAGGAAAAATAGAAAGTCTGGCGAGTGCCACTGATATTCCACCACATTCTAATACCCACTGCTGGTCATCACTCATAAGAATCCCACGTCTGCCAGTCAAGGCAGAATATAAATTATTCTGCTTACCACCATTACAATGAAGCAACTGCATCAGAAAAAAAAAACAAGAAAAAAAAAAAACCAAAAAGCTCTGTTCCTGAAATGGAAATGCAACTGCATAGTAGTTGAGCCCCAACATCCTGGCAGGCCAGCCAGGATGCCAGGAGCCAGGAGACACACAGTGATGTGTCAGAGGAAACTTATTAACTCTGTAGCTTTTGTCAAGAGGCAGCAGATAATATAGGTCTGTTAATAAATTCAAAACCAAGAAAGTTAAACTTTTAGCTGTCAACAAAAAGTATTGGTTAAGCCCCAAAGGATAATCAATGTAAGAGTTTTGTTAATTCTCTATCACATAAAAGCATCTTTAAAAATCTCTCTCTATGATTCTGTATATCCATCATACATTTTTATTCCAGAATATCACAACAATAAAAATGTGTTAATTTTATTCACACTAAGCAACCTGAAATTTAATTAGCAATTTGGAGGTCTACTTGATTATTTTTTAACTTGTTGGCAGATGATTCATTGAGATGAAAAATCACACTTCACTGTGCAAAAATAAACTTTCTCAGAAAATACTGCCAAAACTGCAGTATAAATGCTTTTGAAAGATTAAGTACATTATAGAGATTAGAGTGCCATTTTGAAATAGAAAAAAAAAAAGACCATAAAAAGGTACAAATTATTCTAATGTGTGTATAGGCAAAACAATAATCTTCATGCCATTTTACTCCCATAATTTTCAAAGATCATAAAATAAGAATGGACCTTAACAAAGGTCAAAATGTTGCATTTTAAACTTCCTACCATATACCAAAGCAGCATTTTGTTTCCTTCTGTCAGTCTGGATCTGAGTTTAAGGGAGCTACAAACTGGATTACTATGTAGTGTCACAGATTACATAATTTTTCATCAGTAAATACTCAACTTCAGCCTTCTGTTCAGATATTCTGCAAGTACTTAAAATGTACAGGATTTGGCCTCAGAATTTGACAGAGCACCACATCCTCTAAACCAAGGGAAGTCAAAAGATCTATCAGTCTTTATAATCCTACACTTTAAACATTATTAAGCTTTTTTATCTGTTTATCTTTTAAAACCCAAAATGCAGGGAAGGAAGAAAATAAGGAAAATTACACTATAAAAAAGAAAATAACTGTTATAGAACAATACTTTAGAAGACTAGAGACCTAAGACATAAGAAACCTGCTAACTCTCTAATAAGGTAAAAATTTTTAAGAACCCATAACGAACTTTCAAACTCATTCCTGAGAAAAGAGTCTGTGATATGGCATCACCTCAAACCTATTCACCTTCCCTTCCCTGGCAGGAATACAAAATACTAAGATAACATGTAGAAAACTCTTGAGAGTTTAAAAACCAAAGTGTTGCAGAAGAAATTCCCAAGAGTTCTTTCCTGTTGCACTATAACCAAAGAAATTCAGGTTGGTTAGGCAGAGTGAGGGGAAGGTCCACATGGTGCAAGCCCCGTTTACCAGAAGGCAGAAGGCAGGTCTGTGTGTGTGGCTTCAGGTGGAAATTTTGGGCTGATGTGAGAGCCAGAAATCACTGCCATACTTTCAGCTGAAAGCAGAACAGACCAGTTTGGGCAGAAGAGGATTTGAATGCAGCTTCTCTGTTTCTGCTGCAGCATGATTTTGGGCAGAGCCCATCTCAACATCCCCTCCTAGCACCAGCCACTCTTTTGGAAAACTCTCACAGTTAAACCCAGAAATCATGAGGGAAAATGAGCTGCTATTGCTCTCTAAAAATAAATATACTATACTCTGAAGAGCAAAGACATGGAGAAGGAGCCTTACTGTTTAAGGTCAGCAATGGCACAAAAGGAAAAAAAAAATAAAAAAAGGAGAATAAACTGTCTGAAAATAAATTTAGGACAGAAATCGTGTTTCTAAAATCATGAAAAATGAGGCTCTGACCCACCTTCAAGTGATGCAGTGAGAGTGATACCCCAGCTAAATTTAAACCAGAGCTTTTTTATTTGAACAAAATAAGAAGATCAGCCTTGTATTGCAGCAAACAGACTTCATGACTCCACAGGCTACTCTAGTTCTATCTCCCATGTTGAAAAAGGTAAGAACATAGTCTTCTTTTGTTAGTTCAGGCCACTACAGCAGCTAAAACCTTGTACTCATGAGTCAGCACACTGAATGCTACACAGTTTCTCATTTCTGTTTACCTGTTCTTTTTCATTTGGAAGTAAATACTTATAATAATAGTTATAGAGGAAGAAAAGAAAAACTACTTTCCAAGATTTCACTTTACACCCTTTATAAAGGTATCTTATATCCCTATGCTATTCTGAATAGCAAAACAGAGGTAAAGAAAAATAGAAGATGTCATTTCAGTCTGGACACTCATTACTTTTAGGAGCTAGGGCAGTATGACTATATCCCATACTATATAAGGAATATCATTATATCATCACTTGTAGAAACAAAGCTGCAATTTGTAGGCAAAATTTTTATTCATCTCAAAAGCAGAAAAGGACAATTTTCTTTGACACTAACTACGGCTTTCTAAAACATGCTTTCAAGATTAGTCATAGTATAACTATAGAAGCACCAAGCCAAAACCAATTCCACAACCCAAATCCTACTCTACAGCCCACATACTGCACAGAGGTGGAAGGATCCTCTTTCAAAATCGTCTCCTTCCTATTCCTATTTTAAGGTCCCAAGGTGTTTTGGTATCCATGAACTCCTACAACCTCAGACTGCTGCAAATTAAATGTATGTATATTAATTACCATACTACTCAGACAACAAGTGCTTTGTGGATGAAATGTGGGCACTAAACAGAAAGTTTTAAGAATGCACTTTCTCAAACTTCAAGATAAGACTAGGTGAGCAGGATTAGCTCTTTGCTCAGCAACTATCTGTACAAAATTACACATGCAACACACCTGCAATATTAAAAGAAAGGACAAAAGGATCATTCTGGAAACTGCTAGCCTAGTTACTTTATTTCAGTGCTTTGGCAGCATCAAAATATTTTGCTTACTGAGAGTTGCACATAATTTAAAGAAAACGCTTTGTTTAAATATAAGGAGGGATGGAAATAAATAGAGGGGTGGAGAATAAAGTTTCAATCTCTCTTGTTTTTAATGACTTGCCTTTTAATTAAATCATGGAAAAATAAGCAGGCTGAGTCTTTTTAAAGTGTGGAGTAATGACCCAACAGATCGTAACTATTTTAGAAAAGTCATCATAATCTATCATGGAAATATCTCAACTAGTTTCTAGACACATGAATTATTGACCCTGTTATGCTGCCAAAAGTATTTTAACATGTCAGAGCAGAAGTCATGCATAAATATGTGCAAAATATTTTTATTACAGTAAAACTGGAAAAAGTCAGTGCAAATACACAATAGTTATGTTTCTACAAAGACAAATGAATTTTTTCATTTTTCAACATGACTAATTGCACGATATATAAACTTCTTATACTTTCTACTTTAAAGGAAGTTGCTACATTGCAAGAATTTAAACATAAGCATTAGAAGCCTCAAATTTCTAAATCCATTTGTAATTCTATGAATTATATTTACTTACATGACAGTGACAAAAGAAATATATCCCCTGTAACTTACTTTAGTTTCCACATCTGAATACATGATGTATCTTTAGTCAGTTATAGATCCTAAAATGTTATTTACATAAAATACAGTAATAAATCACAATAAAGTAAACAACAGAGAACATCTAACAACATTCAGCACTTGAACTATAGCATAATATTACACCATATTTCTTTCTGGAGGAAAAAAAAGAAACAACAACCATAAAAAATCAAACCCCAAACCAACCCACCCTGTCATCTGGAAAAATCTTTCCAAATTGTGTTTTACAGAACCAATATCCTGTCTGTACATCAGGGGCAGCCTCTGTTAAGCATTTAAGTGCTCTCAGTGAAAAGTAACAGTTTCTCCTCCAATCCTGAACTCTCAGGAACCATCAGGGAAAGTAACAGCTTCCTATTCCCTGTCAGCTAGTGGCACTATTAATCATCAAAACAAAACGAAACACCTTCAAGCAAATATCAGCTTCTGATTAATCTCCATCCCAATGAATTAGAGTCATAAGAGGCAACCTGCTGCCTTGTTTACGCCTTTTTAATACGAGGAGCAGAAGTTGGATATAAGGGTTTTCTGCCCTTAGGGCTACAAAATATGCCTCATGTGGCAGCGAGCCAGCTCTCCGAGGGAGCCTCCTTTGCTGTTCCACAGCTATTTTCTAATGGATAGATTTAAACAGACACACACAAGCACAGGAGTCACCACAATACAGGGCCGGAGCTATTGTTTTTGTCTAAAGTCCTGTGAGCATCTGTGCTCCTAATGAGGATCTCAAGGTCCCATTCAGTTTTGACTTCACTTCTGGTTGTTTTGTTTATTTGGGTTTTTTTAAATGCAAGGAGGAGAGGAGGGGTGTCTGTATTCTCTTTTTTCTTTTTTTTTTTTTTTTCCCAGCTGCCTTCCCCTCTATACAGCACAGCACATAAAACACCTCTCTTCAGATTTAACCAACCTAGGCTCAATTAGTGCAACATTTTGCACACATCCAGGCAATCACAAGGCAGAGATATTTAGTCCGGTTCTCATGTGTATTGCACAGACACTTTTAGGAAGGGGTGGAAGGAGATTTCTTTAAAAAAAAAAAAATCTCACAATGTAATTTACACAGCGTGGAAACGCCTACAAGGAGATGAAGTACCTGCACTGGGGAGATGTTCAGTTGTTCACTTCATCTTCCGTTGACAAGGAAACCAAACCGCACTTCATTCTCCAGGAAAACCTTCCACTGCCATCATTTGAAAATGTATTTATTTGTATATATGTATATATCTATCATCATCATCATGAGAACAATAACCATCATAAAACACTGCTGGCAAAAGAATAAAAAGTGAAGGTGCAAAATGTGCAAAAGTAAGGATCATCTCTTTGGCTTTCTGTTTTGCTTTGTTATCTTGAGGGAGGAAAAAAAAGTATTTAAAAATGATGACTGCAACATGCTGCAAGAAAAGTTTGACATTATAAACAGGCATCAAAAACTGAAGAAGAAGAAAAACAAAAAACCCTGCTGGTTGTACTGTTAAAAAAAAAAAAGAAAAAAGAAAAAAAAAAAAGAAAAAGAAAAAAAAAAGAAACAGTAACAAAAATAATAAAATTAACATCTTGCTCTGTGGCTTCCACCAGTATTGCAAGATTACAAACTCTGTGTAAACACTGCTGTAAAATGCATTTGCAATTCCCATCTCTTTATGGAAAAAAAAAAAAAAAAAAAGCCCTTAAAAAAAATACCCAAAAATAAAAATAAAACAACACCAGAAAAAAATCCTCTGCAAAAAGAGTTAGAAACATGCCTTTTCTCTTATCTTTAAAAAATAAGCATCATATTTCACATCGCTTTTCTGTGCCACAACAAAACCAGTTGCATATTTAGATATATAGCTACTAAATGTATATCAGTTGTTGCTGGACTGGCAAGTCTGTGTTATAAATATTATCATTTTTCATTCCCAGTGACTCCCGGCCCCAGCAGCACCTTTTGCTCACAGTTTAGTAACCATCGCATGCTAGGAAAAAAAACTTGTCATCAGCAAAAGATCAAATCCATTTAAACAATAATCAAAGAGGAAGAAAAAAAAAAAAAAAAAAGAAGAAAAAAAAAAAAGAAAATAAAAAAACAAAAGGAAGAAAAAAAAAAAAAACAGGACAAAAAAAGGAGGACAAGAATGTCAGCGGAAAGGTACTCACCGAGCGGGAGTAAAAGGGAGGAATAAAAATGAGAGTTACTATAAAATACAGTATGGCGGTGGAAGAAGGAATGAGGCGCTTTTTTTTTCTCTCCTCTCTAGTCTCTGCCTCCGGCAACCGCCACGTGATCCGGAGCCGGGCGGACTCGCAGCCGGGAGGGCGCAGCGGCGGCGCCGGGCGCGGACCCAGCCCGAGCCCAGCCCGAGCCCAGCCCGAGCCCAGCCCGCTCCGCTCCGCTCCGCTCCGCGCCGCCCCGGGCGGCAGCCGCTCGCCCCCGCGCTCCCTCCGCTCGCTCCGCTCCGCTCCTCGCCGCCGAGCGCGGGCACGCAGCCGCCGCCGGGCGGGGTGCGGAGGCGGGCGCGTCCTGCGCGGCAGCGCAACTTGCTCGCCGGCGCCGCGCGAAGTTATCGCCTGGCACCGCCCGCCTGTTGCCCTCCCCGCCGCTGCGGTGCCGCTCGCCCCCGGAGCGGGGCTTGCCCGGTGAGGGGTGAGGTGCCCCCGGCGGCGGCCCCGGTGTTAACCCGTGTGCGCCCGGGTGAGCCCTCCCGCCGATCCGGCGGGGGATGGGGGCTGCCGGCGGGGGCACCGCGTGTGCGCGCACGGCAGGGGTAGCCCGGCTGCCCGGCTCGCCGTCTGCGCGGGATGCCAGCCCCGGTTCCCCCGCGTGTGCTTCGGCTCCGCGGTACGCGGAGTACCCCGGCAGGCAGGCAGGGCAGGCAGGGGCATCCCCTGTTGTCGCGCCAGCTCCAGGGCACCTCTGCTGCGGGGAGCGGGGGGTTCCCCCGTGCCGCTCCTGCTCCGTGTGCGCGCAGCTCGGGATGCTGCCGTGCCGAGCGCCGGGCTCGCAGCCGCCGTGCGCCCAGTCATGTCTGAGCAGCGCTGCTCCCGTGTCTGAGAGCGGAGAGGACAGGTGCCGCCGGTCCCATCCCTTGCTGCTTCTGTGTCCGGGCCTCTGCCCAGCTGCACGGCTTCTCCCTCCTCCTGTCCTTCCAGCGGCAGGGCTGGTGCCTCCCGCACAAAGTTACTGCCCGAGGTGGGAATTGTTTTCGGAGGGGCCGTTCTCCCGGGCCCGCTCCCGAGAGCAGCCGGCAGCGCGGGCAGGGCAGCGGGCTCCGGCCGGGCTGGCCCGCTCTGCAGCCTCCCGCTGCCCGCGGTGCTGGGAGGGTTTGGGGTCCGGCCTCGCCGCTCTCAGGTGCGGCCCTGAGCAGCTCCGTGGCTGGCCGGATGGCAGCTCTCTCTCCCTTTTCCTTTAACGTACAAAAAATACACTGGAGGAGACTGTGTGCTACTGTTGCTGAGAGTTCCCTCCAGACGCTTGCTTTTCCCTTTTTAGCTCTCCTCGCCTGTCTCCTTATTAACAAACGCAGCAGTCGCAGGGAGCGGCGGCTGAGGCTGCGAGCAGCTTTGCTCCGGCTCCAGCTGAAGCAAAACCTGCTCAGCATTGCCAGGCCACAACCCACTGCCTCGGCTGTGTCCTCACTTCACTGGCCCCCAGAATGTTCACAGCTAACAGTCACCCACAAACTTACTTGTTTACTGCTTCAGCAGTAGAAGGAAAAGCCACAAGAGATAAATTAACAGAGGAATGCAAGTACACATCTGTAAACCAAGCACTGTAGTGGAGCAGTCCAGCCAGTATTTTCCAATACTCCCCCACTCCCCCCTCCCCTCCTCTTCTTAATGCACTTTTTTTTTTTTTTTTTTTTTAAGAACCCGTGTCTTTTCATCCAGGTCAGGAAGCAAGAGATACAGTCAGGTTATTACTCTACAAAAATTGCTCAGACCAGTGAGAGGATGCCCTGCTATATAAAAGACTGGTGAGGGCACCAGCCTGCCTTCTTCGCATCCTCACACAAAGATTTTTCCCTTGCCCTGACTGTTTCTCTCTCTCTTTCCTGTCCTGTATCTCTTCCCCAGTGTTTCCAGAAAATGAAAAGAAATGCTCCCTTTCTTCTTTGCTCTCAAATTCTTTTATGAAGTATAAAAAAACCACTGCTCACAGTTTAAAAATATATATAACCAGTCATGGTTTCTTACTCTCTTTTTATTTTGGCACTGGACTTGTTTTGGCATTTCATAATTTTCTCCTCCTGCTATGCTTGGCTCCCAGGAGTTGAGCTGTACATCTGAGAAGGTTTAAAACAAACAAGCAAACAAACAAGCAAACTAAAGGAAGTCCTTAAGGATAACAAAATTTACAAGAAATTGTAACTTTTAGGTGAAAACTAGCCAACTTGGCTGTACAAAGTTGCACTTATATATGACAATAAACTCAATCATATTGTCATGATAGTATCCCAAAGTATCATGTCTTGAGATTTTGGGTGTGGGAGGTGTATTTCCTTGGAAGGTGCACTTCAATTTTGTGTAGCTCTAGGTACTACATGTATAAATACAGTTGAATGACAAAGGATTTAAAAAATGATATTTACATCAAAACATATTTTCAGAATCAAGGCCTAAAGAACAATCCTATTTTATTATTGCTTTTCAGTTTCCATTACTGTTTATGTACTTTTGAGCACACATGTCTTCCTGAAATAACAACAAAAGTTAAAGGATGATGTTTTAATAATCCAAATAGATCTGACTTTTAAATTATTTGTTGACACATTCAGAGGATCAGAACACGTACATTTTAGACAATATATTTTATATATTATTTGTTCAGTAGATTCCAAGAACTAGGAATAAAGTAAGCTTGCAAATATGTATGTTTTTCTTCTCAATGTGTACATATTGACTGGCTATTCTGTAAGTGAATTAAAAAGTCATTATGATACACTTGGCAAATATGGATGTAAATATTGAAAGGTACAGGGCTTAGGGGCAGCTTCCAGATGAGGTCTGGAACAGTGCTGAGGAGATCAGAAAATGTAAATTACTTCCTCCTATAGCTAGCATTGTAGATATTATATAAATTAACTGGTTCATAAGAGCTTAACCTTAGCTTTACCTGTGGAATCACCAAAGTATGCTTCTGTCACTTTTCCCCTTACAATCCATTAAGTTGAAGCAAGCACTAGAGGGTACAAGAGGTGCAAAGGTTTGGCAGGAGTACATGTTTGGAATAAGTAACAAGCAAGAAAGATCTTGGAATAATGCTGTTTTCACAGAACCTGAGGAAGCATTTTTTCATTGGTGTCAACTTTCTACTTTCTGGACACTCATGCTGGAAGTTTCCTCCAAGACCAGTTGAACACTCGATGCTACACTAGAATGAGGGAAAGTTCATCACCTACTTGGTTATGAACAGTGCTCAACAAAGTATACAGTAAAAGAATGTAGTTCAAAAAGAAGGAAAAGTAGGACCACTTAGATAATTTTGAGAGCAATCCAGAGCTTGCAAATAAGTTGTCTGCTGGCATTTTTGACACCTTTTCTTCTGCAGAACAGCAACTGAGTTCCACTGCAGCATGATTAAGAGTTATCCTCAAAAGTAGCAAAGGATTCTGGGCAGAAAGTGTATGGACCAGCACTTCAGCACTTCTGCTTAGGAACCAGCATAGAATTGCTTCCTAATGTTCCCAAAATATTGTTCTACCCAGCCAGTGCTGGGCTAGTTAGTCTTTAGTCATGCCATGCAATCCCAATATTTCATATCCCTTTCCTGTACCTATGCAGTACCACTCCCTTTCCCCTTTCAACCTCCCCAAAGGAGCAGAAATAAATATATTCTGAGATTACTTAATTGCCTATAATCTCTTTTTCTTGATTGCATTAAACTTCTGTGCTCTCAGCATAGTGCTGCTGCTGTATATGAGCATTGCTTAGAAAATTTTCTCCCCTTTCTACTGGAGCTGGTGTTGGAAAAACACACAGTTGTTTTTTGGTTTTTGGTTTTTTTTATATCACTTTCAGTGCACTTACACTTTCCTAAAATAAAGAAGCTTCTCTTTGCAGGTAGTAAGCAAATAGATGGAGTCCAGCACTAAGGTATTGGCTTTGCAAAGATCCATCACTATGACTCAGCAACCTCCAAGCCTGAGCTCAAGTTGCACACAGGTGCAAAAAGCTCTTGGTCTCTCCCATTGCCCTGGCAGAAGTAGCTAAAACAATACCAGATGCAAAAATAGCAACAGTAATAATAAAAGTGATGATAAAATAATTAATGGTCCTTTTCTGAAGATACAGCTGCCTGAGCCTGATTTAATGGCTATTTTGTATGTAATCCCTTTGAGAACATTCAGTATAATTATGGGTTTATAAGGTTGTGGTGGGTGTTTTTGTTTGTTTGCTTGTTTGTACATGTTGTTTATATCTACTACAAAAACAGTAAAGGAAAAATCAGTTGACCAGCAGTAACTGCTAAATGAAAGAATACTTGAAGTGAGCCAATTATTGTATTTTTAAAGTGTTAAAGAAAGAAAACTGCATTTTTCAAACTTTCAAATTACTAGAGATTTAACTATCACCATTTAAATCCATTTATGTGTTGGCTTTATTTTGATTAAATTGCTATACCTTAGACAATATCAAGTTGAATTACTTCACATTTTTAAAGTACGCTCCAGTTCATGTGATAAATATGAGATGTTACTTTACAAAGGAGTTTTATTCATCTGTTTTTCTTGGGTTTTTTTTCTGCAGATGTATTGTTAATTTTAACAAAAATCTGTATTTGTTCTACTTCTGCCTCTCTTACAGTTCTTTTAAGACACTATTTATCTGTACAGTGCAGATAACTCAATTCTTTTACCACCTTTTCATCTGAAATTTCCAAGCGTCTGAGCAGAATGAGGGTTAAAAAGTTCAGTAATAAATGACAGAAGGAATAATAGCAAGGCAGCTCTGTTTAAAGAAGAGCAGATAAAGTACCTGAATGATACACCCACTATGTAGGGAAATTGAATGAAAAATAGGAAACACTTTCAAGGAGCCGTTTTTACCTGCTTTTGTCAGATGAGAGAGCTTTTCGAGAGGGAGGAGTTTTTAACTGCTGAATGCTTTGTTCTGTGTAAAGTTCAATCTTTCAGTGCATGTATGCTGTGCTGTTTGAAACTATCCTGATCTGAAGACAGAGCAAACAAAAAGTTTTGTGTCCTTAAGCTAGAATTTTCACATGCTATTTTGTGTACTTAAATGACAAGTGCAGTCTGCATTAAAAATCACAGAGAATCTCATGTACCCTAAACATCTTTCCTAATTTCAAACTGGCTGCCCTTTTCTCTTTAAGTGTGTTCTTTTCAGAGTAAAACTTATAATAAGCATTTACTATTTATTTATTTGTGAGTTTTGCAGTAAGTAAGTCTGGGAACAGTGCAAGATAAGGCAGCTTATGACCAAATTCACTGGTTTGCACCATCTATTCTGGTCCATTTATCTTTCAATCTTTCTGTTGAAACAGGATTCAAAACATACTTTTGGGGGGTTGTGGTTTTGGTTTTAGTTTGTTTCTTTTTTAAACAAGTGGGTATTGTTGGTTTGTTTGATCGTTTGCTTGCTTGTTTTAATTGTGCTGTATTGGCCAGAGTTAAATAATGGCTGATGGCTGGCACTTATGATTGTACATGATGGCACTGAAAGCAGAGAGCACATTTATAGGGTTGATCAGACACAGCACTGGAAAATGTGCCCTTGCCTGAGCAACTAGTGACTCAAGAATAGAATATGTGGTACAGAAGATTGAAAAGTGAGAGAAAAAAAGAACACCACAAATTTCTGGTAATTTGAGAAATGGAGTTGAAGACATTTTTAAAAATTAAACTGAGAAACTTGTCTTTGCTGCAAGCAATAGGAGAGAGGAGCTTTATCTTCTGTGAATCAGATCCCATGTGTTCAAAATGGGCACGTAAAATGAACGAACATGTATTAATATTTTAAAGATGAGTAGAAGTGATTCAGCAGCCATAATGTACTTTTGAGTGAGTCAGAACTCAGTTTAGCACCCAAGTGTTCATCTCCCTAAACTTAACAGCAATCCTTGGCCTCCTTGCCTTCAGCTGCTTCAGTTTTCAGAGATGTGAATGAGACATGAGCTACATACAATGTCCTTCTTTACCACAGGGCATTGTTTTGCATTCTGAGTACCCTTTGTGTGTTTTGCATAAGGCAAGGGTAGATGAACAAGTAAGTATATGACTGTACAGCTGGGCTTTATCATAATGGTTGCTCACTAAGAATTGAAATAAGGTTGCATACACGATTTTAATCCAGGATTTTCCTGAAGAAAAGAAATTGTGGTTGGCATTCAGCTGATCATAAAAAATTTTTTGCATGCAGGAAATGCACATATATCCATGTGTGCATATAGGAGCACCTGCATCACATATTCTATTTCTTTTTTTGACTCTGCATTCTAGTTATGAGCAGGAGCTAATTTTAGCTAGTTAACAAGATCTGACTTGATTGCAGTCCATAGCAGTGTGGCTGAAGGCTAGAGGATTTTTGTGTATATTGTTTTATTCATGTGTTGTCCTGGAGAGGATTGGAAACTTTATTTAAGAGTGTAAAGCATTCAGTGTCAGGCTCTAGGCAAAATACAGGTTAAAAAAATCCTTCAAAATAAAATTATACACATTTTAACTTCTTTTTTTTAATGGAAAGGCAATTTGTTATAGAACATGTCTGACTCTCACCTCTGCCATCCTATCTGCCCTTCATAAATGCAGAGAATTTCTAGACAAGAAAAGACTTACTGTGTAATTACATCAGGTAACTTGAGGCCAGTCATTTTGATAAAAATACATTGGCATTCTGAATAGCATTTATTACTTAATCTTCTCTTATATTTTATCCTTACACAAGCTCATTTTCACAATCAAAATTTATTTTCTCCGTCTCTGACTTGTCAAGTTTTATATTCTAGGACAGCATCCCATTGCTCTCCTTTGAGGTAAATCACCTTTGTGAGACCATCTAGACAGATTCCCCTTTTTCCACCTTTCTTAGTGCAGCTGGACTAAGATTTTTAGGGTTTTGTGTTTGGCTCTCTCAAACAGCTAAATCTCTGCACTGCTGCAGCTCTCCGAGTACCCTGCATCTTGTGACTATGGCAGCACACTCCTCTCCCTCTAGCAAACTAGGAAAAAGCCTGGAAAACTGTTCTTGGGAATGATCCTCCTTCTGGTTTCCATCACAAATTACTTCCATTACAGGATAATGCCCAAAGATACAATCCAGCCTGAAATACCATCATGAAACATAAAAATGCAATTGTTCTTAACAGAAATTATATACCTAGAACCATTTATAATTCTAAAGCTAAATGTCTTTGAAGTGCATGTTTCTAAATTTTACGTTTTTAAAGGTCTTGTTTTTGGCAATTGCCAATAACTTTCAGTTATTGTGCTGGATGCAAATTAAATATTTTGTAAGTAAATGGAGACAAGATGTACAAAGCCATCCAAATAAATCCTATTATTTTCTTTGAGATTGAAGCAGCAGTTTGAGTATGAATAAATTTTGGAAAAAATCAAGATTCTTCAAATCTGATAACTCCTTTAGATGGGTAATTGCTACAAAGACCACTGATACTCAATCCAGTCTATATTCTGCTTGCCAGCTATTGCCCAAACACCATCTTCCTCAAAAAAATGACATCTGCAAATTTTCAGTGTGTGTTCGTCTTTTTTTTTTTTTTTTTTTTTTTTTTTTTTTTTTTTTAACACAAAACAAATAGTACCTGAAAACACTGTTTGCATTAGAACCTGGTATAGTCTGATTTTCAGAAACTCCAAGTGATCACAACATTTTCTTACAAGTTCCCTAGTCTTCTGCCAGTCAAGCCCATGCTGTTCAAGAGCATCACCAATTTAGATAACAAGAAAGCTGCTGCTTTTCTTTCTCTGGAAGAGGCACAAGTTTGTCCTCACTCTGTAATGGTAAATTTGCTATTGTAGCAACAGTCAAAGAAAGAAGCACTTCATTTCTCATTGTATTTGAGTATGCTTACTTTGACACGTGGAGTTTACATGCCAGACAACAAAATTTCTTATGCAAGCTGTAGCATAACTGTTTAAAAAAACATCCTAGAGTAGCTCACATTTGCCTTAAAACTTCACTTTTCCCCACCAACCCAGTACCTTTAATATCTGTTTCTTTTTTCCCACTGGTTAAACCATTTCCCCAGTTTCAAACATCAAATGAAAAGATTTTGAACTGTATAAGCTTTAAGAAAACTCCAAAAATCTGTTAAATAAAATGCCTAAGCACACCAAAGAGGTAATAACAAAATAAGAGAATCAAGTATTCAGTTGAATGCTACCTGCTAGGAAATTTTGAAGGTCATATTTTCCTAATTTAATTAGGAAATGCCTTACAAATTAATTGGAAAATTTTAGATAATTTTCATTTCTTTTAGAACACAAAACAGAACATTACAAAGGGAGTAAAACCACAGGTTATTTCTAGAGAAGATACCATTTTTCACTAGTAATTTGTTTAAGAAAAAATCCTTCTTTTGTGACTTTTTGTGACTTTTGCAAGTCTCAACGTGGAACATTTTTTCTCAGTAGCAGCCTTGCTCAAGTACAGAGAAATGGCTTTCAGAAAACTGAATTTTGTCATTAGGAGAACTTTTTCTTCATTTCTGAAAGGTGTGCATGAGAAATGCAACTAAAAGCACCAAGGTGACTTTGGAGAAAACAATTATTGATAGCCGTATTTTTAGAGATTTTTAGGATTAAAAATTATCAATTTCTCAAGATTATAGATATTTACAGGAATACTAGCTCTTAGCCACACCTAGAAAGTTAACTACAGTGCACTTGGTAGGAACAATTTAGCACTGCCAGGATGAGCTTTGGATCAGTATCAAGAAAATGGTAATTAGGTGATATTAGCTATATCAAGAGAGGATAAAAGTCAATAAGTAGCCCAGTAATACTTTCTTCTAAACTTCCTCAAACTTGCCTGGTAGTTTTCCCTTCTGTATTCCACAACATGACTGCAAGTTGGAATGAAGTGCATTTCTATTCATATATTCCTCTCATCTACAGCCTATCTTACTGAACTGTTCAAAAAGGAACTATATATTCTTGCTTATAGTGATGCTGATAGAGAGTTGCATTACAGCTCAGAAAGAATAAGCCCAGGAGAAACCAGTGGGTTTGGTGACCATTTCTATGATTGAGAATGAGAGTGAGGAGAGAAGGAGGAAACAATGAAAAAATGAACCAGTCTGCCAAAGTTAATATTATTGATAATGTGAGCAATCTCCTGGAAATACTAATTGTTGATGGTTTCTAGAATAATAATTATAATATAACCATTCATACAAATAATTTGTGAAAATAAATAAATAAATCTCTGCCCAGTAATGGGCAGATGTTCATTTATCACAACAAAATAATATTGTCACCCTCTGTCTAAAAATAATCATCTGCATGTAAGAAGCATATTCTGTGATTGATATCTGATACTAAAATATTTCAATAATAAAAATCCTAAATCAATATGAAAAGCAGTTTAACTTTTAATATAAGCAGCACATATATATTTACATGTCCATTTTCTTTTTGTAATATACATCTACATAATACATACAGAGAAGCATAATATACCATTCAAATAATTTGTGTCTGTAGGAAATCACAGTTCCTAAAAATAACAGGAGTCTCTATATTGCATGGTTTCATTTAAGTGATCTTTTTACAAGTAGATAATTGATTTGAAGTGAATGCTTTATTGAGTAAACATCACTTATTAACATCATATTATTAAAAATTTGTAGGAAAGGTTTCCAATGCAGTGGAGATCCCTTTTTGCTCCTTACTGCTGCAAGCTCTGTGAGGAATTCTTACAAAGTGGATTGTCATTAGCCTTTTAAAGCTGAAAACACTCCTGTAGCTTCCTCAATATGTAAGAAAAGATCTCTGCTTTAAAAAGAGTTTCAGGAGAAAATAGTAATGAAGTAGATGGATAAAGAAATGAGGAAAGGCTTTATCAAAATTATCTTTTTTTTTTTTTTTTTTTTCAATCCAGAAATGTTTATGCAGGTAAGGATCACTAAATGTGATTTATCATGACATTATGCTGGGAAAGCTGAAATCTTGATATCAACTGGAAAGGTTTAGTGGTGACAAGTAATCATCCTGCAAAGGACAGACTTCTCATTGTGTAGCCGGATCAGAATTTAAGTTTACATTGTTTAAAAAAAAAAGATCCCAGACCATAATGGTAGATATTAATTCATGAAATTCTAATGAAATTTGCAGAAGGTTGAGGAAGAGGTTTGAATTTGGATAACAGGCCAACCAATAACCTGCAGAGTGGTTTAGCAGATAAGTAAAGTGTATTTTATTCACATCTCTTTGAGAATTTTTGAGAGAGAGAGAGGAAATAAGCCAGGTAATAGAGGTTAGGGAGAAGCTGCAGGAGATACAGGTGAAATCTGTAAGAATTGGAGGAAAAGGGATAGAGAATTAAAGCCAAAAGGAAGTCATGAATGCAAATATGGAAGAAGCACTTGAGGAAATAAAAAGATTGAAAAAAATGGTGTTGGATTTGATATTGCTTGAAGTAGGAGAAGAGAAATATTTTAGGTCAGGCCATAGGCATTTCTAGTAAAGAGAGTTTGGAAAGGAATTTTTGAATTCAAAATTGCAGAAATGCAAAAAAAGTTTTTAATCACAGAAACTAGTTGAAAGTTTCAAGATAAGCAGGGTTGTGCAGGATATTGACCTGATAATAAAAAGGAAGTGTGCCTTACAGCAGTTATACTCCTCTTGGTAATTTCTCAGAGACTGCCTGTTGGCATTTTTGGAAAGTTAAAGTAGAAAGTTATTGCTTGTGAGGTGTTCATCTGTGTCTGCTGAGATTTTATACCTTCTCAGAGCATGCATAGTGCTTAACAGACTTGGTCAGGAGACAGGACAGTTGGCTACAGGATTGGAATAAGGAACACAAGTTACCTCAGTAATGTCTGTGCTCTGTAGCTATGTCATTCAATTGGCAAATGGAAGAGTAAAAGGAATTTAATTTTATTTGATTTATGAATTGGTAACTCCTTACCATGGCAGCTGAATCCCTTAAAATATTTAGATTTACTTTTGTAATCTGTTCAAAGACTAAAGCTCCCTATTGTCTCCCCTTTTCCAAAGACAAGGAACAATCATAAAATATGTCTCAGGAGTATCTCTAATTCCCAGAGTCTGAGCCTGCATAAATGAGAGTAAAAAGCTTTCTTCAGCCTCACAGAATCCCCTCTGAATCAGTTGGCTGAATACAAAGGAAGCATGCATGGAGAAAGGAGCACTCTTTAACTGTCTTTTCAGCAAGGCTTGGGCTCTGGCTCACACATCTGTTGACTTCACAAGTAATTTCAGCGATTTATGAATAGATGAATACATCTTTACAGAGAAACAGAATTTTACAGTGCACGTGTTTGTGGTGCATGTCCTGTATGTGTGAACAAATTCAGTAACTCTTTGTGTTGTTGTGTAACTCTTTAAGAATTTCTACTGTAATCAGTGCTGTTTAAAAGCATGCAACACGTCTGTAATCTCTCAATGCATTGTAACAAATGTTAGATGGACTGGAAGATTATTAGATAATTAGAGCAGGATGAAGCACACAGCATGGAGCTGATGCTCAGGTGCTTCTTTGATACCAAATTTCCTTACTCAAATGAGACATAATCTCTTTTGTAAGAGATATACACTTTGGTTCTAACAAATGTGTGCAAGACATCTTCAGTGTCTTCTGCTTAGGCTAGCACAGATTTGCCACAATCTAAATACTTTTCTATTTGGGTTTTTCCTAAGTGGAGTGGAATCACATGTGGGAATACACACTAACAGAAGGCAGTGGATATATAGCCCAAGAAAATGTTTACTTCCTTAGGGATAATCAAGGGACCTTGGAAATAGTAGCTTTTGTGTTTGTAAATAGAACTCTTCAATGTCTACATATGAGATCTACAGATAATATGGTGATTTTTCTCATGGACAGGAGCACGGTGTTTTCGAATTTTGAAATATTGAAAGCACTTCTGCTTTTGAAATATTGAAAGCACTTCTGCTATACACTATCTGTAAATGGATCCTCTGAAACAGGTAATGATACAATAATAAAAAATACTCTAATGTTCCTTGCTTTGTCATGAACACAGTCTAGAGACTTTCAAGGATTATAGAAAATATAACCTCTAGTTAAAATTGTGCATAGATAAAAAAAACTATGTATAGAATTTGAAGACATTAAATACATACAGAAATTATCAATATTATGCTTTAAAGTATTTTCTGCATTGACAGTGAACTAGTATCTCTTTATGGGAAATAGTGTTAGAGTAAGCTGGAGACAAAGGGAGTTTGAGAGAAGCCAGGACAAATCCCATATATTCCCTCCAGAAACAGGATGTGACAAAAAGGCAGCACTCTACTGTGTATTTCTCTTCCTTGAAAAGCAGAGGAAATAAAAGGTTATGAGCTCTTGGCTGCCTGAGAAACCCCACCAAGACAATGTTTTGGCAAGCAAAGGTAAAAGTGCACCTGCAATATAGTCAGCAACTTTAAAGACAGATGTCCTTGGAATGCTGGTGTTATTAATGGAGAAGCACACTCTGGTACACCTTGTACAATTGCAAGGGTGTCTAAAAGGAATAGGCTCTTCAACCAGGCTTGCAATTTTCAATTTTTATTTAGATTTTGGGGGTTTTTTTGGGTTTTTTTTAAGGCTGTTTAGTTGTTTGGGATTTTGTAGTTCATTAATTCTATATAGAACAATAGAAAAGATTTTTTTTCACTTTTGATCAGTGGTAGGGGTGCTGTCTCCCTTTGGGAGCCCTGCCTGCTTATGCTAATATTACAGGTTTGCTTTTATGCAAACTCATTCAGCTGAGACAATATAATGACAGTTTCTACAGAAGGGAAGAGAGAAAGGTGCCACCTCTGACTCCTCACTCAACCAAAGGTGCTGTCAAAGCTGAGAATTTAATCTTTGGGATTATTGCTGAAACTCAGAGGTCTAGGGTGAGGATTTATGCTTCATAAAAGTCAAGTTATGTAATGATTTGTAAACTTATCTGAGCACAGCTTTTAATAATGTTAGTCATTTTTATAAGTGCACAGTAACATGTATAGAGTACAGCTACTGACTGAATCAGTATATTTTCCTGATGAAAAGATCTGGTAAGTCAGTTAAATGCATTAGACTGGTATATAGAACTTTTGAATGATGTTACTCATGAGACAACTGCCTAGGCTCTATGTGCAGAATATGGCTGTGACAAGAAGGCAGGATCAAAGACAGCTTAGATATCTATAGATCAATGCTTAAATTCCCAACCATAGTGAACAGTCTCTGAGAAACTGAGCACTGCTGAGGAAAACAAATGAGTTCAAGATTATTTATGTACATTTGAGTTTCTAAAAGTTTTAATGAAAGATGGGAGGGTTTTTTATTCCTTTATTCTTTAAATTTTATTAAGAGTTTTAATAGACATTTTTTCTTTTTGGAAAAGAAGAAACAGCTTGTGCTCTTTGATTGTCAAACTTTTTAAGATGGAATGTCAAAATTGGATAGTTTCTCTGAATGTGTTTATCAGGTCTTTACAGATGCTTTCTTCAGGCAGCTTGTAGTGTGAAAATAAATCTGGATGTTTGAAAGTGTCATTAAACATCTGCTCCTTGTGGGATGGTTGCAGATAGCTGGAAATTTGTTGCCAGAATTTTGTTATTGATGAAAGACTCAAACGTCTGAAATTGAATGTTTTGAAAAATAAAATGTCATAAAAACATATGTGAATAAATAATTTGAATTGTTTTTCAGTACATTTACTTTTATGAAACTTTACAACTAGTGATCAGCTCTTAAATCCAAGGAATAAAGATTTATTTTGTTAGTTTTTATTCCATAGAATCACTTGTTTCTTTATACCAGCTTTTTAATTCCCCTTGTTTTCGCTGTCTGTATGGGATAGTGACTGATCCATAAAACTGATCCACGAATATAAACTTCATCTTTGGTTTTATCATGGAATGGTTTGGGTTGGAAGGTGTCTTAAAGGTCATCTACTTCCTAACCTCCTGCTATGGACACAGGTACCTTCCACTAGACCAAGTTGCTCAAAGCCCCCTCCAAGCTGGCCTTGGACACTTCAGGGAGGAGACATCCACAGTTTCTCTAGGCAATCTTTTCCAGCACCTCTCCACCTTCACAGTAAAGAATTTTTCCTAATATCTAATCCAAACCTACTCTCTTTCAGTTTGAACACATTCCCCCTTGTCCTGTCTCTAGAGGCCCTTTTAAAAAATCACTTTCCAGCTTTCTTGTAGGCTCCCTTCACATACTGAGGGGCCACAGTAAAGTCTCCCTGGAGCCTTCTCTTCTCCAGAATCTTCAATCCCAACTCTCTGAGTCTTTCCTCATATGAGAGGTGCTCCATCCCTCTAATCATCTCCATGGCTCACCTCTGGACCTGCCCTAGCAGATCCAGGTCTTTCCTGTGCTGGGGACTCCAGAGCTGGACATAATACTCCAGGTGTGGCCTCATGACAATAAACTCTTTCTACAAAATGTGATCTTGAATATTTCTCTATACTGCATTTTGATAAAAATACTATATAAACAGTATAGAAATGATAATAGAAATTTATTCAAGAGAGACATTTTTAGGAGAGAAGGACATGAACCATTTATGAGGTTTCCATTGTGTGGAAAGCATTTCTTTTGTTTTCCATTCCTTTTTTTTTAGATGTGGGGCTGATGTGTTTCATTAAAGCTACACAAATATATTTTAAAATTTTATGTATTAAGGTTCCAACATGAATAGTTATGTGCTTGAATAGGATTTTAGAATTTAGTTCATGCAGTGTTATTTCTTTAATAACTCATTTTAATCTTCTGCTAAAGATCTGAATCACAATGGAGTAAATCTAACTTGAGTGAGGAAGATTTATTGCATCACCTCATTATCTTCTTATAATGGTACCTCCTGTTTGTTAATGTAAGTTAATGGTAACATTAATGCTGTGTTAATGCCTGTGAAATCACACAGATGGTGATCAAAAACAGTTAAGGTTTTTGTCTTTAGTGTTGGAGTCAGATTGAGGTTCTTTGTAACTACTGTGATAGATTGTCTAGTTCATCAATACTCAAACACTGGAGAAGTGAAAGAGAATAGATTAAAACAGAGCGAGTTGCTGGAACATTAAAAAAAGAACTTGGAGAGGCTTCTTTAGAAGTGGGGTCTTTTTCTGAGCTGGAATTTAAAACACAAGTGCTCACATTGCTAAAGGCAAGACAAGATTTAATACAACTCTCCTAAGTATTTTCCTAGAACAAAGTATCTTTAAATAGCTGTCATTAAAAATCACTATTTATTACATATTATTTCTGCATGAAACTGTTCTTAACATAAAGTGATTTAGAAAAACAATATTTTTCAAATGCTGTGGCTTAGAAGAGACTTCAAATAATATGTTTGAAAGGAATGAGTTCTGAATTTTTGAAAGAAAGCTACAGTTGAGATTATGATGATGATGATAATTATAGCAGATTCTTTAAGAAAGACAACCAAATTTACATGGTGCTCTTAAAAATGCAAAATTGACAGTGTTTCCATAAAGTCAATGATGCATCTAGAAAGGAAAGACCTATCATAAAATATGTAATTAACATGGAAATTCTTTTGGACAGGAATAACTCATGGAATAATACTTGAACAACTTTTTCTCTTTTACACCCGCTCATTCTGTTGGGAAAAATTCCATACTTCTTACTTTCCAGCTATCCAGTCCCTGCCAAATCCCTCTAGAGGAGTGGCAGTGCTCATGCTTTTCTGAAAGAGCATTGATTGCTTTATTCCTGACAGATCTTGACTCATTCCCACTTTGACTTCTAAATGTAAATAGATTCCAACCATTAAAAGTGGGAGAGAAAATAAGATTTTAAAAGGTATTTTTTAAGCAGATACAGCAGAAATAAAGTTCATTCACATGATGGGTACCATATAAAGATTTAATCCCTCACTTTTGTATTTTACTCCATGTTGAACCCTGACCATAACAGAGCACACAGCAGTTATGCAAACAGGCAAAAAGATTTGTGATGAACACTCAATTTGAAGGGAGAAGGTGAAACTATTTTGAATAATTGAGAAGGGAAGGATGATCAAATGCAATTTTTTTCTGAGGAATGCCTATCATTTTGTTCTACTTTCAGAGTCAGAGTCTCTTTTTATTTCATCATAATACTTTGCATTTATAAAGTTCCTACCACTGTAGTCTGTGAAGCCATGAAAATAGCAAGTGGACTAAAACTGTGAAAGACTCAGGCAAATCAAAGAGTTTAAGTTACATGACTCATACACCCCAACTCAGGACATTGTCTCTCAGGGAATTATATTATACAGCTACTGAATTTTTATGGAATTTCCTCTTTATTTCTGAACATCACCTGGGGGTGTTTGAGGGTTAGATAAAGACATCAGGTGACTTTACACTTGCTGTAGACCCTCTCCTGGTCTGCTAGGTTTTGGGAGGTCTCTGTCTTCTGCCTTCCCCAGCTCTGTGGCACGTCCCCTCCCAGTTCTCTCCCCCAAGAGCTCACTGCTCAGTGCCCCACATCAACACAGTTTTGCCGGGCACACCTCTGCCCACCACACAGAGTCACACACAGCAGAAACACTGATGGCCAGTTCCTCTCCCTGACACGAATGGAGGAGGAGGTTCAGTGGGTTGTGTGGAGAAGAGAAAATAATTCTGGGTTTGTGCTTCAGATTTGACCAGGAAGTGAATGTTCTACTGGCAGACTGCACTGAAGAAAGATAAAAAGATTTGTATGCTCAGTCATAGCTCACAAATTTCACCAAGCCCTCACAGTTCAGAGAAAGATGATAAAATATGAAGATATTTTATCATATTGTACTATTGGGTGTCATCATCTTGAAAGATTCAAACAAAAACATCTAGAACTGCTAACAATAAAAATACTTATGAATCTCAGTAGTTCTTCATCTGGCCTTGAAAACAAGCTGTGTGGGAAGGTTTATGGCATTGATTCCCAAAACAAAATCATCTCAGGTACTGTCTAAACTTTCACCTTTCTCATTGTAGAGGTGGGTACTCAGTGACTCTGAACAGCAACTTCTTCAGTGCAGCTACAAGTCAGTTCAATATTATTCTTTTTATTTATTCTGTTCCATAAATAAAATACATAATGTAGGAAAATAAGAAATTTAAATGAAATTTATAAATGGAATATATCTTGATGTCCCAAACCGATTTTTTTTTCAAGCAAACTTTCTAATATCTCTTAAACTCATTTGATTAATAAATTGAGTCAGAGGGAGTAACTGCATAAAAATTATGGAACAAAGTTGAACCTTTAGTGCAAGGATGCATTTTATACAAACCACAGTTGCAAAGGCAAAATAAACACTGAAATTAATTTGACATAAAAAGTCCATGTTAAACAGGTGTTGGTATATAATCAGGAAAAGTGAGAGAAAAAAAAGCTGAAAATTAATTTCAACATGTCTAATGAAGCAAAGAGGCTTAGAAGAAATCTCCCCCAACTCACTCACAAAGCACAAAGAAAACAATTGTTCTTTCCAGGTATGTCAGCTGGTTTTTGTACACCTGTTAATTATCTTGTTTTACAAATGCAGGGATTAATAGTCCTATTTTTCTAAAGTTCTGACAGATTTCATTATATTTGGTGAGATCCTCCTCTGTGTATAAAGCTGGAATAATCTCTCCACATACATTCCTTTCTCACGTTCCTTATTTTTTTTTCTTTGTGGTTTCCAATTTGAACTCTAGGAAGGGAATTAGGAGTGTTACTGGAAGATCATCCTTATGTGCTGCAGTTCCTGTGGTAGGATTTGTGGTTTATTTATTGCAGGTAGTGAGGGGAACATAGGGAGATGCTGGAATACTAGAAAAAGCTCCTGTCCTGTCCTGTAAATTTAAAACAAATTTAAATTTGAGGCCTGACATTAAAATTAAATTCAAAATTCTTTGTGTTCTCAGAAATCTCTTGCTTGCATTCAGCAGGACTCCAATGAATACTTTTCTGCTGTAATTAATTTGATCTCCCTGGATATTCTGTGACAGGCACATTCAGGCTCCCCCACCAGAAACATATTTCCTTGTGTACAGGGAGCATTTAATAATGACTGGAAAAGTAAGAAATTCTTGGATCTAGATATTTCAGAACACTTGATCAGGGTCTTTTAAAGACAGGAACAGACATCATGGCATTACAAAATCATTCTACAGAGAAGACTAGGAAATTAGGGTTGAGTTCACTCTTTGTAATCAATCTGGGAAATGCAAGTCATCATTCTTAAAATCAGTTTCTGCTAAAAAACTAAAGTACAAAGACAGCTCATTCGGGCTGAAATCTTCACATTTAGGATGTAACTTGTATATATATATTTATGATATTAACTTTTTTTTTCTTCAAGCCTACATTCATGAATTACTAGTTTCATTGGTATGATAAAAGCACTTCAGACAAAGTGTAGACTAAAATACATTTCTTTCTGTGACTTTCCATTGGGGCCCTTGCTACATTTTTGTATGAGTTGCATGGTAATATTCAGAAATTTAAAAACTATGTTATTCTGAAGAAAATTCCCCAAATCACAACATTTTATACCAGCCTGTATGGTTTTGTGGGCAAAAAATGATGAAGGCAATAACAAGCTGAGTACAGAATTCTGAATTACTTTGACTAAAAAAAAAAAACCTACAACATCAAAGCATTAAATTTTCAGGTTGAAAATACAACTTCACAAAGTCTTTGATGTCATGATTTTCCCATTTCACTCATCTGACAGAATTGTTTTTTTCTTCTTTTCAGTTTCAGTTTGTTATTCTGAAATTTTCTTGCTCCCCCTAATTCCAACATTTGACTTTAAGTGTTAGAATGACCATTCCTCAACAGATCAAAAGCTTGTCTAGAGTTGTATTATTTCTGAAAATTTTCAAAAGCAAGTATAAATATAAGAATGTCAGAATATAAGACCTGGACTATATATGTGATGTTTTCTCTGATGGTACCCTTCTAACCTCCAAGCATTTTCATCTCAAGAACTTCCAGGGTTAATTATACTTTTATCTGTTTATTAGCCCTCATACATGATAGAGGCAGGCCTTGCCTTGAGCTTATGTAACATTTAGCATCCTTTCATAGAGCATTTCATATCTCAGATATCTTTTGCACATAGAACCACAAACTGGTGTTTGTTTGGAATTTACTTATCATTCTAATAGTGTTGTCTTATCCACCTTGTAATGGAGTGTTCAGATAGCAGATGGTGCCTGGGATTTTTGGCAAGAAATGCCTCAAAATGTTACATTTCAAATGAAACTGGTGTTGACCTGGGTGCCAATAAGTACCATGGAAGTTTGCAGTTTACTTCAACCTGCATTTCACAAAACTACTTAAAGGGAGAGGTTTGGTAGTTGTTATATTGGCTACAGGAACTCCCTGACCGCATCCCAAGAATTCCATGAGTAGTTGAATTTACTCTGGCATTTTTACCTGTAAATTTATTCTTACTTCCTTTTCCCTTCATATTAAGTTGTGTGTGTACACTGGAGTGCTCCCTTGGTGAAGCCTCTAGGTCTTTTCTTGCCTCCTTTGCCAGACTTATATCTATCCTTCTAGTGCTTTGTTCCTCTTGTCTGTTTCATCTTGCTATGAGGCCTGGAAGACACTTGTTTAGTTTAGTCCATATAATTTCTGGCTCTGCTCATATCTGGAGCAGCATAAAGTAATTTTTAATATAAGACTCTGAGTGTCATTTAAAGACATCATAAGAGTCTTTGAACAGGTCTCTCTTAATTTAATAAAATTTAGCAGTATATGTGAAGTCCTCTGATTTGTCCTGAACCTACTCCTTCACTTGGAAGACCAATCTGTTGTAAATTAATTTTGTTACCCTCTGTGTCTTTGGTAAGTATGTGACTTCTCACATACTTGTCTTTGATGGACAGGAAAAGTTATATTAATTTTCTTATTTGATTATCTTTTGTTGTAGAAGTAAAAATTAAATTGTTGGTTTTATAATACATGATTACTTAACTATATGGCAAGGCTAAAGCCTAAAGCTTGAGATAAGAGCTTTGCATACTAGGTACAAATCAAAAGCAAATAATCTAATCAAATGAAACAAGAGCAAGGAAATAAGGCCCTTGGAAAGGACTGGAAGCAAAACAAGCTTTATTTCCTCCAAAACCAGCTTCTAGGTTATGTGGAAGTTATTCATTCTTTCTTTTAAATATGAAACCTGAGGGTTATTAATATGTGAATCAAAATCCAAGAACCAAAGCTACCCTTTTTTATTTTAACCTGGGGATATTTTCAAGATTTCTGCCAAGGAGATTACCTCAGAATATCTGAATGGATTTAATTTATTTAGCTACCTAGTTTTGGTAAGCCACATTGCTCTGATCTGCTGCAGTAGAATGGCAATGTATGATCAGAGCACTGGTACAGCTCCTAACAACACCCCAGGAGATTTTTCTGTTTTTCCTGGTCTTCTGGGAAATGATGACTCATTCAGGGCAAGCCACTTCTCTAGATATCTCAAGTTTCTCAACCTATAAGATAGGGCTAGTAATATGAGAGGTGGCAAATCTGTTTAAGAAAAATACTGAATTTACCAGAAATATTCAGAGTACTGTAATTACTCAGAAAACATGGTAGAAACCAGCTGAGCCAGTTAAAAAATATCCAAATTAAAATTATATATTATAACAAAGTAACTCACTATTTGATTGTAATCAAAAATAAAGAAGGCACAGGATGCCAACATTTACTATGAAAGTACAATTTTCAGTTTGATAAAAAAATTAACTATATGTGTTGTGCTTTGTTTTCCTGTTTAGAGTTGCTCATCCCTTGCTTTTTGGTTCAGCATGAAACAAAAATATCAATTTTTTTCGGAACCTGAGTAGAACAAAGAATTTAGGGCTTTGAGGATTCCTAGGATGCTTCCCAGTCAATTCTCTCTTTCCAGGCCTATCACAAAGGACACCATGACACCAAGATTTCACAAAGTGCTTCTTCTTTCAAAAAGTCCATAACTAAAAATGGGAAATATTTTTTTAATGTATCTGTGAAAGATCTGTACTAAATTTTACAAAATATTTATTTTTTAATATCTTTTTTCTATTTCTCTTCTGAAACATGTTACAATTGGCACATTAATGTCTTTGAACAAACCTCTTGAAATTCAGAGGAAAAGAAAAGAGAAATCTCCTAACAACAATAAGGTCTTCCTGGGACAATGGAACACTTATCCATATTTTATGCAAAATATCTGAAGATTCAAAGCTTCTTAATTGAGTAAGTTAAGGAGAGACACTACTCAACTTTTAAGTATATAAATTATCTCTTTTCTGCAAAGTAGGAAGTTTACCTGTGGCTAAATTAATCACATAATTAGCAAAATTAAGCAATTTTTTTGTGTTAATTGCAATTCTAATGGTCTGTAATAGGGGAAAGTGAAATTTTCATGGTAATGTGCTGGTTTTTAAAAACTCAGCAGGGAGACTAAGTCCCCTTAAACTTCCCCATTCTTTACAGCGGAGGTAAAAATACTATGAGGGGTTAGAAACTGAGTCACAATTTACTGCAATAAACACAATCATAATAGCAAAAGGATTGTACAAAAGAGGGAATGGCCTGACCAACAAAGCCATGGTGTCACCTGGCCCACCCCAGAACAACTGGAGAAGCAAAAAAGGGCAGGTGCCAGAGCCCTGGGTTGCAGCAGGAGTGGGGTCCCAGGGATGATTTCTCGTGGCTGTGGCAGTGCTGGCAGGTTGTGTCTCCCCAGGCTGCTCCAGGTACTGGATACCTCTCCCAAGAGCTGGGCAAGAGAAGATGGGCTCTCTGTTTCCACCCACGGTTTTTGGAGGGGACAGAACCACTCTCTTCCACAACTTGGGGAAGAAAAAAGTTCCGCTTCTGGTGCTTTGGTTTTTCCTGCCAAAAACTGTTCACCCCAAGATCACAATGATGTGAATGGTGTGCAACAAACAGCACTAAAACTCCACCTCTTATTACTGTATCTAACATATATCTCTTTGTATTGACAACTACACAATAGTAAATTTTTCAATGGGTATAAATGCAAAAATATTACAATACTTTAATTTTTATGTTTCTCATATTCAACAATGACCTGTGTTTTAATTCTTTATTGTTTATATCAAGTGTCAGACAACATTTGAAACTCTCCTCTTAGTTAAATGGCTGTAATAACTTCATGTGACTTGATGGATATTAGCAGGAAACAAGTGAAAGTTAGTTATAGATTGTGCACTTATAACAGGAATGGCAATTCATATTTTCCTGTAAATATGGAGGAATTTGCACTTCATGTTTAGCAATCCAGTGCTAATCAAACAAATGTTGACTATTTTGATTAATTGCTGAGCATTAATATATTTCATAAAAATTGTGAAGGCAAGTTTTGTTCATTACTGTGTTTTCCCTGGACTCAGCTCCTCCTCTGAAGACCATTTTTAGTACTTAAACCAGGACAGGTAACACAGAAGAGTAAGTAACTTTGTTGTTCATTTTGAGGTTGGTTTAAGATTAGAAGCTGTGGTAATCTAACAATGTCTCAAAAGTCAATGATTTTTTTTTTTTTTTTTTAAATATCTGAGGCTTAGTGTTTGTGCTCCCTAATAGAATATTAGTAGAGTTTGGAGGAAAGCCCAGACAATAAAGTAGATGGATTCATCTAACTTTTGAGGTGTTTATGCTGAATTAAGTTCTTAAGAGCCAAAGTGGAAATGGGTGTAATTTATCAGACTTATTTTGAAGGTCATTCAAAAATTTTATCAATGGTGCATAAGGCTTTAGTGACTCTTCAGTCAGATTTTTATTAATTACAGGAGGAGTCTATGCTGACTGGCTCAGAAGGGAATATCCTTATATTATCAAGGGAAGTCTGAGAAATGGGAAAACCAGGGTTTTGCTGGGAGGTCAGGACTATTCCTCAGTCAGGATATTATTCCTCAGTTTATCTATTACTGTTCGTCTCAATATGTGACCACAACCTCAACTGGACTGGCTGAATTATGTAGTTCTAAAATTGTTCTCAGCTATAGAAGTTTCTATAGAAAACTCATTGTCTTTTTCAATGTTTTTTTTTCCACCTGTGTGGAAAAAACCTGTCTTTCTTGCCCACCTGATGATCCATGGTGCAGTTCTTGCATCACAGACTATGTAAGTCATTTCTGTTTCACTCTAATGATGATTATAAAATACACTCAGTATAGCTACAGTAAATGTGATTTGCACTTGTGACATTGTCTTTGTAGATGTCCAACAACACTATTTTTCTTTGTTATCTGACACCAAAGAGCCCATAAATTTACATTATATTAATTTGTCATTGTAGTTAAAAATTTATATTCTAGCTATGTGAAGTGAGAACATTCTAAAAAAATTCATGAACCAACCATAGGCTTTTATTGATTTATCACCCTTCTTTGATGGAATTCACTTCCACCCTTCAAAAATCTCCTGTGCAATGTTATCAATTGATTTGTAATGATTACTCAGAGCTGCTACTACCTTGTATATATTAAGCAATGCAAGAAATGAACTTAAGTCCTGAACAAAAGTAGAAAACACCTGCTGCTGTCACATAGAAAAATATCCTTATGATTCCAGCTTCACTGATAACATTTAATAGTACAGAAAGAAGCATATATTAAATCGTGCAAGTGGAAAATCAAAGGAACAGAAGTCTGTAAGAAATCACGATCCTCCAAGGAAATTAATAGATATTTATAAGAACATTTTATTTCATGTAAGAAATACTTTCTATGCTGATAAAAATGCATGTTCAAAGAATTTTGAAATTAAGCTATGAGATAAAAAGCAGTTTAGCTGTTCAAAGATTCCTAATGGGTAATACATACTTCTAGAACAATAAGTCCGTACTGACTGAAAGCTATTATCAACAGATATGGCAAATCTGCTGCTGAAGAAGTGCAGATACTGTATAAAAATCATGCCAGTGTAGGAGTTCCATCTGCATAAAATGGAAGAGGATTTCTGGGGTTTAATTCATGTAGCATTATTTCTTCCACAATTCATTTTGAATTCAAATGCTACTGCACTGAAACTGATAAATAAGTAGTTACAAAGAAAAAAGTGAAAAACCTAGGACAAAATAACAATACATATCAAGTTGTTAATCAGTGAAGTAATTCTTACTTGAGCTTCTAGTTTCCTGTTATGTTTAATATGTCAGGTAGAGAGGCTCATACTTGTTGACTAAGAATATCATATTATCTCTAAGTTTGGTAGCACAACCTTTGAAAATCTATCTTTTTATCTTATCTGGAGAAAAAAACTGTCACCAAGCCTACAGAAAACCCCAAAACACAAGAAAAGAGAAGGACAAGTTTTGGAATACATTTCGTCAACATTTTATCTTAAAATTAAGTGCATTAAACTATAACTAAAGTCTTAAGTATTTAATCTGCTTGGAAGATAATGTTTTTAATTTTGGACAAATGTTAATTTGCAAAAAGTGAAGCAATTGTGAAAATGTTTCTCTCACAGTGATTTGTAAACATATATTATAAAATATATTTTAAAATAAAAAAATAACACAAAAAATGGATTTTGAATTTGAAAAGTAAAAATTTAGTTTTACCCATAGCATGAAAAATTGGAAAGTGAGGGGAAAAAGTGAGTTTATCTAACATTATAAAAAATTGAAAATAACCATATTGAAAAATTATCACCTTGAACCATGCTTCAAATTCTTTATATTTTTCATATTTTTGGTTTGTTTTTCTTACTGAGACTTTGCACTGAATTTGCAAGAGTGATGTTTTATTTAAATTTTCCAGCTTTGAAAAATCAAGAAACAGTGCTGCTATGCTTGCCTGAGATTCTGCTGAGCATAAGTGAAGTAATTGCTAAAGGAAGTGAATGAAACCTGTAACACCTTCAGACTAAAAGTTGAAAGTTATTAGAATTGATTACCAGTCAGGAGATATTTCTTAAAGACTGTAATTCTGGGGGACAATATTATCAGTTCATATTCTGAGGAATCATTCTGTCAAGTGCTACAGGTGGAGATAAGTTGCTGAGAAAAGGCTTCTGAAGATACAAATGGCTTGAGAATTTCTGTATCATTGTAAAGGGGGATGTATTCAGTTTTTAGAAGAGTGTGAGCATTTTGTGTTTATCTAACATCTCAAGAATCTTTGGGATTCCAGAACTTACTATTTTCTTTCATATTATTATTTAAACTTCAACTCTAGCATAGTGGTCTGCACACACACTCAGAAATAAATCAGACAATATAAACCAGATAAATAAAATGAGGCGTGGAGTTTGAGTTTTCTTCTTTTTTCATTATGTTCTTTGAATTTGGGATAAGGCTGGAATATCACATTTCTTACAGTGCCTATAACTAGAGAGAGTCCTAGATGAAAATTCTATATATGATTTCCCCAAAACTGTAAAATGTTGGACTGGAAATGGGAACCTTGTGGCTGTACCTCCTCTACTAATGCATGTCCAACGAGACTGTTACATGTTACCTACCATGTGATGCAGTCTTAAACTGCTCCAATATTTTGTTCAAATGCATAGGCAGATTGTCATCCTGTTCTGTTTTCCTCCTCTGCTCTGATGAGACTGAACCTCTTTGGGCTGATTGCTATTTTGGGAAGTCTGTCTGAAGGCATATGCTCTGCCTACTGCTCCATGCTGCTGCTGCTCACAGTCCTGTGGCTCAGAGCAGCTCCAGAGAGTGTTGAGCATTTCTGTGCTGTGCCTTTCTAAGTCTGTCTTTACTACAGAAACACCTGTGGGATGCTGGGGCATGTAGGAAAGGGTAGACAAGGAGAATGCTTCAGCCATCACACTGATCAGAAGAGTAAAATATTGCAGGCAATTTTTTTCTTTCTCCAAGAAGAAGTTGAAGACTGGAGATAAGGTTTTTGTTGTTTGATTTATATTCTGATTCACTTCTGGCAAACAAATCACCTAAATTTTACTTTATATTTCAACTCTTATGTTCCTGGATGACATTGTAAATTTGCAAATGCATAAAACCTTGATAAATACAAGCAAATATTTACATAAAATTTTGTTTTGATTTATGACACGTGTTGCTCCTTTAGCTAATGGTATTTTAGTTTAATCTCTAGTTATTTAAATAATCCCATTTACTAAAATTTTATCACATTCTAGCAAGAGTTTCCTAAGACTTTCACACTCCCTGTACATTTCAATATGCATATTGTTGTTGTTTCTTCAGCTCATACTATCCAATTACTTCTAAGACTCAGACATCCTTCAACATTATTTATTAATATTAACATTAATATTAACATTATTTATCTTAATGGAGATATGAAAATATTATATTAAATAATGATCCAACCTTGATTTTTCAGGAGACACCTGATAAGGTATCTCATACACCTGGGTTAGGCAGCAACTATTTTGATTTCTTTATCACAGATAAATGTTTGTCACCTATTCTAGATCCCTTTTTGTTCTTAAAGATGTTTAGCTATACTCTTAAACACTAGGATTCTGCTTTCAAATCAAGCAGTTTTAATGACAAACTTAAAACAGTGTTGGTAGAGTACACTGTAGAACAAGGATGGGCAGAAATGGCTTACTAATGATACACACTTTTATTCTTGAACATCTGCATTTCTGTAGTGGATCATTACAAAAGACTGTATAAATTTTTTTCTTTTAGAAATGGAAAAAGTTCTGTATCAAACACTGCAGAGCTCTGAAAGTTGCTAACATTAAATGTATTGAGTTCCTAAATACATAGAAAGTCAGATAACAGAGAATCTGTTAGTTTTTAATTTTAGGTTTCTCTAAATATCAGTTTTCATTCTTTCTCATTTGTAGAGAGTTTTTTTAAATATCTATGATGATATGCCTGTTTGAAAATACATTTTTACTATTTTACATTTCAATCTCAAAGCCTATGCACAACATATCTTAATTATGATCCAAGTGTCACTGGAGACACTTTGACTGTATTATTGGAATTAAAACTCCCAGTTAGAGAGCACTATTTCTAATTGTATAACTGGTTTAGAATTAAGAGTCAGTTTGTTTGGAGTGCTTTTACACGCCTCCATTTAGTCAATGCCTTTTCATTTTTGGCATGAAATATATGATGCAGCAGCAGCAGGTCTGATCCATTTGGCACTGTTATGCTGAGATCTGGTTGTTTTTCTGCTTGAAACTCTCCCACCGTTACCTTTCACTTCCTCAATTTTCTGCTGCATTTTTGTAGAAAGTGCTGTTTTCTTTTGTTCTGGTCTAATGCTCTCTGCAGTGCTGTTTTGGTCTCCAGGGTAGTAGATATTAGAGCAGAAAAAAAACAGTGAAATCTCAAAGACTATTCTGCCATCTTGAGCTTCTTATATTTCAATATAATTCTTCCCACATATATGTGGTACATCTGCTTGTCAAGTTGGTCATGGCAGTCCAAAGTAACCTGCAGATGCCCAAATAAACATGAGGTTACATGAAAAAAAATTTCATTCTGCTCCTGCTTGCCTAAATAGAGAAGAATGATACAAAAAGCCTGGCTGTATTATCTGGAGTTTCAGGTAGTCTGTGAATGAATGAATAAATCTTGATTTTTCTCTTATTGATCTGTGGAGGTCTACTGCCCATGTTGCTCTCAGTTCAATTCATTTGGGATAAGTTTTAGTCATGTTTTCTTTACTCAATTTGTATAAGAGTATAGGATCTAAACCACTTTTTAAAGTCCAAATCTTAATTGATATTGATATTGATATTGATATTGATGATATTGATATTGACATTGACACTGATATTGATATTTTTTTAAATATTTTTAATATTTTTTTTAAAATTACGCTTTTTTAAAAATTATGCTCTTCTATGTCCAATCCTTTTTATTTCTTGAAAATAAAAGCATATTAATCAAAAATATTTCAGTGAAAAAGAGTAAAATCTCAGTGATATTTAGTCCATTAGAATCACAAGATTTATCTAATTTTGCATTACATTTGCATTACATTTCCTTGGAAAATATGAAGATGTTTGAAAATCAATTTAGTCTGAAGATATATCTAAAGTTTTTAATATATACAATGTATTTACAATGAAATTTACAGATTAAACCATGTGGTAGACTAATTATAGCCAATTTTGACTTCTTATTTTAGATATAACAAAAAATACACAAGGTGGATGCCATTTAATTCCATTAACTGCTTTTCTACTCATTCTTTTGAGCACTAGTTTGAATTAGTAGTCAATTTAGGAACATACAAAATAATCTCAGATGAAAGTCTTTAGCCATTTTTCTCAACCAGAGTGATAGCCAAAGCACCAAATGTTTTATACACACATTATCTTCCAGTTTGATGATATTGGGGTTGAAGAATTAGAACAGTTACAAAATAATTTAGTCTTGTTATTTCTGTAGAAGAGCACAAGCAATTTTAAAGATGCAACAAATTAAAAGATATAATTCCTAAAAAGGGCGATCAAAAATGTAATTGTGGTGGTATCTTTAAAATGCCTCTGCCAGAATGACAATTCTGTCTTGTAAAAAAATTTGCAGTTTCAAACCCAGATTTTTTTGCATTCATGAATATAGAGATTTTTTTACAAATCTTCAGATATCTGAGTTTTTATACATAGAAAAAATATGTAAGCCTGTTTTTTAAGCCTGCTTGTTCAAGACTCTCCCACATCTCAATCCATATCATCATAGATGAGTGTTCTAGTTGATACTTTAGAGAAGCTGTTAATGAAAGTGTGTTACAGATCATCAGTTTAGAACACAGGAAAGAATGAGCACCTCTTTAAGTTTCAGTCTGTATTACATACAGAGTAATGTATTTTATATTTTAGCCCTGATAGTTAAATTTTAAGCCTTTATTACTTTCTTAACTATATCTGAATATTCTAAAAAATGAAACAAAAAAATGTAATAATATCATTCAGACTAGTAGGTCTCATTGATTGCCATTCTAAAAATGGTGGTTTGCTGGGATATTAGTTTGTGTTAAGGGGAAAATCTAGCATAATTCTAGACTATAGCAAATTTCTTTCTGCTCTAAAAGGGTCAGTTTCCTGATGTTGAAACTCGTAATCTAGAAAATTGAGTGGGAAGGATGTTAATGAAAGAGAGAAAACGAACACATTTCATTGGACTGTTGGATTGTGATTGTTTTCTTTAAAAGAGCTGAGCAGCTATTAGTTGCTATAAAGTTGTTTATTGTAGAGGCACATCAGTCTTGAAAGACAAAGAGTCACAAGTGTTAAAGTCTATGCTAAAAGTTTTCAGCATAGAGTCCTAAACAGAAGTGAAGTCCCAATTAGAAGTAGAAGCTGCTCCTGTTGAGGTCCTGGGGGGCCAATGTTGCTGTTCTTCTCAACCTATTAGAATTCTAGTTTCTTAGCACTCCAGGTTACTTATAAACTTATTCTATCTAAAAAATGTAAGCAATACTTTTACTATAGTTTTTTTATGTCAGAAACTATGTTACTGGAGCCTGCACAGAAACTTGTTTACAACACTAGTATCTAGGACTATGTTTTTCAACTTTCACTAGAACTTACTCTTCTACACTGGTATCCAAGACCTTTACTCTTTAAAGCACTTAAAACATATTCTTTCTTATTTAAACTTACTTACTTACTTGCTTATTCTAAAACTTAAACTTACACCTCTACTTTATGTGTGAGTGGCTTAATATACTTCAATCCATCTAAAGATTTTAATTCAATTCCTGCACTCTGATTTTTCTCTGAAGAATTCAGAGAGGCTTCTGATTTACAGATCCCAGCATCAGACACCACCCATCCCTCATAAAACACATAATTCTGCTTTTGCAGAAGATGTAACTTTCTTTTTAAATATATCAGTTTAGAGACAAAGTGGTCATTAAAAATCTAACAAAAATAAAAGTATAAAAGTGTTCATGAAAACCTGACTATTGTCAGGATTTATTTCCTTTACTAAGGACATGGATACATATATGAGAAGTTCTAGGAAGTTTAAAGCTATTAGCACAAACGTAGCCAAAAGTTTGCAATGGCTCAGAGCAGTCTTAAGAGGCCAAAATAAACTCTGGGAAAGCAGAGCAGACAGAGGAGTAACCAAGAAGATCAGGGTGGAACTAAATATTTATAAGATAAAAGTCAAGGATTACCAGAAGTGAAAACTATTGAAATACCTGTCAGCAAGTCTGATGAGCTCTCTCAAAGCATGAGTATTATTTATCATCATCAAGTAGCTAGCTAGTAAGTTGTCTAAGTTGGCGTAGTGCAGCAACAACAATATCCCCCTGTACCATTACTTGATGAAAAATACAGATCTGGAAGATGTAATCCACTTTATGACTGTTACCAGCAACCACAGAATGCTAAAAGGTAGAACATGATGCAATAAGTACAGAATTAAAGGACATAACTAAATTGTCTCAAAACTATATTTTTATGGGCAATAGGTAAATTAAAAACTGACTATATTTTTAAAATTGAAATTACGGATGTGATTGTAAAATACGTTTAATGGAAAGTTGTGTAGTATTTTTACTGAAAATAGAAACACTGTTCAAAAATAAAATGCTTCCTACATTAAGTTTAAAAATATGAACTAGATTAAAATTATTAGAAATGGGTAAATAATTTATAGAGATTAAGCATGACACATAGTTTCAGCATTGCCAAAATTATTCTTAGAGTTTACTGATGATTTGTGGAAAAATACAAAATTTGTACTAAAAATATCTTCAGGTCATATTTAAATGTGTTGTTTGAGGGCATAAATAGTTTTGGGAACCTTTCCTTTATACTGAATAATCAGATTTGAGCATTTTTTCCTATTCTTCACACTTGCAAAGGACAGTTTCACGGGCACAAGACAATGTAATCCTGGAGGACACCTTTTTAATTGAAGCTTATGCATAGTATGTCTGCATTTTGCCAATGTAGGCAGCTCTACTTACACTCCTTCTACACCATTTTCTCATTACATTCCCATAGAGTTTAAAATTAAAATATTCCGCTATAATCAGATTTGAAAGCCATGAGTGATGCAGGCCCAATGCATAGCAGCAATTTAACTCAAGGGTAAATGACATACATGTTGAGCTCTAAATAAAGCACTACATAGCTCACCAAACATTCCAAATAACATAGCAGTAACCAAATTGTGACTCAGGCAATCACAGCTTGAAGTAGAATGAAAGGAAGTCCTAAAGGTTTTGTTTCCATGCTAGTGTAACTGAGAGAGCCACAGCCTGTGATATGAAAATTATTCTCTGCAGTTACAGGCTATGGTAGGAAAGGAGAAGCACCTACTAATATCAGTATTCAACATCTAAAGAAGCAGACTATGAAATACCATCTGTCCATCAGTGAATTTCTGTTTACCTGGCAGAGTGATTTGAGAGGAGAAAATATCATGTTCTACAATGAAAAAAATTACACTTGTTAGAGTAATAAGCCTTGTAATAAAAGAGATTAGAAAATATACAACCAGTGCTGCAATTCCTATGTTTGATATCACCTGTCTCAATGATTTAGCTCTATAAATTTTAAGCATTGGAAAACAAAATGTCTGGTATGTCATACCTTCTCTTGAGAGTCAGGAATTCAAGCCCTAATTGCTCTTTTTGAGTCATGTTAATTTTGATTTCATACTAGTTTTTTATTTCACTAGTTTGACAATCCAGGTCATTTCCCCATCTCACTTATTTACTTATCATGCCTCTCTTACCCCAGGATTGTAAAAATATGTTTCTGCACAAAGTTTATTAATAAGTTCCTGTTTTTCAAATGCAATATATATGCTAAAATTTCAGAGGCTTAGGGGAGATGAGTTTTTATATTCTTATTTCACTTTAATTGGTTTTTGTGAGTCTGAGTAATGTTAAATTTATCTATCAGTTACTAGTTACCAGTTTTCAGATCTTTGGAAGGCTATTATGGTACTGAAGTACAGTTCTTAATATGTTTATGTAGAATTGTCTTCAAATTTATGCCCTATAAACAGGCATAACCATTTCAATTTAACAATTGCTTTAATCAGTATTTCAGAATGACAACTTAGAATTATCCTATTAACTTTGTTATTGCAGCATTTATAGCCTTTGCAATAGATAGCAGTTTGGATGGTATCGCTGTATAACTTCAGTTGAAAAAAAGAGTGAAAGGAGATAAATGCACAGCTTTGGTTTGTGGTTCAAGAATGTCCTTTATATCTTACAAACGTCAATATTTGTAGGCCATTATTTAATAATGCTGCTAGTTGAAAAATAACATATGATCTACTTGTGTTCCTGAGCATATTACTATACCACCATTAACCATATAAAGATGATACTTTTTTCTCATATTACAATTTTAAATCTTTATTTTTCAGCTAAATAAAACTGTTCTATATATCCAGAAGAAGAGCCAGAAAGATATTTTCCCATTATGTCCCCCTGACGACCTTTATACAGCTATCTCACCAGTCTCACTTGGATATAAAAGCACAGTGTCACAAGGAAACGAGAATATATTGGACTTGTGATACAGCTTATCAAAAGGTAAGATAAGAATGTAAGGAGATGACAACTTCTAGACAGATCCTTTAAGTAAATACATTTCATAGCATCTTTAAGTACTGTGCCTGAGAAAAGGAATAGTACTCTAGTTTAAGAATCTGTACACATGGCTGCACTTTGAAAATCCAGCCAAGAGAGAAAATCCCTTTTCAGCTAAAGTGAAATCTATTTGAACTGCTGCAGACAATTAACTTTTAAGACTTGTATCCTTTTTCCTCTGCTACCTCTCTCATTGGTCTTCCCTTTTATGTGATACATTTAATAAGCATGTTGTTAATAAATCTGTGGTTTCTTAAAAAGCAGGATTTTTGTCTGATGTCTTTAGTCCCACTCGCACATTTAACAAAGGATAGCAAAGAAATGCTGGGCAATGAAGACCAAGCTATTTCCAATACAGAAAGGAAAAAAGTTTATTTCATAGTCAGAGTGGTCTTAGACCTCTGTTACTCTGCTTTCAGGACTGCAATACATGATCTGATGTTAACTCAGGTGCTTTAGGTCAGTTCCATCACACATGTAGATTTTACCTTGCATAATTTGACATTTGGAATTAATATTGCCTATTTTCCTTTAATTTGGTCCCTTTTTTCAAGTCCATGATGATTTCATATAACCACATCATTGACTATTTATTCATATTTATGCTGTTTCTGATCTCCTTTTGCCAGGGGGGGTCATCAGGTTCCCACCTTCCAATTCCATTCTTCATGTAAGTCTGTACCTCACAATTCTTTTTGCTTTCTTCCCTGTTATCCTGCCAGCTTCCATTTTGCCTCCCATGCTCTTTCCCTCTCTCTTTCTTTTACCAGATCTGCCAGCTGGTCTTTCATCATTCAAAGGAAATGGAAAGTGAGAGAATTGCAAAGCTCTTCTTTCCAATGATTGTGCTGGTATAAATTTGTGTAGTACTGGTAAAGAGAAACCTATGAGCCTGAGACCAAAATACAGTGGAATAGCCTCACTAAAGCAAGAATCTTCAAAAGTGTTGGCTTCAGAATTTTAAAATGTACCAAGAGAGACTTTTTTTTTACCCCAGATGGAAGTGAATTAATCAAGTTAAAGTGTGTTTTCCTGGAAAAAGCAAGTGGCAAAATGTTTATACATAATTATCTTGATTGAGCCTCAGAATGTGATAGTTATGAAAATAAAAGTACAAAGGTACAGAAAGAGGATAAGCACAAGAATGTTATTGGAAAAATTATGTCATGAAAAATTTCTGACTTGATAAACCAGTGGAGAATTGAACTTATTGCTATTAAAATATATCAACAGGCAAATTTTGTTATTTTTATATTGTAAATCTGGATGACTCAGTTTTTGGGGTAGCTGCTCTACTATTTTGTAAATGAGAGTAGAGCCTTCTACTTTCCTATAAATTAAGATGAACAAGGACCTGGAAAAAGTAAGTACTACACTGTCTAGAAGAATATTCATAATATGCCAGCATATATTATGCCAACCTGTGTTATATTAAATTTCAAATCCCAGGAAATGATCATACTTACTTGGAATGAAAATTTTCTGTCCACAGTTTTTTCATAGCAGATTGCATGAAAGAAATCAGACAGATCATTAAAATTAAAATTTGAATAAATTATCAAATGGATAATCCATATAATTATACTCTCCATAAAACAGAAAGACTAAAGAAAATTCTCTCTTAATCGAATCACTAAACAGTGAAAATCACAGTAAGAATCACAGTTTCAAACAACATGAAGAAAAGAGGTATTTCAAGGCAACATATTCAAAAATGAGGACCAGAAATCACATTACCAGACTAACACCTTCACTGGCTGAACACTGGATGCAAGAGACTGTATAAAGTGTAGCAAATTGAATTGTATCTATATCTGTCAAAAAAGGGACTTCAAAATCTGTAGTCACAGTTACAAATATATAAACCAATTTGTTTCATCTAAAATGAGTAATCATCTGTGTGATCAACATGGAGAATCTCTAGTCTTTCTGCATCAAGTAAGACAAGTCATAACTACTTGGGAATAAAGACAAGTGTAAGATTATCATATTTATGCCTTTTTTGTGACAGATATGACTTCATTTTGTACAGCAATACATCTCAGGATATAAGTGAAGAATATGGCATATATAGTAAGGGCACTAACATGCTGGCCCAGATTCTCATCCAAAATTTGCTTAAACAGTCTTAGTGTAAAAGAAAAAAAAAAAGAAAAAGGTGAATTTTTTATATATTAACAGCCTGGCAAATGTTGTGCTTATCAGATTTTGGAAGTATCTCAATTACTGATATTACAGAGAGCTACTGTTAAATTTGATTCTTGTTTTCCATTTTAATGTAGTAAAAATGTGAAAGAGCTCTTCTAAATTTTGAACCCTTAGAGTTAATTTTCCACATCCCTCTAAAATAAAGTCTTGACAATGATGTAAACTAATAATTTAGAACAATGCAGGATGACTAAATGACTGAAACACCAGGGGGTTCAACTCTTCACTGTCACACCATACATATTAAGAGCAGTACATACTTAGGTAGGTATGTCCTATACAGTCCAGAAAAAGAGATATGATCTTCTATGACCATCTAGGAAACTCCTACATTTAACTACTTTATTACAGCTAATCGAGATGAAGCACTGAACAGAAGTAATATGTATTTTATTTCCTTTTCCATGATGACTTGAAAAAAAACAGTAAGTCTAACGTGTAAAGAGTTTCTATATAAAGGTTCTAAAAGATGTAGGTATTATTTCATTTTGAAATCCAGTTGCCCTCAGTCAGTAGCAGAACACGACTGGTACAGCAGTAATACAAATAAGAGATGGCTCCTAGGTATCCTGGTTGCAGGGGAAGGTGGTGAAGTTTTCAGACTGTGTGTGACCGCGTTGCTCCTTCCGTACCACCCGTGCTGTTGCTGGGGGCATGGTTTTGGCAGGAAAAGCTGAGGAGCAGAAGGGAAAGTGCACCATCCTTCCTCACTTGCCGAAGGGAAGTGAACTGTCCTCTCGGTCCCTTCTGTTGCTGCCGGCTCCCCGCTGCGCTTTCCCCTGGAGGAGTACGAGCTGGTGGTGCTGAAGCGGACAGCGCCAGGGCGGCGGCGGGCGGCGGAGCCGGCACGGGCAGCGGGGCTGGCAGCGGGCGGGGACCGGGACGGGACCGGGACGGGACCGGGACGGGACCGAGAGGGGACCGGGAGGGGACCGGGAGGGGACCGGGATGGGACCGGGCGGGGACCGGGAGGGGACCGGGATGGGATCGGGACGGGACCGGGATGGGACCGGGAGGGGACTGAGAGGGGGCCGGGACGGGACCGGGACGGGACCGGGACGGGACCGAGAGGGGACCGAGAGGGGACCGGGAGGGGACCGAGAGGGGACCGGGATGGGACCGGGCGGGGACCGGGGGGGGACCGGGAGGGGACCGGGAGGGGACCGAGAGGGGACCGGGATGGGACCGGGACGGGACCGGGATGGGACCGGGAGGGGACCGGGAGGGGACCGGGACGGGACCGGGAGCGTCCGCCCGCTCCGCATTCCCGGCACAGCGCAGGGCAGGGACATTTAGTGTCCGCCCGCTCCGCATTCCCGGCACAGTGCAGGGACATTTGGTGTCCGCCCCGCCGCAGAGGAAACAGCGGGAGCTGTGCCTGGCCAGTGGCCACACAACCCCTATATGGATGAACCAGCTTCTGGGGCTGGTTTGTCTCTGTTTTCCAGTGGTTTTCATCTGGAGGAGGGAATGTTAAACCTCAGGAGCTTTCCTCATCCTATTACTGTTGTTATCGTGCTTCGAGTAAATTGCTATTTAAACTCATAATCTCTTATTTATTGTTTCTTCTGCGTAGGAAGGGATAGGGGAAGGAGACTGACTTATCTGGAGTTTAATTTCCCTGCTGGTGTTAAAATCAGCACAATGGGTTAGTGGGACAATTATTTCTTTGGGATGTATTTTGGCTGTGGCTGATAAACCTTTACCTCTCACCAGCTGAACTACTTTGCTAGAGCCCTTTTGCAGACAGTGGAGATGCAGTTATCCACCTATTTATTTCAGACATCTCTTTTAACCTGAACCAAATTGTGAAGTAGAAGTAGTTGGCTGTAAGCCATAAATCTTATTTTGGATATAATATTGAAATAGTTCAGGTAGATTATTTGGTTGGTTTTGTTGTCCTTTTTTATCTTTTTTTTTTTTTGTTTGTTTGTTTGTTTGTTTGTTTGTTTGTTTGTTTGTGGATTTTGTTTATTTGTTTTGTTTTTTTTATTTTATTTTTTTATTTTTTCATGGTGAAATGGAAGCTACAGAACAACATCTAGATCATGGATACTTTGAAACACAATGAAATATGACTGATGATTAGCAAACATGGTCTATGATTTGGTTTCTAGAGTGCCTTCTTTTAAATCAAAACCGACTTTAAATTATAATCCATTTGCTAAGGCAATTTATCAGAATTTATCAGTAGTCGGTTTTACACCCCTAAGCAGGAGAAAAAATATTATTCATACCCTTTTAATCAGTCTTTTGGTTTCATCTCTCTTACTGTGTTCAATTACCTTCTGCTAACATACTCTTTTTTCGTGTCCTGCAAAGAAAATCATGTAATTTCCAGTTTATGTGGGGAGATAAAGTCTACCTTTGTTCTCATTTCCATTCTGAGTGACTGTCCCATACAATCTTTAAAACATGACATTCTTGTGAAAAGTAGGAGATGACTTCATATATTCTCAGAGAGATGAAAATTTGATTTCAAGTTGCTCATATGCTTTGTTTATGGAAGGACTTCTAAACATTCATTTATCACATAAAAGTACATTTTCTCTCTAAATCCACTTTCTTTCCTCCTAATTTATCTCATTCTCTCTCCTCTCTCTTATTCCCCAAATGAAATCTAGTTAAACAAATTTCACTAATGTGGGTCAAATCCTATTTTGGTGTGGAAAAGACAGAAGCTCTTCTTAAACTTATTTACTGTTTGTTGGTTTGGTTTTTGATTTTTTTTTCTTTTTGAAATCTTGAAAGTGATAGCATAATTTGGCTTCTTATTTATATGCAAGTAAGAACAGAAACAATTAATTATTCTGTTTTTGGTCTGATTACATGTAATTTTGCCTCTAATTCTTGACAGTGTAAATTTATTCAGGCAGATCATCACTCTGAAATGCCTATATACATTCCAATACCTAAACTATAATTTTCAAAGATAGCTTGGATTATCTCTGCTGGGCACTCCTTTGTTCTGTGTAAAAGAAACCATTTCTCTCAAACCTACTGGACATTGAATAAATAAAGCTGTTGAATGCCTCAAACCAAAATAAAATTATTGTATCTTTTCTAAAGAGTGGCTAAATAGAATATAAAGTGATTTTTTTAAATAGTCATTAATAGTATATTTATTTTTGCATTTAATAAATTGCTGAAACGTATGCTATTAGCATGATTTTCAGCAATTGAGCTGGTGTGAATTGTTAGTAAATCAGGCCTGTAATCTTCAAACATACTCCCTAGGCCCTGGATCTAAAACCATCTGGACAGTGTGACAGCGTTCTATTTATTACATACAACTGCTTGGATACTGCCAATGCATAAACAGTAATTAAGCACACAAGCCAACCATGCATGCCAGATTTGCTAGAACTATCCTTTGAGTATCTTAGAGTTTCCATGCCAGTGAGCTTAGTGAGGCATTGGCTGGTGATTAAACATTAATGATTTATGGTGCAAGCAGGGTTCATTTACTGCTTACTGGAATATGTTTGACAGTAATTGCATGATTTTTAGAAACAATGCTTCCAAAGATATGTTTCCTGACTCATTTTCTATACTGTTTTCAATACAAATGTGATATAAAATCTTGGAGGTTAATTGCTGTTTGTGTGGTTCTCTTGCTGTTCTATACTTTGAGACAAGAAAAAGAGTAAATGTAGCAGGAACTGGCAGCTGTAATTTTTTTTTTTTTCCCTCGGTTTGGGGGAGCTTTCAAAAAATAAATTCCAAAGTCTATTATTGCAGACTCCTAAATTAGTATTGAATGGTGCAACTTAATATAACTGTGAATCTTAATATTAAATTGTGCAGCATTGAACTGTGTATCTCTACAGATGGAATTTTCCACTGGTGCTTTGCTCATCCCAGTTTCACATGACTTTCTTTTTTCTTCACTGAGAGTGCAACAAACATTTAACAGGGATATAAAACAATGTATGTATTGGAAGTCTGCAGAGTGATCATGGGAAAAGCTGACCCAAACCAGAGACCAAATTTTCAACTGAACAGGAGAAGATACTTTGTACTGCAAGTAGGAGATACTGAAAAACCATCATTAAAGAGCTTTCATTATTCTTGATCAAGGACTATTGTCTAATGTGTCATATTTATGCACACAGAAAAATTCTGGTGGTCTCAGCCACAAGCTTGTCCTAGTGATGTTTGTTTGGAAATTATCTGTGGCTTGAAACTTGTATTGCACAGTTTCAGAGTTTATACTGGTGGGTAACTGTTAATGCATGCCAGTGTCAGAATTGCCTCCTTCATCCCATCAATCTTGATTTACTAGTATTTCAAGCTCTCCTAGTGAGCTAGAAAAGCTAATTTCAAATTTTCACTCCTAATCATGGAATGAGAGGTATGATTCACTGCCATCAAAGAGGTCTTGGACATTAAATTAATCCCAAAATCTTCCACTAAACTGAAAATCTCCAATTTTGTAGACAATCCTTGAATATATGTTTTGGTAACTTCTGTGGCTATATTAATTAAGGTACAGTTTAATATCAGTTCCTGATGTATTAGTCTAATATTTCAGAATCATCACTATAGAGAAGCAAGTACTATAAAAATACTAAATACAGAGATTTGTGCAGTTTTTACCTTCTACTAACACCCTAGAGTCTGGATCTAGGGATGGCAACTTCCCATTTGGATTACTTCCATGTTTCATTACCCATGCAGAAAGATGGAAAAAGAAAAAGTGAATCCATAAAAGGAGGCACTGTGGCAGTTTTTTTACAGTATGGACAGGTTAAGATAGTTAAGAAACTAAGATCTACAAAAGAACCAAACCTGTCAAATAAAGAATAGTTCTGTATTGGCTTTCTTAGACATAAGGTCCCAGATGCAAACTGTTTAAAGATTCCTGAAACAGCTCAGCAACATTTAGCTCAGAAATTGGAAGCAGTGCAACAATGCTAGTGCCATGCCCTACATAATTATCTCTGTTGAGAGACACAGGTAAATTAACCTGGAAACAGAATCAAATTAATGTCATTAATACAATTTCCAGGATGCAAGCAAATATTTTCTTTCAGTGCTGCACTTTGCCATATGAGTACACAAAGACTTTCAGGACTGTCTAAGGTAAATTTAATGTGAAACTCTGCATCTCTACTAGCAATACAGGGCTAACCTACTTCCCAGAGTAGGAGGTAAAGAGAGATCTTCCTACATCCTTAGTAATTCTGTCAGTGCCACTACTTTACCTGTGGGTTTCCTTACTGAAAAATGATTTTTTTTCTGAAGCCACTGCCACAGGTGGAACCTAAAAAAAATTCCCGACACTTTTCTCTCATAATTAGATTGTTTAATGTAGTGTAGTTATTTGAAGAAATAAACCACACAGCAACAGAAATTCTGACTCCCCCATGGTTTTCTGCCAGCTTAATTTCAAGTCTTAGGAGGACCTTACCTTTAAAGTGAGGATGTACACTGCTGGCTGCAGCTGGTGAAATCCACATCTTATATGCTGACACCCCACCAGAAGTCTGTGAAGGACATATTCCACCACAAAAATTTTGTGGGGAATTGTCAGCATATTTTGCCCTGTATTTGCAGATAGCTTCTGGCTACCTACCCATTAGCTGGCAGCCATAGGCACAACCTTGGGTGACTATCTGCCTGGGATTACTTTGCCTTCTGTTTAAACAAATTTGAAGTATTGTCTCTCTATGTTTATTCTATTGAAAGATAATTTTAAACACTGAAAAGTTTTCTTTCATCCTTTCTTTGGTGTTAATATATTTAAAGAAAAATATCTGCACAGAGCAGAGAGGTGCAGGATCACTAAGCAAATGGAATTCAATTATGCTGATCTCTATTTAACATGGTTCTTTCCTTTCTGCCTACCTCATCCTCTGTTGGCAGACTGTTAGGTAAATATTTTCTCTGCAGGTCCATGAGTCATCTGTGTAGTAAGTCACAGCCAGAGATACTGGGATAATTGGGAAGTGGGTCACTGCATGAGTCTTCTCTCTGGGAATCAGGGTGAAAAATTTCACCCAGAGCATAAGTCTAGTGGTCCTGTTCTGTTACCACGTGTTTACACCCCTGAGCTGCCTCATCCAAATTTGGAGTTTGATTTGTGCCTCCCTGCACAGTGTATTTAGCTAACTGACACTCTAATATTCTTGGACAGACTGTTTTAGTTTTTAACATGAAAGCCTAAATGTTTGTATAAATAAAATATCTGTAGATTGAGTCTCCTCTGGAGATCAGCTGGCTCAACATGCTGATGAAAATAGTAGAATTATTGACTAACATAAGAGTTAGGTGGCTCAGGACTTTGTCTGGAAACTCTGTGGGCCTAGGATGATAGAATCATGGAATGTTTTGAGTTGAAAAAGACATTTAAGGTCATTGAGTTCAACTGTTATCCTAACACTGTCAAGTCCACTGCTGAACCATGTCCTTAAGTGCCCTGTCCCCACATCTTCTACAGATGGTGATTCAAACACTTCCCTGGGCAGCCTGACCAATGCTTGGCTGCCCCTTCAGTGAATAAATTGTTCTTCATGTTGAATCTAAACCTCCCCAATGCAACTTTAGGCTGTTACCTATTGTCCTGTCACTTCTTACCTGGGAGAAAAGAGATCAACCCCACTTGGCTACAATCTCATTTCAGGCAGTTGTATAGAGAGGCTTCTTTTCTCCAGGCTAAACACCCCAGCTCCCTTAGACTTGTGCTCCAGACCCTTCACCAGCTTTGTTTCCCTTCTTTGAACAGCATGAGATCTCACCTGTGCTGTGCAAAGGAGGAAAATTACTATTCCAGTTCTGCTGACCACACTATTTTTTGCTTCAAGTCATTGGCCTTCTTGGCTCATGTTCAGTCATTTGATGACCAGAACTCCCAAGTCTTTTTCTGTCATGCAGTTTTTCTGTCACTTTTGCCCCACTGCTGCATGGACATTGTAACCCAAGTGCATGCCAAGATGGAGATCCATACACTCTCTGAGCAACCTGTTCCATGCTTGGGTGATTTCCATCATAGAGAATTTGTTAATTTAATCTAATTGGAATATCCCTTGCTCCAGCTTGTGCCCACTGTACTTTTAATATGCACCTCTGAAGAAATTGAATCCTGTCTTCTTTATCCATGATATAGATGGATAAAGCAGTGCTCCAAAAGCACTTAGACTATATTCCTTCTTCCTTTTCATCTTCATGCTGTATTACCTATTTTCACTCCCTTGCAGCCTTGCTTTTTTAAATACACATTAATTTATGATTAATGAACAAGATACATACAATTTTTACAATCTGAAGTACTAACAGCTGCTACCCTGCATGAAAGGTGGCTGACAGTGTCTTCCCTCTAGTCTGTTACTGCTAAGAATAAGAATTATTACTGCTTTTTGTTCAGTACACAGTTGTATTAACATTACTGATGTCTGGTAGGAAACTAACTGGTGTCTGGTCATTACTCTCAGCATCTCCTCTCCTGGGAATGTTCATATTAGCAGCTATAGTCCTTAATCTCACCAAGGTGCAGAATTTTTACTCACTGAATCATTGCAATGAATTATGCATCTCTTTCAGACACAATCTTTGCAAAAATCGTTCTGTGAAGGCCTTTATCACATATTTCTCTAAAAAGGGTGGCTCATCATCCTAATGTAAGTTGCTTTATTTTAATTCAGTATGGTCTGAGGCTAACATAGATATATTCCAACTCTTTTATGATCTTTTATCCAACTCCTCCATTATATTTCTGTGCCACAGCATAAATAATCTCAGACTTAGTGTAAAAAAGTGGACATTGGGCTGGCCTGGGAAAGTGTCTTCACTTTCAATGTGTCTTTCCTGTGCGATCATCAACAGAAACAATAAAAACTATGATAACTTCCCCTTTCCTCCTTTTAAAAGAGCCACTTTTTTTTTTTTTTTTAATTAATGCTTCAGCTGATTAACAATCTTGGTTATTCCAAAGTTGAACCAATATAGTTACTCTTCCTAGAGCAACATTAAGCAATTCAATGCTTGATTAAACCTTCTTTTCAGTGCAGAATTCAGCCTAAATAAACATAACCTTTAAGATGGTTTACTAAAGAGATGGGAAGAAAATAAACAAACAAAAAAAGGTTTCTATTTTATATTATCCTAATCCTGCACTGAGTTCCACAGTTGAGATAAAAATTAATGGATATGTGTGTTTTAGACTACATATTAAAGTACCCTATTTCCAAAGGTATTCTGTACTTTCACTTCAAATAAAAAAATATGTAGAAATAAAAAAAATTACCTTGATTTTTTTTCATGGCAATATAAGTAAGAAATGTTTTCTTCTGTACAGAAACACTATACTTTATTTCAAAAGTTAAGTGAATATTGTGTGTGTGGTTCAGCTTTTCAAGCTAGAGGTTTTGCAAGACCTTCAGGAAAAATTTGCCCACTCAGTACCCCATAACAGGAAGAGTAAAATCTTTAAAGAGTTTTGTTTCATAACACCAGAATAGGACTGAGGAAGAACTTCAAAGCTATGTAAGAGAACCAGACAAGTACTTGGTGAACACTGTGGAGACAGGGGAAGTGGAAGATGGCTGTGACACTTGTGTTATGACATGCTGCTGCTGTGACACCTGAGGAACAAGGCCAAAGAGAAGTGGAAGACCAGGAGGAACCAAGGGAAGGTCACCACTATAGATTAAACCTCAAGGGTTAGATGGGTGACTGAGCTGACTCTGATGATATTGTGTTTATATACCTTCAGAACCTTGTCATCTGGAATTAAGCCTTCTATGTCTGATCTTAAAATACAGTCAGCCAAATGTTGATAGTGCCTTTAAGAGTAAAATGGTTTTATTTTCTTTATTCTGTTAGTAATATAAAAAAATACAGAATTGAAATGCAATTCAGAATACCCAGCATACACCAAAAGCTGCAGAGAGTGCTACTCTCTGTGCTCAGGCTTTTAGTATATGAAGGGGATTTTAAAATGTGTGTTTCTCATAGTTTATATATTTATTTCATGGAGCATAGAACCTGGAGTTGGCTGACCTCAGACACAGAAGTTTCAAAACTGGAAAAATTGTAATATAATTCAGATTTTTTAGCTATTATCTATATTATCATGAATGCTGTTGTTGTAAGCATAATGATAACAATATAAAAAGTTACTTTAGCACAGAACTCTAGTCCAACAATGACTGTGATCCTGAGTCTGAGAAGTACCAAGAACCTGTGAAGCTTCTGAACTGGGCATGGAAGATCACTCATAGAAACAGAGCCATCAAAAGATGAATGTGCTGTAATGAAGTACAAGTGGTCATTTTAATATATCTTTCTCTAGAAGAGATTGATTGTGAATGATTGAAGCTCAATCTTCTTATTTATTCCTTTTCTTTAACTGGTTTCCCTATTAGTCCATTCTTTCTCAAGGTTAGTGTAACCTTTCAACATGCAGAAGTTCATTCATGTCAGTGAAGGTGTTAATGGAATTTTGCTTAGTTGCATAAAGAACTTTCTCTTCTTATTTTATTTTAAAAACATTTAAAAAATCATTCAATCCAATAAAATCAGCATAAAGGGAAGCACGCACACATACAAAAAGAAAAAACAGTAGAAACCTCTCTTAAAAATAGACAGCTCCAAAATCTACAAATTCTCTAAGTAAAGATCATCAATTATCTTTACTTGGCAAATGAAAGGCAATAACAGTAAAATGCATATGAGCACCAACTGTGATGTGAAATTTAAGGCTCTAAAACTTCATTAAAATCAGACTGGTAATGATGTACCATATGCACTGGGCTGCCTTTGCCCGAGGATCTCCAACCTGTGGCTCATTTCTTCTGTCACAGCACCTCTTTGTAAGAATGACTCAGAGTGCTTTGTTGAAGTGCTCAGGGGCTGACAAGCAAGGTAGGTGTTTCAGAAATAATCATTTGCTTCACTATACCCTGGTGGATTATAGACATTTTCTGTTTATAGGAGAATCTTAGGCTTTCATTTCTAAAGTGAACTGAAGACATGAAACAAGGCTGTTAACAAGTATTCTGACAATTTATGCTGTCTGAATAAGAAACTGATTTTTTTTTTTTTTTTAAGTAAAAGGGATTTTTAATAGCCTTTTACAGAAATAACTGATAATGAATTTGGATAGTACATTTCAGAGAGATTACAAAAATGTATTAACCAGGTAAGAAAAATGGTAGACATCATAGGTGAAGGGCTGCATGTTTCATTACCAGCTCTTGAGCAATTTAGTCCCCATGTGCTTATTTTATTATTCTGGTACTTTAGTCTCTTATTTGTAGCTCACTTTTATAAATTATTCAGAACCTTTTCCTTTTTTAATGCTTTCATATATAATCCCCCTTAATGCTACAGCTTGATATGGCTATATGTGGCAAGTAAAATAAGTGCTTTTAGATGAACCTTCATATTATTATCATTAAATATGAAAGAAAGTCCATGCCAAAGCAACATTAAGCTAAATTCTTTATATGTCCAGAAAAATAAAAACCTGTTGGTACCTGAGAGATATTAATTATGATGAAATCCATTTGATATCTGGTCATACCCTAGATATTAAAAATTAAACATCTGAACACAGGTGAAAGCACCTTTAAACACTGACATATTACAGAGATGTCTGAGTTTTCCCAAGAGACAGGCTGGTCTGGGGTCTGGTGGGGATGTGTAAATTGTCTTCAGCATGTCTGGAAGTTGCAGACTCTCAGAAATGGAGAGAAACAAAAGCAATTCCTGCCTTGACTGGTTGGTTCATTTGCTTTCAACATAGGCAACCTGCTGACCAGGCTATTTATCCACAGTAGGAAAGCCTGTGTTTAATCCCATTTTCTGAGCAAGGAAGGGCCTTATCCACTCAGAGAAAAGGATGGGAAGAGTGCATGCTGCTGGCCTTGTAGTGCAGTAAGGGGAAAACAATGCGACCTTAACAGCTGACACACTCACTCAGGGAAGAATATTTGACTTAGCACCATCTGCACTATTTTTCCTTTCCTTTTTCATGTAATGAAGTAATTAGTGAGTACATTTTAATTTTGCAGAAGTATTTTCCATGTTTCAAGTACTTTGTATATTATAAAAAGAATTTAAACACACTTTCCACAAATTTTTTTTTAGGTTGACTATAGTACCATTGCAAGACATGCAATCTAAATTTTTACTGAAAAATAAATTTCAGGTCAAGTTTGAAGCTTTTTATTCAAACATCACAGGTGAATAATTCCTCAATATGTGGTGTGGTGTTACTGGTGTTTTACCTTGTGCTTAAACTAAATAACAACTGATAAAAAGAAATACTGTAGAATGATAGTAAAGAATTGGACTATGTATTTTCCACTCCTGACTTTTCAGCCTTCTAGAAAAGTCTTTACCAAAAGGTTATTTTTAAAAATAAATACATTTTTTCAATCTGAAATATTATAATTAAACTTTTGAATAGCTTCAGGCTTTCTTATACCTTTCTGAATCGATTTATAGTTTAAAGAAAATGTTGAAGGGGCACATAACATTTATATGTTATGAAGAAGTGCACACAAGCAATGGTGAAATGCCTTTTGCATTTGACTTTACTGGCGAGTTAAAAGTGAACAAGCTGGTAAAAGGAAGAAACAATGAGCAATGAGTGTTTATATTTCATCTACATTCGCAATACCTTTAAACAATTACAAAAATAAACAAATTCTATTCGTGAAAATCAGATTTTCTTCAGGGCCCATAATTGTTTTGTTATTGCTGCCATGGTGTCTAGCATTACACAGCTGTCTGTAAACCCAGCTGGTAGAAATCTGGAGATGAGACAGAATCCTCTGTTCTCACTACAGCTAGGCTGGATACTGAGGGACTGCATCACAGTATTTGCTATGTAAACATAGAATTACCCCAAATGGCATTCAGTTAAAACAGGGAGAGAAGCTGCTCCTAAAAGCTGAAGTTATATGATGAAAAAAGAATAAACATCACACAATAAAGTGTGATGTTTGCTAGTTTATAATATAGTGAAAATGTAGAAGTGCACTCATGATTAAAGTCTTGAATCAATGTTTGGAATATCCAAGGCATTAGTTTAAATAGTTAATAAATTAATCACTGTCTTAATTCAGTTTTAGATCCTTTGATTGGAAAGATGTTGGAAAAAAGTAAAGTTCTAGTTCCACTGCCAGTTACAATCTGAGCTCTAGCTATAGCAAAAAACCAATGCAGAGGTAAATGAACTATTGATTAATATTTGCATAGCACAAAATTAAGTGTTCATTTAGTTGACTTAAGCAAGACCATCATCCTCACTGCTGCCACTTGAGAGCCCTGGATTAAGCAAGTATAGATTTATAAATAGTTAGTTTCAATATGCAACAATGTTTATAGGCTGGTTTTATATCCTTAAGAAAGCAAAGTAGGTACCATTCTTTTCCCAGTAGAGTGAAGGTTAAAAAAGAGAATATTCATTATTTAAGTTCCATTTTTCATTTTATACTTAGCACTGTGTCTTTTTAAACTTGTGTGCTCTTTCTATGAAATGTGGAGTTTCATATTTAGTCATATAAAATAAAGAATAATACTTCTCTCTTTATTTGGTAGTCTTATCTGGCTACAGCTTAATCTTTGCTCTTTTCATTATTCCCAAAACTAACAAATAAACAAAAACTAAAAGCCCCAGACTTTTGCACATTTTTTCCTTCTGTGTTGATTCCACAATCCTAGTAAGCATTTGATACTGAATTCTGTTGAATGCACAAGGTCATAATTTTTCGACCTGAATTTGGTCCAGAATAATGAATATTTTGTTTTGTGTGATGTGTTATGTTAGATACATAAAATAAGCTTAAATGTATAATTTTTACATAAATAAATCTCTTTATTTGATCTTCCTTTCCGTGATGACTTTAGTACGATTGCTCAGTAATATAAAAAAATACTCCTAAAACTGACATTTTCTTAAAGACTTAATAACACTGCTCAATTGATAATAGACAGCACCATGACACAGATTCTGTATGTATCAAGAACCTGGTAATGCAAATTTTTACTGTATACAGGACACCCTAAATGGAAAATTACTGGAGACATCGCATGGCAGGGTTTCTACTGCTTATACCATAGTCATCTTTTAACAAGTGTGTAGGAAGTATTCATTAATTCTTCAATTAATAGATTTTTTTAGCTTTCAAACTGGAGATCTCTTTCTGAGCAGCTGCACACTATAAAAGTATTGATCTCATGACTAAAGCAATTCTGCTTGAAGCAAATAATCTTGAAACAGAATATTTTGTTTTTTCCTCTGACAATAATATATGATCACAGGAAGAAATACATTAACTTGCATTATCTGCTGTAACCAGATATTTTGGTATTTGTCATGGATTTCAAATTTGAAAGGAGTTTAATGACTGGCTGGGCAATCAAAGAACATCACTTTGGGGCTGCTAAACATGCTATGAAACATTTAGTATTATGAATGAAAAATTTAAGCTAACTCTTGATAGATACATCACTAAATGCCCTGGTAGTATTTAAATAGTAAATAGTTAAAATTCAATAAATAGATCAATATGCAATTGATGGGGAGCTGACCCATCAGGGTTACTACATAGCAGCAACTTTCTTTAGAGAAACCCTGCCTAGAAAAGACAAGTGTGTTTTTCAATTAATCTCATAAATCATTTTGACAATGAACACTAGAGATTATCTCAAATTGCAAAATTCACTTCCAAATCTGGACTGTATCTCACCAATCTTCAAAAACTCTTTTTTTTCCTTCTTACTATAAATAGAAGACCAATGCATGAAAAATAAAGTTTTTATAAAAGGGCAAAGTATGCAGCTGTATAATTTGATCTTTTTTTGTGCATTCTCAAATGTAAAATCAAGAACTGCTGTCCCTGTGAACTAATGTCACTTCAGAATGTAGTACAAATCACTGATGCTTCTCTATTGCCTCATGTGACACATTTTTATGTCTTGAGGGCAGCACAAATCAGAGCTTCTTTTCTCTAGGATTGACTTACAGTCTATGTCAACAATCCAGAAGAAAATATAGCTTGATGAGCTCTGGGAAAACAGATTTACCTAGTAAATATAACTTCATAATCACATCATCAGTATTATCTACTTTAAAATGAGCCCCCAAAGAATACCTGTCCCCAAAAACTCAGATGTAAAGAGGAACTAATAGATTTGATTTCACCTCTTGTAGATAATCGGTCATCCAGTTTCACACAGTTATACCTGCAGAGTCTCATAACTTTTCAAGGGTAAAAAATTCCTTTCTCAGTCTGAATAGAACATGTCATGGTACAGGGAATCCTCTGCTTCCCAGTACTGTGCTTTTGCAAGAGTTAATTATTCTCATTTTTTCCTCTCAATACTAAAATAGAAAATAAGGTTGCAAAATTCTGGTTTATTTCTAGCTAGAGTTTTAAAAATCTTTTTTCTCTAGACGTTAGTTTTATAAAATGTATTTTCTGTGCTAGGAAAAAAAAAAATTAAATCCTATCAGATTACTTCTCAACTCAGGATAGTAAATTCATGTGTCATTGTTTAGGATTAAGTAAGTAGCCTGGGCTCTTTCAAGCTTATTATGGTATGGTAAGTATTCTCTTCAGCCCCTGCAATGGTCTGTCTATTTTTTCACAGACTCTAAGATGTCAATACCTGTTATTTAACATAGATATCAAGACTTGATGCTCTCTCATTAACAATTCTGATGCCAAAAATGGGAAAAATAAATTGATCTTCTAATTCTATATAATCTATTGTGCCTCATTCCATCCACTCTTTCCACAGAACCAGACTGGAAGCTGATAATGAATGGTTTACTTTCTGTGATTTTTAAATGAAATAAAATAACATCAAATGAAACTGTGTCTTGAAACCACTTCAGCAGCTGATATTTATATATAGGTCTACCTAACAGAAAGCCTTTCCTATTATTCCAGCCACGATGATGTATATTTGCAGCTCTTGCATGTATCAAAGGTTGAATGAGTCATCAATAGCTTTGGAAAGGCACAAACCCTGCAAGAAATGTGACAGCTGTCTTCACCCAGGCAAAGGTCAGCTCAGCTTTGAATGACGTCAGTGCCACACACAACTAAAAAATCATCAGTATGACATTTTTTCCAGGCATTCATTGTTCTTCCCAGCTTCTTGCAACAGTTTGACACAGTAAAAGGAGGGAGACATAGAAAAGCAATTTCTTAGGAAAGCCCTGAATGTAATTCTTGAGGAATAAACTCCAAGAAGATAAATTTTAACAATTGACAGGTTTTTTGCTTATTTTGGCATTGATACAGCAGAGAAATTCCTGATTACTCTGTCTCTCTGAGGCAGATTTGAGCACAACTACCATTTCTCCAGGATCCACCACACACTTGATGGGAAAATATAAGTGCATCCAATTTACTACATCATATTGCAAGAAATCTGCAACTATATTATAGAAGAACCCGGATTTTTATTGCATTACTTTCCCACCTTACATTTTCCCATTAATTTCTCCTAAAATTGTTTTCTCCCAAAATTCATCTCTTCCAAAATTATGACAGTAATTAGAGAAGTAGAAGATCCACAAGAAAAAAAAAAAAAAAAAGAAAAGAAAAAAGAAAAAGAAAAAAGAAAACTCCTTAGGTTTCATGGCTTAGAATTTTTTTTCAAAAACATGCAAATGGAAACAACTTTTGTAATCAATTTTCCAGTCCAAGCTGAATGACACATTTATGTTAAAAGATCCATTATTTATTTGTGTTTGGGTGTGTCTAAATGGGACTAAAATGTACTTCATAGCAATGATATTTATTTGGCTGACTGTTTCCATCTGGGTAGGAACTAAAGCTAATACAGAAAATAAAAGCATCATGGACAATTAAAATTGTTCATTTATCATTAAAACAGGATTCATCATATACCATTTTATCTTTTGGATGAATTCCCACATTGGATTTCATTACACTTTATTATCTAAACATTTTACAGTAAACCAGTTAAGCAGCCCACATAAACACCCACAAGCAAGATTATTATTATCTCCCCTAATCTTCCTGTCTTGTCTTTCAAGGAGAATCTTAAAAAAAAAAAAAAAAAAGAATCCTAGGTATTCTTCACTGCTGCTTTAAATGTCTCACAAAAAGATGTCAGTCTGATAGAGAGGGAACAAGAAGTTGACAAATAACTTGCTCCATTCTCAGATGTCTGTGTTCTCTGAAGAGCAGTATTATACTCTGAAGTATTTTTTAATGTGCAGAGATGTCCTGATGTCAAGTCCTACTACCTCCCATGGCCAGCTCCAGCCTCCTGCTTCCTGTGCAGTCCTTACACCAAAGACTTGCTCCAAGTGCAATAATGTGGGTCTGGGGACACCAGACATGTGCTCCCTGGAGATGTAAGATTTGCTCCTATTGCTCAGCTGTAACAGTTGATGCATAGGTAAAGGGCTTAGTAAGCTTCTGATTCCAAACCCATCAGTTTCATATTGTGATTGTAAAGTTCATGTGACTTGTCAAAACAAGTGGCACTGCTGAATGAGCACACAGACATGGGCTTTCATATGGGCATTACTAAGCATTTCTTGATGAAGGAGACTTCTTTACTGAACTAACTGGGTTATGCAACAAGACTAGAACATAATTTCAGTATACCTCCTGGTCTCATTAATTCAATTTTATATGATTCTGTGCAGTACTTGTATTTTAAGCAGCCCTAAGTAGTCATAATATTTATATTTTGATCTAATTTCTACATACTCCCCTAGGCAGATTTAATTGATTACATTTTTAAAAACAGACTTTCCAAATTATGCCCTAAGTCCAAATCTAAGGTTGAACTTCATATAGCACTACAGAAAACCAGTTCAGTGTTTCCCCTAATTAAAGAGGAGAGTACCAGTTTTAGAGGGAAATAGCAGTTTAGAGAGCCCTTACATACCAGAGATACTGGGTTAGTTGTCACCACACCATGTCAGAGGCAATTAAGAGACAGGTACATGAAGGAGCTGCAAACTGGAGATAAGAATGAGTCAAAATCTTCAACAATCACTTACTTGGAAAATTTAGTTTGCCCTAAGACACGACAGCTCATGCTGACCCCAGTACTTTTTGTTGTCTTGGAAATAAATGTACTGTACATTTAATGGGAACATAATACTACTCCTGAAGACACTTAGTCAGATGTGTGGGTAGGTGAGAAATCTACAGTACTAGACCCCCACAGAAAAGATAAGGATTTAAAATCACCTGTTCCTTCTTTTAAAAGGATTTATAAATTTATAAATTTAAAAGGATTTATTAACTTCAGATAGAAAAAGAGAAAAGGATAAGTAGGTCCTCTGAGAAAAGGATAGTTGACCTCTTTTCCTTTTCCATAATGTACATTAATAACAATTCTATCCTTCATGGATCTTCACAATTCCTTACCTGGTCTTTCTGTTCTAATTTTCCCACTTTTTTTTTTTTCCCCCCCATAGGAACAGCAGTTATATTTTGATCCTTATGCAAGGGAAGGTAAAATTTGTCCTTCTAATTAAGAAGTCTCTGGCCATTCTTAATGAAAGCTGCATTTTCTATTACAATACATTAAAACATCATGCCTATTATGTTGTCATTTGCTACTATTGCATTTTTACTTCTAAGCCTAAGGAAAGATTTTCTTGAAATCCTATGAAAAAAATGCAAACAAAATTGGCACAGAATCTGATCATACTGTGAATGGCCAAGTGTAATTTGCTTTTATATCATTGATTTATAACAAAATTTTGTTTTATAACAGATAATAGCTCGCTGAGTTCAGCTGAAGCAAGTACTAAGATTAAAATGAGAAGAGCAGTAGGCTAGGTAAAATTTGAGGATTATCCAACTTGTTTCTAGATGTACAGTGATAATCAGCTAATATCAAATCCAGATGCTGAAACAATGAATTATGCATTGACATATCTGAAATATTTTACCTCCATGGCAAAAACAGTGAACAAAAATATAGAGTGAAAGCATAGAATATACTTTGTTGTGAACCATTTTGCCAAGACTTCTCTAAAGCAGACTGAGTCAGTTTATAAGGGGCACACTGACACTGTGCTCCCATATTTCAGGAGTTAAATTCCCTTTATAATGTAGTCATATCTCATTCTCCTCTTTTTATTAAAAATCATGGCTAAAAGTTGCTGCAGGCATAAGATTTAACAGGCTGCTCATAATGACTGGCAAGTTCCAGCTGAAACCCAGAAAAAAGTAACAAAGCACAAACTTCATAGGCTTTGATAAATAACTTTCCTTTTTTGAGATGATAGTGGCAGAGGTGGTTAGTGCTTTGGAAGTGAAAATGTTAATGTAAAATAGAATCTTGTTATGCTTTTATTTTGTTTTTTATTACAAGACAGATAAAGCAATAAATAGATCCATATGAATCTGTTATTTGGTCTCTAGTAACTAAATGCAAATTTTGAACTTTAAAGGGAAAGGAACATATATTTATATCAAGGGTAATTTTCACTGAAATTAGTACTTTCACACTTGAGTCTGGATGCCTTCTTTAGTAAATGCAACACCATATTTACCTCTGAGATTTTTTTATGAAAAGACATTTCTTATATTTACAGTCCTTTGCAAACAAAAGAGCTTTCAGCTATTATAAATCTGATGACTTCTTTTATCCTCTTCATCCAGATTTTTCTGAAGGAAGTTAATAGAGGTCATCTAGATAAATGATTACCCTGCAGAATTGGAGGACCTTTTGATCAGTAAATAAAGCTTCAGAAAAAAATATGTTATGGTTAATTCTAGCTGGATTGTGGAACTGTTTTATCAGGAAACAACATCCTGTGTGACTCAGGCTTGAACTGCAGCTTTGCTATAAACTTTGTGTAAAAAAGAATGCATAGATGAACTACTCCAGGAGCCCATCATGGCATATAACTGCTGCAATAAAGATAAAAATCACACAACATGTAATTTATTTCTAGCTTTGTTGTATTAATTATGGCAGTAACTAAAACTCAAAACCCCATTTTACTAAACCCTGTAAAAATTGATGACTGAAGAATATATCTGTATTATTCTGACTAATCTCAAAGGAAGATACAGGCATTAATGGCATCATGAAAAATAATATAGTTGTCTTTCCATGAAAATAATTTCCAGATTTTTGTAATGTCCAATAAAACCCCTTTCTTAATCATCACATTTCTGTATTTTTCTACTTCTTTTGCTTCAAGTGACATTTTTTCTTTATGGGACCAAACATAGGCTACTTAATTTTAAAAGACCTTCACTGAATAGCTGGTATGTCCTAATGAATACCAAAGAGTTTTCATCTCCATAAAGTTATCCAGTGATGATGGCCATCTGTATTCTCTAACAAGGTTTCAAGGTCTGAGTTTCATCATGCTCCATCAGCACTTAGGTTGTCCCCTTCTGGATCTCTCTGGCTAATACCATCTTACCTTTTGCTATATTGTCTTTTTGACATTTAGTAGCTGTGCTTGTGTTTGAGATTGAGTTCACAGTGGCTTGAGGTAGTAATCTACCACCTGAATTATTTTAGCCTATCAACTCTTTGGTGGTGAGACTCTTTATGTTCTGCATTTGCAGAGTGTTATGATAATAACATAGAAAAGAAGAAAGTTAATGGAGTTGACAGTGGTGTAAATCAGGACAACTAAGCTTTCAAAAACATTTTGGCTGACATAAATGGAAGAATATCTTAATTGTATTCAAGGTTCTGGAATTATAAATTCCAACTGGATAAAAACCCCAAACATTATTATGAAGGGAAACAAGGTTACTGAAGTTATTGGGATATCAGTAAGGGGGAAAAAATAGGGAAACAGAAAATTTATAAATATAAAGACAAATTTTACTAAGAAATATTGATCCCACTGCAATTTTATTATCCTGGAGAAAATACTGGTATCTACAATTAACTAAGATAGAAAGAAGAAATAACCACAAAATTACAAAAATTGTAGTTCTTTAAAAACAAAGCAAAATAGAAAAGAGAAAAGCAAATTGGTTTGTTATTTTTCCTTAGTTTTCTTCAAACCAGGTATTTACTGCAGTAATTTTGAAATCTGACAAAGAGAAAAAACATTTATTATATAAACACTCAGGCTTTTAATCACCAAAATTTGCATAATTTCAAGAAACAGAGATTGTAGAATTTGCAGTCCAATTTTGGGGCTGATCTGGCAATGGGCATGGGATGAATTCAGTGGTTTTCTCATGCCTATGGACATCCTGAAACTAGCAAAGAGTAAGGAAGGCCATGGTGAAAAAGACCAAATCAAGGTTCAAGATTTCACATCAACTTCACTGAAAATTTGAATTGTAAAAGGAAATGAAAAGATATGCTATCAAGATGAACAAAATTTTGTGAAACATTCAAACTGCAGTTGTGATACTGTTAATTCTTTAGAATTTTGGAATGCAAAAAAAAAGTAGTTACACAAAAATTTGTCTCTTTTTAGGAATACTAAAATCGGAAGGTCTAGATTGGAACATGGATAAAATAAAGTTGTGGTTATTGAGAAAGGGGTTCTTAAGAAAGAGATTACTGTGTGTGGAAAAATACACAGATTACTTAGAAAAAGGTGAGTTATTCACAGTACTTGTCTTCTACAAGTACAGTTTTAGTTGCCCTTCCAGAGCAGAGATTTAGTTAAAGATGTAGGAGAACATGCAGTACTGCAAAATATATACATCCCACAGAATGCACTGTAGGTATTGTGGTTTAGGAATGGTGTTCTTTTACTTGCTTTGAAATACAGGCTAAAAAATGTGGCAAAAGATGTCTTTAAAGGCTGGTTTTGGCATAATAAAAGTATCTAAAATGATACCATTATTCAACTTGTTCTAGCAGTGTAGAAACATAAATTAGCTAATTAAAATCTCCTGTATAATTACAAAAAAAAAAAAAAAAATTAAAAATTTAACACAGAATAACAGAAAATTTTATAATTGTCATTAATTTTAATAATTATTACATTTCTCTTTCTATATTCCAATTAACCTATGTCTGAAGTTTGTAATTTATGGACATTAGAAAGGTTCTATAAATCTATGAAATTCTGTAAGAGTGTATCAGTTTCTTAATATTAAGTTACATACATTCTACCACTATTCAGTATTTTTTCCAGAATAGATAGCATGCATATTTCCAGCAACAAGAAATTATTTTTGTTGAATTTACATCTTTAATAAAACACTCAATTTCTTAATTCTAGATCTTCTAAATTATTCATGTGGTTTCTGAGACAAAAACTCATGTAAGTTTTAGTGTAATTCTTGAACAGGCACTTTAAATATCTTCTATTTATATTAAATTTACAGGGGCAATTAATATATTGAAAAATAGTATGAAGATTTTTTATTAGATCTGCCAACAAGAAATGTTTGAAAACTAGTGCACTTAAAGAACTGACTTTCAACAGCCCATAAAGATTATTAAACTGCAAAAAGCTAAATTGGTGTACAGAAAAAGCTACTTCTTTCTTGGCTTACTAAAAAGCATTTCGTCCCTCTGGTGTGCTAACATTATATCAAATTAACTTCCATTTGTCAAAGTTCTGCAACTGATGTCCTAAAATACATCTGAAAAATCATTCTACTAATGATTTCCTTTTCTTTAGACAAATGTGCCATAGCACTGAATTAAGCATAAAAGGCTTTGTTGCATATTTGCTGTTTTTTCTTCATACAAACAGAAGACTGGCCAGCTTGGGGCTAGTCTGTGCAGGGATGATATGAGACATTAATGTGAAGCAGTAGAAGGAATGATGATCCAGTCTGTAAGGTAGTTAGGTTAGTGCTATCACTTCCAACCATGAGTGCTTTTAGTTTGAAATAGTTATATAAGAACACTGTATCCTAATTATTCTCTATTTTTAGCATAGGGAGGGATACAGAGAGGTTTAACTTAATTTCCAAGAACATTCTGTTTGATTTAATTTCCATACACCCTGAAATCCTAAATTCCTTAAGAAAACCAAGGCAGGTCTATTTTGTCACATTTGAAATTTTCTGTTTGGAAAAGCAGTCTCCACTGGCAAAGAGATTAAAATTCTATCCTTTGCAGCTGGTTTATAGCAGGAATATAAATGTGTTTCTTATAGGACTCTCTTGCAAGTCTGCATAAGAATAATGTAAAACCTATCATATGTCTCTTATTAAGACAGGCTGAGAGAGTTGGGGAGGGTAAGCCTGGAAAGGAGAAGGCTCTGGGGAGCATTTCAGTACTTAAAGGGACCTAAAAGGAAATTGGAGAGGGAATTTTTAGATGGACCTGTAGTGATAAGACAAGGAAGAATGGTTTCAAACTGAAATAGGGTAGGTTTAAGTACAAGGGTGATATTCTCTCCCACCACCTTTATTCAGAAGGTTGTGAGAAACTGGAACACGGCCAGAAAAGATGTGGATGTCCCATCTCTGGAAGTGTTCAACACTTCCATCTCTGGAAGTGTTCTTAGATCTCTAATGTGCTTTCCAACTATGATTCCAAGTGCAACCTGTATTTAAAACAAGCTTTGAAGAGAAAATTGAGTCAGGATCCTCTATGAAATAATTTTTCTGATAAATTTGAACTCAAGCTGAGATCTAATGTAAAGAGAGTATTAAAAAAAAAAAATTGCTTTTATCTCCTCAGTAAATTGATTTGTCTATTTCATGTTTCCTATACTTAAAATGGAATATGTAATGTAGCAGATTAAGACTTTATTGAATTTGGACAACTGAAAATGACCTATTGCTTTGTGATTTGGAGAGAACTGTCTGTCTGGCAATTGCTTTCTAAATAAGTCTTCTTTTTTGTAGCAAACTGAAAATAAACACAGAATTAAAAATAATAATAAAAAAAAAAAAGTGTGTATGAGCCTGACACTGAAGCTGAAATGTGAATATTTGCACATAATAAGGTAAAGTGTTTTCCTTGTAGACATAAAAGTAGCTCATAAAACAAAATGAGGAATTTTTTATTTAAGTGTCAGAATGAGTTGTCTATTGTTATCAATTTATATAAAAATGCTTGCCTAGGAATAAGAATAAGTAAGGTATTTGGGGATCAATCTTATGTTTACTGCATTTCACAACAAAACTTATATAAATTTCAAGAGAATGATAGATCAGACTCTGGAATACCAGTAAAGCACCTGGCATGACCAGCCAGAGAAAGGTTATTGAGATGAAGGGAAATCTAAAGCTTCTAAGAATCCTGGTAATGAGGGTGTGTATCCTACAGGTTCCAGTACTTGTAGTCTGGCTCATCTTGCTCTAAACATTCCTACAGAGAATTACCAGAGCTGTCCTAGCACTTGTAATATCACATAAGCCCTTCACAGATACAGGAATGGCAGGGGAGGGAGGCTGCTACCAGCAGTCCTGGGAGGAAGTGGTAGACAGGATTCATGAGGAGAGTGATATGAACAAAAAAGAACACAAAATCAAAAGAACAGGGTTTAAGGAGAAAGAAAGTGCCAGTAGGCACAGCATGGAAAAAGCACCCAGACAATTTCAGGGAAACAAGTATGCTGGGGGTTGTCTCTGAAGTGCCTGCACACAAGTTGTCACAGGAAAAGGGGAGATTTCTCCCCTCTTAGGGTGACTGGGGAGGTTTCTTTGACCTTTAGTGTTTGCTTTGTCTATCAGAACCTTAGGGAAATGAAACTCTCGTGCCCAACCAGCCTGTCTGCATCCCTTTATGGGGACCCTTCATTGAACAGTCCCTGGATCAGAGGGCAGTTCCACTGACATATTCAGGGAAATACACCAACAGAATAAGGGTGACCCCTCAGTGGGTATTCCCACTTTATGATTCCTTAACAGATCTTCTACTTTGAGCACATTCCTCACTGATGGCAACTTCCAAAGCCCCTGAAGTACTCACACCAGCAGTTTACAAAATAACACTTCTTCTTAACATAAAATTATGATAGGTTAAGCTTCAAGGATTGCCAGTGATAGTATCTGACTGTAAAAATGCATTCAGAGCAATACACAGACAAGATCTAATTCCCAGTAAAAGTATGGCACTTAGTGCCATGTTATAGTCTAGACTCTGAGTTGAGGTGTTAGGACATAGGTTGGACTCGATGATCTTGGAGGTCTCTTCCAACCTCAGTATTCTGTGATTCTGTGATTCTGTATTTAGCATGCACAGAGTAAGGTTCTTATCCAACAGGCATGTCTATGGGGACAAGCCAGGTTCAGCTCCTTGACTGATCCCAGCAGTTATGATGGAGTCTTCCCTAACTTTTCATCTGTTTAAGCACACTTTTATTTGCTTATGTTGAGATGGAGCTTGAGTGATTCTTGTCATACCTTTGTAACTCATTGGTGTAAGTATCCCTCTTCACTCTGAAAGACAGTCAATAAAATCTGAAGTGCATGCCCAGTGAGGGCTGGTTGTACCTCGGAGGCAGGCAACTTTGGGATGGACACCTGATTAAATATTACAATTAGGCTATAATGAGCCAAGTTCATCTGAGAAGAGCAATTTCAGCTCAGTAGCAGGACATCCTATGTCCCTTAGAGGACTGGTGCTATTGGTTGCAAACTACTATAGAGTTCCCCTACCTGCAGAGATTTCAATATATAATTTCTATACTGTTATAACTCTGATAGGATGTGAATATAACTTCTCAGCTTCCTCTAATTTCATCCTCAGCCATCCTTCCACAAAAAGGCACACAGTGTGGGAAATAAACACGAAGAACTAGAGATCTGTGTGCATTTTTGGAGGTATGACCTTTCTGGGATCACAGAGACGTGGTGAGATGCCTTGCATCCCAGCTTGGAGTGCTGCAATATCAGCACCTGAGTATATCAGTGGCAAAAGGAAGATTAGGGCAGATGTGTTTCTGTGAGTGAATGGTGCAGGAGCCTTGCTGGCAGAGGACATTGAGAAAGGTGAGATACTGAAAGCCTTCATTACTTCTGTCTTTACTAGTAAGACCAGCCTTCAGAAGGATTTCATAGATGCAGAGCCCAGGGAGAAAAATCTGGAACAAGGAAGACATACTGTTGCAAGAGAATCAGTTCAAATAATATTTAAGCAAACTTGTCATACCTAAGTCCATGAGACTTCATGGGATGCACCCAAGTCCTGAGGGAGCTGACTATTTGCCAAAAGATTTGTAAATCAAAGATAAAGCCAAGCTTTTCCTCATCACTGAAATATGTTTTTTAAAAAAACTCCCACACAGGGCTTGAAGAAATTTGAGCAAAATAATTGGTCTGCAGAATGAAATTGTACAGAAAATGGAAGAGAAGGGAGATTGAAATAAGTAGGTAAAAGGTAGTTACCAAGGTGTACGTGCACATCAAATAGCACATGCAATAAAGAAGGATCAGTGTTTGCCAGCTAATGAAAGCAAAGGAAGTAAGAAAACAATGTCTGTGCATACTTAGAAGAAAAAGAGCATTGTGAAGAGGTAGAAACTCTCATAAAATACATTAGGGAAGAATTTAATAAAAAACCTCAAAAGACTGAATTATGATATAGTTATTTTCACCTTTTTTTCTCTTTAAAAATTATGAAAGAGTATAATATAAGAAATAACAATATGAAAGCATATTATGCAAGAAGCAGAAACAGTGATTAATGATAATAGCTGGAGAGACTGAGACCAAAGAGTAAACAGGGTATCTGCCCACATGCTGTTTGAACAGTGAATAATTCATAGAGAACAATCAGGATCCCACTGCTGTGAAAATTATTTTAGGATCCACCTTTTGCAGCAGGAAATTGCCCTAGCAGCTAATCTTTAAAATTATGTTTACAGTTCTCTTGGACAGAAGGAACGTCAGAAACTGTGTAAAAGAAATACAGTGAGTGGTAAATTACAGGACCAGTAGGACTGAGAGATGTAAATTGCCATTCCTCACGCCTTTCATACTGAGAACTCTAAAAACTAAGCCAGGTTTGTTAAATGCCAGCTCTTAGCTAGTCAGATGATGAAGTTTTTGAAGTTTCCTTCACTTGTGACATGCAATTAGTGTGACAACACAGTTCTGAAACATTTGACCATAGAACATCTAACACTGAGAAATCTTCAGCATCTAAAACTACAACTTCTCTGTTATAATTGATCTATGACAGCAGCTCTCTCTAACAGGTAAAAAGAAAGAATGTGGGACTGAAGCTAACTGTGACAAATTTCCATGGCATTGTTTTTTTGAAGACTGGCATAAGAGTATTTTATTGACATCTTTCAAAATGTCTGCTTGTGGCTTTTCTTATACACTCAGATGTATATGTATGAATGCATTCATATTTATGCATGCACACTGCTTTTGCTTTCACACTAACATAACCTAAAAAGTTGTACTTGCAAAGTTGTGCAGCTATAGTTCTTTGACTAGTACATCCCCATAAAGCATATAAAAGTTTTCCTTGCAGTAGAACAGAGAGTAATGCTTTGGGAATTATGAAAATCTGTAAATAAAACAATTTCACTCTGCCATTTAGCAAGATAATTAAGGAAAAACAACCCCAAGGTCCAGTCTATTAATTTCACTAGTGTCTTCATATCTTATTACAGAAGCATTCTTCTTTTGTTTTATTTGTTAATTTATGGTAACATTTTTATAGGGGATCCTTTATTTCAAAATCTAAACAGTAAGAATAGGAAAGGTAGGGTCATCTAGTTATACATTTCTAATGAAAAATGTGAAATGTTTTTTTTTCAATTCACTGTACCTATTTATCAGTGAATAAAACCAGTAACTATGAAGTGTTTCAATAGCACAGTGGATCATTAACATTTAATCTGATCTCATCTTAAATCATTCATATAGATTAGTTTATATGAGATTCATTCACCTGTCCTTATGCTAGTTATTTTTAAAATAACTTGCTGCTTGTCAGTCTGCTAAATAATGAATTCTCATCAGTTCTATATTCCCTTGAGAGTTTTTTTGAAGTGCAATCTGTTATGTGAAATATATGTTCCTGATTAAAAAGAAAAATGACATGAGAATATTAGGTCTAAAATCATGGTGTCAGTTTTTAGAATCAAGCCTTGCAAAAATTTTTCTGCTACCAGTGAGCAGACATCTGACCTTCCCAGTTTCTTGTGATCCTGCCCAATCCCTTTCCCTCTTCCCTTTCCCCCTCCCAACTCTCCTCCTGCCCCTTACCAGGAAGCTGCCAACAGATGACTCAATATATTCCTTCTCTGCTTGGTACCCTCTTTCCTCACATCATTTAGCCCTTGCTACATGCAACCCTGAACATATTTTGTTTTGGAACAGGGTTTTATATCTTGAAGAAGCTCTAGGTTCCACAAACCCAGCAGAGTGCTGCTTCAGGAGAAGAACTGTCCTGAGTTTGTCAGCATCCTCACTAATCCTGGTTTTCTTTGACAACAAAATCACTGAGACTTTTTATCAGCTAATTGCTTATGGTCTGAAATAAAAACAATTTGATGTGTTATCTAATGTAGAGAAGGACACAATCAGTCCCATGCCAACATTTGGCCATGACCAGTGAACATGAAAGAGTTCTGCTCATTTTTAAGATTTCACCTTTATTGGCTATTGGCTGTAAATTGTACAAGCAGTGAAAGACTGCTTGATAAACTGCCTGAAATAATACAGAGGCTGCTGAACACATCAAACACTGGTGCATTTTCAAAGCAGCAAAAAACAAAGTCAGAGTTTAGTGGTTTGTATATCACTATTACTATTTTTAGAAACACATAAAACAGCCATGTCTATATTATACATTGTCAGGCTCAAATATAGGTCAGGCATCAGTAAATTTGTTTCCCAGATTTTCAAAGAAAACAAAGAAAATTTCGTTGTTCCAGGTCTTCAAAGTTATAAAATTCTGATTTAATCATAAAACAGCAAAGAATTCTTCTAACTAAAACTATAGTAAATTTAGGATGCTGAAGTTATAAACACTTCCTTTTCACATCATAATCCAGAATCACAGATGCTTTAGCCATAAAGCTTACCTGCTAGTTTTTAGTTAACATTTTCTTTTAGTCATTTAATTAATTCTTGGGATATTTTTGGGTCAGTCCTAGCCTACTCTTTTTCATTGTTTAGTTCACTCCATATTTTAATCTACCAAGTCAGTGTCCTTGTGCTAATCACACAGAGAAAGGCTGCTGCTAACCTTATGTAATAAGCATTTACTGAAGGCAACACAGGTATGCACCTTTGCATCACTTGCAGATCCTGTGTCCAGGAGACAGTGTACATGCACTCATTCATGGCATCAACTCAGATGTATTAACATAAATGCAAACAACTGGGGGGTAAGTTCTGTTCTGAGCTTTCAGTGTAACCTTCCTTTCCCACTTTGATTTCCCAAGCCTGCGCAGTCTGGGTTTCACATTAGTTTGAGCTGAGACTACTGTGATGATTAGTTTTCTTCCTGTCCTTATAGCTTCATCTCTAATTATGTGGTCCTAAATCTTTTCTATATGTAACCTGAGTGCTTTATTTGACTTCTTTGTGAAGCTCATCATGAGCAAGGAGGAAATTAATTCAGCAACAATACAAGGGAGTGCCTTTTGTTCTGGTGTTGACACAAGTTAAAAAGAAGACATTCAGGGAGAGAGCATGGCAGATTCATATTCTGAGCTCATAATGCACAAATACACAATTTTTTTTTATTTATTACACTATATAAATATTAGCTCAATATAACCAGGGTGACATTTATGCAAATGCATTTCATATGATCATTCCACACTCTAAGTGATTAGATTTGCTTCTTCATCCGTTTTATGTTTTGTACTTTCTGCATCCAAATAGCAATAATTCTAATTTCATTGCATATTTTACCTGTGTGATGTTCATATCCAGAGAGCAGACACTTTAGTAGAGACAGAAATAGAGTAACATGGGAACACTTGCCTTCTTTATCTTATGTCATTTTTCTGGGTTGTCTGCTTCAAAATTCCTGACTTCTTCAAAAGTAAGGGAAGCAGAGAAGTACTCTTACCTGATTGAAAGACCTCAACATGTGCCTTTGATACAGATTCTGACATCTTTGTATTAGAGTTAGCTCTTGTACTTTTGTAATATTTTTTACTTTACTCATTTTCACTCCTTCAGGATGAAGGATTTTCCTTCCCTATTTAATCAGGCTTTCTTTCCTTTAATTGCCCAGCAGAATACACCTAATTTTTTTTACAGCAGAAGATATGATGCAAAAAAGACCCCTAGATAAAATAAATGCTTTCTGAAGTAAGAATCATGAGAGTATTCAAAACAGATAAATTTCTGCTGTAATTCATGCTTTTTCATGCCTAATTCTGCCATATTCTGGGCAACAGGGCGTTTTGACCTACAGACATGTTCTGATCCAAGAGAAAGACATCTTTCAGTCAGCATAAAGAACTGACAAACTTAGAAATACAGATAGAGATGCAACATGTTAAGAAACAGAAAACAGTCCAGAAAAAAACTTATGACAAAAACTTACAGTGAAGCCAACATTATTATTTGAGTAGCTTATCTTCCTGCTACACACACAATAGTAATAAACTAGATTTAGAAAGGTTTTAACTTGCATTGATAAAACATTCCTTAGATTCTGAGCCTTGTGTTGGATAAATGTTGTTTTCGTGTCCATTTTCACAGGAGAGTTACGTGACATGATTTTTTACTTTACAGTAGACAACACCAAAAAATGTCAAGACAAGCAAATAAGTGATAAACTTATTTGACATCTTGGAATCAATGTTTCATAAAATGCTTTTACAGACAGAAAAAAAAAAAAAAAAGTTTCTTTAGAAAATGTAAGCCTTGTGGGTTTTCTTTCCCTTTTTCTTTTCTTCTTTTTTTTTTTTTTTTTTTTCTTCCCCCTGAGGGTGATGTTTCTGGGTCTTAATTTTTTTTTCTAATTAGTTTTTATCTTTATATTTATCCTACATTCATCAGTTATCATAACTTGAAACATGACAGACAAAGATGATGCATCCAAGCTCTTAATTTCTCAATGTTTTGATGAATTAAATGAAGGAGATGCAAACACAACACATATAAACCAGAGTCTACTGAATCTATACCCCACACATGATACTTTATGGACTAGGATATATGGCTTTTGTTTCTTGGCCAAATGTCTGAAATATTATTTGAAAAAAACTTCCTACAAATACATCTTAATAAAAAAAAAGGAAGTTGTTCCAATTCATTGGAATAAAAAGTAGAAATAGAAAAAAAATCTCAATAAATTATTTAATAATTTGTAACATTTATTTCAGTATTAAGAAAGGTCACTTTGACATAAAAGATAAAGAGCACACTTGGAGCAAAATTTATTTCTTTCAGAGGAACATCTACTACTGGCTTTATGTTATGGATCATTGCTTGAATACATGCTACTGACCACAGTAACACTTATCTGGATGAAACCTCTCATTGAATCAAGATAACTATTTTTGTATTTTAGAAGAAAAATTTGTTTCTGCTTTCTCAGTACTCAGTAGAAGGAGTCCACGTGGTTTCCCCTTCTAAAAAGAGAGCCAAAATTGATATAAACTTATACATGAATGTCTCAAGTACAATTGTATGAGCAAGCAGCTAAAAGGGGCAATGCTCAGACCTGTTTTATTATCTGAAAAGAAACCTAATTCTCATTGAGCAGCAAGGAATGGTTAATGCTGGTGAAGATATGCAGTGAACAGAGAGAGCAAACATACAGGTTCAGGTATCAGAGTAGGCATATGGCATCATCCTGAATCTCTAAACAGCTTCTAGTTCTGAGCTCACTGATGTTTGCCCAACAATTATACCAGCAAGGCCTAGAAATGTTTTGCTTCTTGACACTGCAAAAAGGGAGATAAGAATAATAAGATTCTAAACTCAACAACGTATCTGGAAAATGTAACCCTAGTATCTGCAAACAAAAATCTTATTTCAGAATCTGCCAGGCAAACAGTCAATATGTTCAGAAAATCGTCAGTATAAAATAAAATAAGAATAACATAACAATTAACAGATAGAGTCTGTTACCAGTCCCATCACATACCACCATCCTGCTCCCACTAGATAGGGGTCTTCCTGAAGTATAACCCATTCTTAAATTAAATGAGACTGCTATGAAAAATGATTTAAGATGGGTTAATGAAAATGGAAGAGGTATTAAAGAATGTTATCAATAATGGATTATCACAAAACCAGAGCACACCCTGCCAAATAAGTAAAGTATATTTAAATTTGAATTTTATGAGATTAGAATTTAAGGTATTTTATGAGATTAGAACTGAAGGTAGAAGAAAGTTTAGATGAAGATGCCATTAGCTGAACACACTGGATTATTGGAAAAGCAAGCTGGGAGGGGTGGCCAATACCAAAGGGGGCCATGCAGCCCTTCAGAAGGACTTTACAGGTTGAAGAGATGGGCAGAAAAAAACAACTGAAATCCAACAAAGGCAAGTCCTGCACCTGGGGAGGAACAGCCCCATGGACCAGAACAGGCTGGGGGTGCCCTGCTGGAAAACAGCTCTGTGGAGAAGGACCTGGCAGTCCTGGTGGGCAGCAAGCTGTCCATGAGCCAGCAGTGTGTCCTTGGGCCAGGAGAGACACAGGTATCCTGGGGTGCCAGGAAGAGCACTGCCAGCAGGTCGAGGGAGGTGATCCTGCCCCTTTACTCAGATCTGCTGAGGCCACATCTGGAGTTCTGTGTCCAGTTCTGAGCTCCTCAGTATAAGAGAGACATGGAGCTCCTGGAGTGGGTCTAGTGGAGATGAGGAGACCGGAGCATTTCTCTTATGAGGAAATGCTAAGAGGACTTGTCCTATTCAGCCTTGAGAAAAGATGACTGAAAGGGTGCTCATCAATATCTATCAGTGTCTGAAGGGATCCATCAAGAGGATGGATCCAGGCTCTTCTCAGCAATAGGGCAAAGAGGCAATGGGCAGAAACTGGGACACAGGAAGTTCCACCTGAATATGAGAAAGAACATCTTTACTCTGCAGGTGGCCACATATTGGAACAGATTACCCAGAGAAGTGGTGGAGTCTCCTTCACTTGAAGTATTCAAGAACCACCTGGACACAATCCAGTGCCATCTGCTCTGGGATGACCCTGCTTGAGCTGGGAGTTTGGACCAGATGACCACTGTGATGCCTTCCAACCTGACCTATTCTGTCATTCTGTGATTTTGTGTTTTCCATTGCCTGAGGATGATGTCAGAAAAAAGTTACATATAGATAAACTGAAACTATGGTAGCTTCATGTTTTACAGGGATAAGGTAGATAGAATACTTATGAAATGTACATTCCTGGGTGCTTTCCTGCTTTTTTTGTGGCTGCCTTCCAAGAGAATCTGTGTAATCCATACTGTCCTAAAAACCTTCCTGTTATACATAACAAAGAAAGAAAAGGTAAAGACTAACTTTATTTGAGAAACTATAATCAAGAATTCCTCAAATGTACAGTTAGACTGTGCAAAGGGATAAACAGACAACAAAGCAATAGAGCTAAAGTCTCCTAGAGCTAACTTCTCACATTTTTCATACTAAATTTAATTCAAATCTTTATATCAACAGTCCCCCAAAAGCCAAATATGTGGAATAAACTACTCGTTCACCTCAGTCAATACAAATTTTCTGAGCGCAACCAATTTCATACAGAATTACATAAGAGAATTGCACACAGCTCTTCATTAACCCTATCTGAGTTGAGGGATCATGAAGATCACAACGCCAGGAAAAATGGTTTATGTTCTAAATCCAAGAGGTCCCTAAACTGACCCCTGCAATTATGATATGACCAGAAATGGAAAAATGTTGTGACTCATATTTACCTACTTCACACTCTTATAGAAAAGTGATCAAGTGAGTAGAAGTGAAGATAGCAGATAACTTGAGAGCCTTTCCTATCACTGTTGGAGAAACTGGAGGATTGGCTGATGGATGTAGGAACAGAATTAGTATTAACCAATTGGTATCATACCCCAGTATCTCAGCCCCTCTCTACTGAGACACAAGTTTTGTAGACTCTGCTATACTCAAATTTTTAAGACAAATTCTGTTTTGTTTCTCCATCAGTCTGTTCTTCCCGAGATTACTTCACAACAGTTACAGTGACCAGAATTCATATGCCTTGAACTCAGTTTGCTCTCTCCCAACTTTCCCCTCCATTTCTGCGTTTTTCTGTCTTCTCCAGAACTGCGGACAATGCAAATATGAAGTGAATCAGGGACCTGTACTGGAAACTTGAGCTAAAGTCTCACAAGACTTTCTCTTAACATTTCTTTGGAGCCACTGGATCATGCAAATATGAATTTTTGTCCACTCCAACATTTTAAACTGTGACACATCTTGCTCAAGGATTTTGGTTTTCGTACATTTTGCAAATCATACAGAAATTGTTAAATGCAAAATGCCTGTAGCTGTGGCTGAGGAGAGAGAAGTGACTCAACTCAGATTGCCACAGGCTGCCTCCTCAGCCTTCCCCTGACCTGGGACAGGACATGGTGGAAGGGAGAGCTGTCCCCTCAGGTAGGGAAATCACAGAAATGTGTTAGTCAGTTGAGGGGCAAGTTCACTTAAAATACCTAACTGTCCTTTTTGAAATATATGCTGTTCCTTTGCTATAAAAGTAACTTTTTTCCTGACCACTGACCAAAGCTAGTCTTTCTGTTACATCAAATGTTCCTTACAATAGCTGGGAAGAAAGAAAAAGGTATTGTATTTTGCTATAATCTGAAAATTAGACATTCTGATATTGTCTGATAGTTCTACCTTCCTTTAACAGGAGGCTCCTATGCTGATCCTACCATTCCTCTTCTCTTAGTGGCAGCATGACCTTTCTGCTGAGGAGCCTGGATTCCCATGCATGAGTTTCTGTGACCTTTATGGGAGCCTTGGTATAAAGGCTTACAGACACAATCAGCATACTTCCCTCTTATTCTTAGCCATATAACAAAATATTTTTGTGGAACATTTCTGTGTATTTGAAACATTAAAAATAGTTGAGCAATAAGTAAAACTAAAGGACATTTCAGCATGGAAAAATCTGAGTTAAAATAAAACCAATGATAAAGTAACAAAGATTATAGGCAACTAATCAATGGAGGGTTCAAACACATTTTCTTACTCAGTACCAGTGTTATTTGAATTTTCTCCATTATTATTAACCACACAATCTTCCATCTCCCCCACCTATTACCAGGACTTGACAAGGAATTCATTTTACCTTGGAATATACTAGTATAAATTCTGCTTGAGTCTTGCTTTTCTAGTAGGCCCTGCTGACAAGCTCTAAAAATCTTTTTTCTGGTTCTCCAGAGATGAGTGGAACAAAAAGAAGGAATTTATCCATGTTCCTTCTCCAGCTAAGAAAGCTTTTGATTTTATTTATTTACAATTGCAAGTAAGCTGTTACCTAAAAACAATACCAAAAAAGATGCTGCAGGTGGTAGAGCAATGTCAGTGGTTATTTTATTTAAAATAAACTCAAAAATTCAAATGTATAGAGGATAGAAAACTTGGTGAAAATAATTCAGTCTTACATACATAAACCAAGAGAGGACTGAAAAGGGTTTTGGAGAAAGTTAGAAAAACTAATTGAAGACATGCACTCTGATAGATATTTGATCAAAATGACACATTCAGTCACAGAGCTGCCAAATTGTTAAAACTAAAATTATGTCTGTATCCCCATCCAATAAAAACAATGCTAAGTAATAGCTAAGACTTTTTATATTTAAATGTGTTATAAATATGGGGATTTTTCAGAACATTGGTGGTGCTGGAAGCAGCAAATTCAGTTTTATGCTCTTGCAGGTATATTTAGAAGGGATATGTTTCTTTATTACTCTGAAAGAATTCTGGTTTAAACATTCTAGTGACTTAGTTATAATGATGTATGTGTACAGAAATATATGGCCCATTTTTTTGAAAATTAAAGAAGCTGTAATAAAAATTTTAAACTCCCAGTTTTCTTAAAACATTTAATGAAAGGTCTCAATTTCAATTTCTCTTGCTCATGAATGTCTTTCAAAATATGCCAAAAATGAATGACGTTGCAGTAATCTAAATAGTAGCTAAATTAAATGTTCAGTTTAAGTTCAAATGAAAAGAACAAGTAGTTTAATAAAAGTGGAAAAACTCTTAAACCCACAGCACAAGAAAATATAAAATGGCATTAGTGAATCACAGAATAAAGGGGCATGTAAACCAAGAATAAAATAAGAACAAATATAAATAATATTTGCTATTAGGTGTGATTTTCAAAAGCAGACTGCATGTAGGCTTTACTGTGTTTACATTGAAGCCAGTGATAAAATTCCCACTGAATTAACTGAGAACAGATCTGAGCCTGCACTGAACACTTTCAAGACCACACTACCAACCATACACTAAACCATCATCATGATGAAAGGGAGCTTCAGACAGCAAATAACCTTACTACTCTATTCCCTGAGAACCTAGTAAGGTCAGAGATTACTTCAAGTGTATTCAACACACAAAGCACCAATGCACCAATGATCAATATAAATTTCCTGTATATTGTTAGAAATAATGGCTTATAGGGTGATTGTAAAAATATTTTTCACACTGAAGTTAAGCAATATGGGTAGGATAAATATTAGCATTTTGGGTATCCACAACCTCCCTTGGCAACCTGTTCCAGTGTCTCACCAACTTCATATTAAAGATTTCTTCCTAATATCAAGCTTCTCAGGAGTATTATTTCTTACTCTGGGTTCTGAATCAGATCCTGAAGGATTAGACATGTAAAGGAACTTTAGTGTAAGGAGATATTTTAGGATTAAGAATATTCAGAGAGAAGAAAAATATCTATCTACAAATAAAAAGATGGAACTATTCTTTTTTTTTTTTTTTAAGGTATTCAAATCAATTTAATTATGAAGCAATTTTAAACTTGGAAAGCTAATTTACAGAACACATAATTAGCATATGTAAGTAATTGCTATGAGATACTATCTAATTCTGAGATTAATGGGATTAATAAGAATGATAAATATTAATATGCACAGCTAGAGTAGAGGAGAGAGTACAAGAGTAGTAAGTGTCCCTTGTGTTAAGAGTCAAAATTAAGAAAGAAAATCAGTCAGGTTCCAGTAAAATACATCACAATTACTGCACACAATACTAGAAGTCTCATGTAATGATACAGTTTTTCCCGTTGAACATCTGATATTGACCTTTCAGTCTCTTGCCTGAAATTTTTGTCAGAATAATCACAGGGCTCAAAAAATTCCCCCAGAAGTAGTCTACCCTAAAGAAGGACTCTTTGTCAGCTCCCTTAGGCACTTGTACCAGATCACCCCAACCCTCCTTGGACAGCTGTCTGATTCATACACCAAAGATTTAAATATCTGATACCCTGATCTGGAAAATGGCCTATAGTTTTGGCACTCTTTGATGCATTTTAATGTAATCACTGTAAAAATTAATAGATGAAAGTCATTCCAATATAATAATTAAATTGTATATCACTCTACATCATTGGGCAGCTTGCCATTCAAAATAAGGATAGCACATTAGCCATCTCTGAGGCAGTAAATTCTTCTGTAACTTCAATTTAATAATATATCAAAAGAAATTTTTCATCCCCAAATAGTCAATGCACTGAAAATTATGAAATAAGCAGAAAATATCCATAACATGCACTTGAACCAGTCCATGTGGGTTGACAGAAATTGTGGTATATAAACATCCAGATAGCAATAAGAAACCACCCAGACCCATTCCTGAGTAACCTGCTTCAAGTGACCCTGTCTTTGCAGACTTGATGATCTCCAGAGGTCCCTTCCAACCCTAATTGTGATTCTGTGATTCTGAAGAATTAAACAAGAAAGATGTTACTTATTTCTTTCACATGAAAGGGCTGAATATTCTTTCAAATATTAAATAATATAGGGAGGAAACACAGGAGTAGAAACTGAAGAAGAATGAGAAAATATGATACAGGATAATGTTTACAGGACACTATACTAGTAAATATATGCTTATAAAATCTACAACTAATAGGGTTGCAAACTGTGCAGAAAGAATGAGGTAATTTAAAATACCAGACCTGGTATTAAATTCCAGGCCTGACCTTCCAGAATATATTTTCTGATCAGATTAGTAGTGTTGTATGTAGAGGACAAAATAAATATTCCAACTACACATTTCGTGCAAATTAAAAATGTTCACTTACTGAGGTTTGCCAAGTTATTTAGCCTATTAAATGTATTTTTAGCCAGTAGAAACCTCAACCTTACATTTTATTTAACAAATTTATCGAAAGACTCACCTAAAGCTCTCGTAAAAGAGAAGTATCTTCTTACACCTCTTTCACAATTCACTGAACAACTTTTGGTCTGACTTAGAATCATACCATAAATTACAATTGTTGATCATGAGCATCCCTGGGCTAAAAAAGACTTTTCAAGTTAAGGCACCAATTTTTGTAGACCTCAAACTACAGTGGAGTGATTTCACTACTATTTTCAGTTACTTTTGAGTCTTCAGTGGAAACAGCCAAGGGTGATTAACATGCTTGAACTTTCAAGTCAATAAACATGATCAGACATGCTGGATATATGACAAAACCAATCAGAGGTATTTTTATCCCATGATAGGCCAGAAACTGAACGGCAAAACATCCTTAACTCATAGAAGACCATATCTCTGTACCAAACATAATTTATCATGTTCTTCACAATCAGGGAAACAATGAGAGAAGAGTACAAGGCAGAGGCAAAGAAGAGCATGAGCTAAGAGGTTCTTCTGAAGGACCCACTGTGATTCAAAAAACAAAAAAAGAGACAAAAGGAACCCAAAAGCTCTACAAAATTAAAAGGAAATAAACCAACAAACAAAGAAATAGAATCCTAAATCCACTCCCTCAAGAACAGCTGAAAAAATGTGGTCTATTCAGCCCTCTAACCTATCCCAGGCTGCTCAGCTGAGAGGAGCAGAACTGCCAGCAAAATACTTTTCACTTCATGCGAGTTCAATTAAAATCAGATAGGAGCTGTCAGACTGGCAAGCAAAGTGGTGGGTGCAGCTAGATAAGCTTTCCTGTTCCCAAGCTGCTTAATCACAGTTTAGATATTCATTAGTAAATCGAGCCCCTGTACGATGGAAAACCTGTTCAGGTCATGTAGTTTAAATCAAATCAGGATTCCAGTCCTTTTACTGATTTATTAATGAGGCGTAATTAATTGAGAATCAGCAAACTATATATTCAGGATCAATATTAGCAATAGGACATCTCAACCACGATATTCTAGGTGTTAATATGCGCCAAAGTGCTTTCTAAATCCCTTATATAATCCTGATAAATCTTAATCAGTCTTTTGACCCCAACACAGTAGTCCATGCACATGTAGTTCTTCCACTTGTATAGTCTATACCTCTGCTCAGATTACCTTTTTCCCCCCCCCACAGGTCTCTTAATTTCCCAGCTGTTGTTTAATTGGACTGTTGGCTGTATTCCTATTTACCAAGATCAGTTTTGGAATTTCCCATTCAGATGATTTGGGCATCCCACTCACACTCTTGCTGGCTGCTGTGATTCTGAATGCTTTGTCAAGGCTGGGTCAGCAAGTTATTAAAACAGCAAGTTATTAACCATCAAAACATACCATGAAGATCACAAGTGGCAATGGGACAGAGCTGTTAGGCATCTCTAATTTCTGTGCTTCTGTCATGTTTGCACAAATGAATTCCATGTCTGCAGTTACAGAAAAGAAATAGAGAATCTTGTTACCAAAATATAGCATGTTTTTTTTCTCTGCTGCTGTGGCTCAGGGTTCCTGAGCATGAATCAGCAGTGATGGTTGACCTTAATATTCTGAAAGCGAGTGAACAGCAAGATTAAGGTTTTTTTGATGAGCAGTTTTCTGTCATTTTATAAATATTTTAACATGTCTGAGGAAAAACTGCAATACCATTTTTTGAACAAAAAAGAGTATGACTGCTCAAATTCAGAAAATATTTACAGCTGTACTGGAATCCTAAAAGTGAAGACTAAAAAATACTACAAGTCACAACTTTGAAATTGCAGAATAAATTATGCAGTTGTGATGCCACTACTGTGAAAGGAAACTTATAACAAGTTTAGTTATTATTGAAATGAAATTGACAATTCCTTCCCTTTGTATAAAATCTAGGGGAGAATCAGTAAACACATTGATGTGTTACACTTTGTTAACAGCTGTATATATTTGCTCTGCTTCTGCAAAATCCTAAATCACCCAAATTAAAGGTATCTTGATGCATGTGAACACCTGTACAAAGGAAAAAATCCATTAAAAGCAAATCATTATTTTTCAGGATGGTTTGGTTTTAATGACAAAAAGCAATTTTTGCTTCACTGCCCAGAATGTCTAAGTTCTTGCCCTCTTGGCTCAGAAACCATTGGACTTTGAAAGTAACAACGGAAGAATATGTCAGCCTAAACAAACCCAGTGACACTGTTGATTCACTTCTTGCTTGATAAACTGAATAATCACAATTACATATGTGCATGAGAATAGAAAATACCTATACCTTTTAGTATATGAATGATTAAGCAAAGTAGCTTTATAAATTTAAACTGTAGTTACCTGTGCATGGTAAGTAAACAACATAATAAATTTTACAATTCAAAGAATCGAATTAATAAAGAGTTACTACTGGATTATTCTGCATTTACACTGTTTTATAGCTTGAAACATGCTGTATTTTCCTCTAATTGTAAGAATTTTTCCCCAATTTCATTAATTTAATGGGTATTGCCATAAAAAAAAATAAACAATCAAACAGAAAACCTGCCATATAGTTGCAGAAGACTTATTCTGAAAAAAATATTTAAAGCCTTTAATTTTAAATGTTGTATCTAGATTTTTGCCATTGTGTTATGACAATGACTGTGGAAGTTCATTCTAATTTTTTCCTCACGAAATCTAAAATGATATTGATATGTTTATGAATTTCAACCTACTCAAAGTATTAAAACCCTTGTATATACTTTGTACACAACATTTCTTTTGTTCATCTGGTAAATGTCAGAACAAATTGCAGAGAAAGTTGGTAGAGGGATCCATATATCCAACCCATGGAATTTCTTAAAGCAGAAATTTCATTGAGTACTGATAATTGCTGAGTGTCTCTCCTGTATTTCTGCCAAACAATCTGAGAAACACAAGAAAGCATCCCCAGGGTTGTTTTGCTGTATTAACTCCTGGATAATAGCAGGGGTGTGTGAGGAGCTTTCTTGTCACCCCTCTAATGAATGCAGCAAGCATTAGAGGAAGTTAAATATTGTAACTTTTCTTTCTTTTTTACCTAAAATTCACATCTTTTAACATCTGTTGGACTTGCTTCTAATTTTCCAGGTATCTGCTGGCAGTCATTGCAACTCTATAGCTCCAGAGTAAATCTGCCTACCTACCTACAGATGAGAACCAAAAAATGGAAAAGTGACACTAGGGGAAGCATTTGAGCATGGCCTATATGTAGAAGATAATAACAGCTCCAGATTAAGTGACTAGTGCTAAACTGGCTAGAAGACATACAAGGACAGACATAAAGGAATTATAGAGAATGCAGCTTAACATCAGCCTTGGGAAATTTTAAAACTCTGAGATCAAAGTGGGAGAGACTCATGAGAAAAAAACAGTCTGAGTATGGGTTGTCAGTGTGGCTCAGGAAAGAATCAAGATCATGCATGACTAGCTTGTTGAAATCCTTTCAAATTATTGCTACCACAGTAGACAAGGTGACACAGTGGGAGCTCTCATTCAGGGCATCTCAGTAAAAGCTCTGCAACCACTTCTTGCTAAACAAGGTATTTGTTTTAAGATTGAAGGCAGATATATAAACAAGGCCAGAGGAGAAGTTGAACATTAGAAAAAAAATGCTTGTAGTATTATGTTAGTAGCTCACACTGTGTTTTGTCCTGAGGTTTACCAGACACTTTTTGCTGCCAGTGTTTAAGCTGATGGTCTGAACTGGCTGCTCCTGAGTGGATGATGAGCAGCCTGGCACCACCCACCACCTCAGAGCATCAAAGGCACCAGGGAACAAAGTGCTGCTGGCCCTTTCACCATCTGGAGGGTGAGTTACTGCAGGTTCACCTCTACAGACTGGGTAAGTTGTTTAGAGGGGACACATCTCTCAGCACAGCATACAAAGGGCAGGATGAGGGTAGCACGAGCTGTTGGGAGCCTTTGGAAGGAGACTGGAGCTGCTCCATGCCAGACACAGCCAGCTCCAGATGGTGCCAGCCCAACCATGGCAGGGCACAGCTGAACACCTCTGTCCAGTGGGAGGGTTCATGTAATATAATCATATAATCAACATATTTAAGAAAGAATGGTAAAACACTGGTGGATAAGCATCATATGAGAACATATGAGGCTCATGGCAGAGCTGACTATTCCTGCAAAGGAGCTGCTAACCGTGGAGGACTTGCACCAGAGAGAAGGAAACCAGCAGTAAGGAAAAAGCAAAATCAAAGCAAGGAGCAAGGAACATCAGGAGACAGTTCTACACCCTGACCCATACCCCCTGTCCCAAATGCCACCTCACCAAAGATAAGAACATAATCTGTGGCAACTATCAGGTGAGGAGAGGCCTGCAGTGAAGGTGAGCTCAGGAATGGGGGAGGAAAAATGTCTTCTTTAAGGGCTAAATGTTTGTCTTCTTAGTTTCCAATACCTAAATCTGTAATTAAATGCTTTAAATCGAATTAAATTCCCCAGAGTTGAGTCTGCTTTGTTTGTGACAGTAACCGATGCATGATTTCCCTGCTTTTATTTTGGCCCATGGGTTTTCTCACTCTTTCTGTTCTCTGTATGTGGTGGAGCATAAGTGCCAGCAGCCCCAATGACTGCCAGACAGAGTAACACACCATCACAGCCTCAGATAACTAAAACTTTAGTTATCTAGTCATCTGGGCTGCTTCCCTAAGAACAGCTACTCATGGGGAGAGATTCATCTCATTTAAAACAATGATCAGGGAAATGCCTACACATTTTAAGAAGATTCTAATTTATAGCTCTTTCCTTTCCAAGACAGTGGCTTGATACAGAATCTGCTGCCCAATAATGAGAACTATCCTCTTGTAGCAGGGAAACCAGTCCCTCAAAATTTTATATATTTATTTTAATATTTAATAAATCAAGCTTAGCCCTGAAATGTGTCCAAGCCTTTGGCAATCTGGAGTAAACAAGAAAACAAACCTAGAAGTGCATTGGTAAAATCTTCTTACCAAAGTGTGCATGTATTTGTAGATTATCCTTTTCAATGGGCATGAATCCACTTTAGATAACTGCATACTTTATCCCTGAGGACATAGATCTCCACCTCACAGCAAGAGTGCATGTCCTTGCTTCTGGAAATTGAGGCATTGGGGGTTATGTTAAGAAATAGAACACTTAAATTTGGTACTTTGTTGTCAGTATCTTCAAGCAAGCCACTGTCTAAATTTGCATTATTTGATACAATAAGTGGAGCCTCTAGAGAAATCAGCTGAACAATAAACTCACATCTGCTGAGGGTGAGGTGAATAGTTTTCCATACTCTCTGTTGTATTGACCAGATACTCATTGATTGTAAAAGAGATTGAGCTTGTTAAGGGAGATCCAGGTATCCAAACAGAGGCAGCACATGCCATTTAAGGTGTCCTGAGATGTTCACTTCTCCATAGAGGTGGTAAACACAGTATTTTGGGACTCATACCCATGCCTATGTTCTTCAAGAGCAGCAACTAAACACCAGCAGGGACAGGAAGATATTATACTATACCAAGTTACAGTTGATGCATACGTTTGGGGGTCTTAACTGAACTCTTGACTGACATGGAAAGAAAAAATTTTATCTTACAGGATCTTATGTCACATGCTGTCTCTAAATCAAATGGATGTGGGGGAAAAGGCAGCATGATCATGCAATCTGTAGAGACATGATATGCCAGCTGAGTGATGTGGGAGGTGAATTTCCAATTGAGTCTGTCCTGGCATATCTGCTTAAGGTCATAATAACATATTCAGAAATATGGAGTCACTTGTTTTCAAAAATTTGGTTGGTATCTTTTTGATGATTTAAGGATTTATTTATTCAGCTATTTTTAATTTAACTGTTATTTTAACTTGGAATATGTGCAATGAAAAGTAAGAAGCAGGTACAGCATATTAAACAAATGCTGGAAATGTTTGCACTGCGTTTTGAGGGAGAGCTGAAAGGGAGATAACAACTGAATATTCCATCAATATTTGAAAAGCTATTGTGCTGTGCATACAGTTTCCAAGATAGCAACGAGATAAATATGCAAGAAAAGCTGTTTGCACTTGTGATAGGAAGCAATGTTACTATAGATCCCAACCTGAGAACATCTGAAGAGCAGCCCCAGGGGAATGCTGCAGGCAGATAGCTGATGCAAGACTGTCAAAATTCAAGGACTTTCAGGACATTTTCTTAAATGAAAAAGAGACTCAAAATTGCAAATTTACTTCTTTGAAGCACTCCTGTTTCATCTGTGGTGATTACTGAGATGTTTTGCTTTGCCTAAAGATTTCTCTGAACTTAAAATAGCACAGACTAAATTCTTCCTCTCCTGTTTAGACTTGAAGTTTATAGATGTCCTTACAGTAAACAGACAAATATTTGGGAGGATATGAAGAAAATAAAACCTTTTTCATATTTCAGTTTTAAAGGCAATGCTGGTTTAAAATTTAAGATAATTGCTACTTTTTTTCTGGTGGTAATTTTTCTACAAGGAATGAAAGAAAATATTATTGGAATATTTTCCACTATATTTTTTAGTCACTGTAAGTAGGTCTTTTAAAGCAGCTTAGATTGCTCACTGTGCAACAAGGAAAACAAAATTCATAGCACAGCCAAGTGTGAATCTGGGTCATGTTTGTTCAGCTATGCCTCTCATGTCTGAAGTCAAAACCCTATTTCCATACTGAATATAAAGAAGGTAGTTGTTATCTTGAGACTGTTTTTCACTTAGTCTTTTAGCACAGACTGAATGGCCAGATTGATTCTCACTACTAAAATCCCATCACATGATTTACACTAGCAGGCTCTGCTGTAAAGTTATAGCAGGGAGCTGGCCAGGATGCAAAGACACAGCACCAAAGATTAAACTACACAGCTCAAGAAATGTGGAATCCCTGTTTGCATAGTTTGTTGTTTGTTTTTTTCTTAGAATAACTTTCTTTTGGACAGGCTGTGTAGGATATTTGGTAAGTCTCTCTACCTCCTCTGCTTGTTAGGATCCTTTTCTCTCTTGATCTCTCCTTTTCAGCTGTCAGAACATGAGCTCTTAGTGGATTCTTTTCTCTTGTCTTACCTGCTAATAGGCATTTTTCTGACTTACCTCAATAGCAGTCATCCTTACCAAAGAAACTATGGAAAAAAATATTTCCTCATTTCATACAGATATAACTATTTGTTTGCAGTAGCAGGTAGACCAATGGAAAGAAGACAGAAGACCTCAGCTCATCTCAGTAAATATTATTTCTTTTGAAAATATTTGTTATCTTAGTTCAGGATTTTTTTCATTTATTTTCACTATTTTCCTTTCTTAAAGATTTCTGAATCTTTTCCTTATACCTTGATTGAAATTACATTTAAAAAGTCCCATTTATGAACACAGTGATTTACATAAACAAATATAAAAAATATGTTCTCTAATGACAGTTTGTTGTCTTCTTTGAATAAGTTTACTAAATGCATTCAAAATGTTCAGAATTCAGGCAATAAATATCACTTTGTTATTATGTGAATCATCTTGTATTAATCCATATTTTGCCACTTTTAGGCATATGCACTTACCCAGACATAAAATATTCAATGTTATGTTAAGCTGGTACTTGTTGTAAAAAAAAATAGTGGGTTTAACATCTTGTCCTAGATTTTAAGAAATGGGCTTTTTGTGTATTCAACTTTGCATATACAAATAACTGAGCTGAATTTCTGCATGCATAATTCATAACAGGTGCAAATACTCTTTGGGTGATTAGATAAGAGCTAATATTTGTGCTCACAATCACTTTAGGCACATGAATTCAGGTCAGTGATTTGTGAGTACAAAATTACTCAGACTGCAAAGGCAGGTAGACACATGTAAATCAGATCTTGATTTTGCTGACTGCTAGAGGGTAGATTTGTTCCTGCAAGGTGGAATAAACTTGTAAGAAATCTTGAGAATTCACTATTTGTCTTTTGATCATAAGAAGAACAGAGTGATCAGCACTTTATAGAACTATGACATCCTTAAAACATCCTTTATAAGTAAGAGACTCACTTTTAGGCTACAACTCAGAAAGTATGTGTTTAACTTAAAGGGCAAGTGAAGTGTCAATGGATGTGTTTATGTGCTTTAAATTAGCTACATATTTAAGTAATTTGGTAAATAATGAACATTTTTAAGAGGTATGTCAAAGGGGAACCGGGGGACTTAACATCAAAAAGGCACAGGACATTCCAGAGAAGTAAGAGAAATTAACCATCACACACTTGCTAGAGAACATTACAGCTTTGCATGAATGCTTTGATTCAAATGTAAAATGGTGTTGGGTAGCTGTATCTTAATCCCCCTTTAGCTGATGGAGAAAGGTCATTTTACTTCTACTTGATGGAAGTCACAGAAGGTTTTAATATGTTTTTATTTTGTTTTATCTTTTCTGTGTAAAAGCAATAGGCTATGTTTAGGATGAAATGGCTATTTTTAAATGGCAGTTCAAAATATTTCTTATGAGACCTCTCAGGCTCTGTCTGACAGGAGGCTCAGCTGAGCACACCAGCCCTATCACACAGAGGTGCTGAACTGGGGGCTGAAGGTTCCAGGATTTGCAGTTCACACTGAAGACCAGCTCCCAAGCCCTGCAAAAATGAGAAGCAGAAACCCTGGTTGAAGTCAGCATGGTCAGAGTTTTATAAATCCTGCTGCAGAGCTCCAACTGGGCTGCACTCCAAGAGCATTTATTTGAATAAAAACCAAAATAAAATAAAAATTAAACTCTCCCTGTAACCTGTTCTATTCCTCTCTATTTTTGCAGACTTACTTTAAAAGACCTTCTAGAGAAGGGCTATTTGCTCAGAAAAGCAAAAGCTGGAGACTGGTAGCAATAAAATAATTTTTTGAGTATGTTTGTTTCTTTTCTGGACTGAGTTCTATATATCTCAGTTATATCTATAATAGCCAATTGTATATCATTATACATGCATAAAATATATAATACTCCATTGTATATACACATTAGTTGAATGTATACTTAAAGGACTGATAACATAGGATAAATTTTAAGTGTGATCAGCATAGCATTGATTTCTATTCACCAACTTGCCACAGAACATGAAAGAAAATTCCTTAATGAATTTTATATTTGAACCTTTATAAGCACAGCATACCATAAAACCCAGCTGGGATAAAATGTGTGGATCAAGATCTTAATTCAAATGAATTAAAATGAATTTTAAATATTGTATATTATTATTTTGGAAGGAGGTTTAATTAGAAGACAGTGGTAATGTCCCTCATAGCTGTGTTCTCACATGAGTCCAGTGTTTTCTAGAGAATGTAAATGAAGTTTCTACCAAGTGGGAGAGGACTGGCATCTGTGCTCTGACCCTACACAGATGTCAGGAACTCAGAGTGCTGCTTTGGAACAGAGCACAGAGTTTGCAGACTTTCATTCTTAACAGGAACCTGGTCAGAAATCTCCAATGTTAGTGTGTGATTGGGAAATATAATTGAGTTTACATTCATGCTACTAGGCTGGATTATTCATAATTAGTGAGCATAAAACTTTTTTTTTGGGCTGGTGTTTTTCTCAGACATAAGTCTAAAAGAAGAAGGACTCTACTACTGATGGAAATAAAAAAGTAAAACTCATTTTACCAAATTGTGCAGAGCTCCATCCTGAACTTTAGTGATTATGAAAGAATATAGACAGGCCTTCCAGGAGGCAGAGAAACAAGAAAAGCTCTGAATCACGTTCCATGAAGTCTGTACTGACACCTGTCTTTCCCTGATTAATGTCAGAAAATTTGGGCTTCTGACTGAAGAGAAGGCACCACAAAACCTCTTTAAATATATAATAGGAGGAAGCTAAACCCTTCAATTTTAATACAGCCCACCTAGAGATTCTCAGTGTTACAATATTGTGTTCAACATGCTAAACTACATTTTTTCTTAAATGGAGATCTGTGGAGGTCCTTGGTTCTAATTATTTCTTTTCATCTACTTATATATCATGACCACCTGCAAGAAACCATTTTGCAATGAAATTGGAGCCATTTTCTTTCTAAAAAAGCTATTTGTGAAGTGGCTTTTAAAAACTGTATGTTTGAAGAATATACAGAAAACTGTATATTTGGGAACACTGATGATTACAGATGAGATATCCTACCTCAAAGAAATGGACTGGACTGCTTTACTAAATTTAAATTATACTTTGTAAACTGCATAAAATAGAAAGAAACCATGTGATTTTTGAATAGCTCTGTAAGGCAAAGTGTTCCTATAAGTTCTGTATGAGTGCCTTGACTTCATCAAGATGAAGATTAAAGTGCAATCTCATCTCAAAATATCATTTTAGGGCATTCTTACACAGCTTGAGTTGAACAAAGCAAATTTGAAATCCTTAATTTAGCTGCTGAGGAGCTCACTACAACAGAGGAAAATTCTCAGCTGGTGCATATAGGGAAGACTTGACTCACACAAGCCACACAAAAATTCAAAGACTGAGGAAGGTCAAAAGGAAGAAAACTGAAGTCAACACTTTGTGGTAACCCTGGTATAGTAAGTATTCACTGCTTTCAAAAATTAATAAGGGATGTCCTGGAACTTTGGGGTTTAATTCCTCTGGAATGCAGTGGAGACATTGTACATGAAGGAGGAAATCTTACCTCAAACCACAGAATCATACAATGTGATTAATGAAATATAGGTAGGTTACAAAAATTAATTTGGTGGGTCATAATAATGAAATAGACAATGATTACTGCTGAGGGTTTTTTAGTGGTCTTTTGTCATTCTGAACTTTATTATAGTTCATTGCAGTCATTTAACCTATATATTATTACTACCCATAGCAGGGAAATGTAACATAGTGATTCATCTATAAAAACTACAGTAAAGCAGGTGAAAAAAATCCATTCCTAATGAACACTGACAGATAATACAAACTACAGAGGAAAAGATGGTCCAAACCATCATAATTGAAAAATATACTTTTTATTCTATTATAGTATTTATTGTGTGCCTATGCAAATCTTCCTGAAAGAAAACTCAATGAGATGAATATATTTTCCCTTGAAAATATGTTTTCCTTTCAAAGTTTTACTTCTGTTGTATCTGGCCTTTCTAATGAGGAAAATGATTGATTGATGCCAACACATGAATTTCTTCTCAGTATAATTTCTTAGGTACCTTAGATACAACTAGAATTCTTGGTTGTGTGTATAATGGGAAGGGAACAGAGTTCAGAAGAGTTGGAAGAAGCATCTTTTAGTCTCTGTTTCAGAATGCTTGAACCACCATATATTTTAACTTCTTAAACAACTGGCAAATTTTTTTTGTCTTCAGGCTTTTGAAGCTGCTGACCTGACACTTAACAAGTATGAGTTCCTCTATTTGGTTTTTTTTCTGTGAGTTGCCTGAATAATTTGGAACCAGTCACTTCAGATTTTTGTGCCTTGGTGTCCCTACTTTTTTTTTTTAGTTGATTTGATATTCACCTAGTTTTATATAGAGTCCTATTTCTTTTTGCTGTATTCAGCAATTGAAATTTCTGTTAAAAAAGCAGTAAGAAAATCTGTGGCTGAAGTTAGACACCTATTATTCTTTACTTGTGCTGCTTTCTGGTGAATTCAGTAGTAAAGCACCAACTGACAAATAAGTGCAGAATATTTTAGCCAGCATGTGGTGTGTCAGATGCTGAAATGTGATGCTGTGTGGCAGTATTTTATCACTAAACAGCATTGTCACACAGCATACACAGATGACTGAATTAAAGTGGGCCCAGAGAGCCTAAGCTAACAAGAGCACTACATTTAACTTGATTTGTACAACTCATAAGGAAGGCAAATAATTTTAATCATTAATATTTCTGTTGTCTCTTTCAGGTGAAACATTGCATTTTCCTTTTTTTATTCAGCTTTGATTTTATTGAAGACATTAGAAATTTTATCACAACCTTGATGGATTTTTAATTAATCTTAAAATCACTTATATATTAGAAATTGAAGTCTTAATTCAACAGCTCTTAGTTTTATAACTAACTCATATCTGTAAAAGGAAGCCTATTAATGCCAATACTGTTATTCCATGTATACAAATTTTTGATAATATTAATAAAGTGTCTAAAACAAGTAAAAATTATTACCCACTGTACCCACTTTTTCTGTCAAGGTTAAATGTCTCAACAGAAGGTCTTTTAGGGTTCAATCATCTTGTCTTCATGTTTACATGAATTTCAAAGTCTGTCTCTGTCTGCAGCAGTAAGACTTACAGCAGTAGAATTCAGTATCACAACTGCTGCTATTTATTTTCTGAGTCCCCTATAAAAACATGATCCTTTTGTTTACATAGCTGTCTTCAGAAATGAAAATATTATTTTACTTGTGCATGTGGAGTAACCTTGGAATTCAATCTGATGGCCCTTTACAAAAGCCTGGAGAAGGCTCCTGCCTGCACTCTCCTCTGTAAGGATCTCAGACTGTGAATTACATGTTCCAATTTTTTTAATAGCTGTAAAAGGCTGAATGGAAGTAGTCTTTGTACTGGTTTTATGACTAATATGGGAAACTAGCCAAAGAGTGTTCTGAAAGGTTAGAATGACTTTGACAGTGTTGGTGCCTAGTCATTGCACAGAATATTGATGTGACAGACAGGTGTTCTGTAAAACCTATTTTAAATGAGGTAGTGACTTACCAGAAGGAAAAGGTAATTCAGAGTCTGAGCCTAAATAATTTCACTGTTTATAATTCCTTGCCATTGCCTTCCAAAGACAATGATTACTTTTCAGGGTAATATTTTGCATGCAGTAACTTTATAGCTATTTTACATTATATTTTCTAGTGTGCATAAGCTGTAGACTGTCATTGAACTAATTTTGATTTAATTTGACATGTCAGGACCTTGACTCAACATGTGTTACTCCATAATCACTTAATCAGTGTCAGTAGAATCAAAAAGTCAATTTTATACCTGCACTAAAACCTTGACTATGAAACAGAACTCAGACACTGACACAATTATTTCATTCTGGTTTTAGTGACAAATTAAAACTGACAAGGAGGAAAGAAAATTAACAAACTTTGAAAGGGAAGCATGTACAGTCTAATGGATTAATCTCTAAATTCACCTGCCATCTTTCTGTTTCTCTAATAATCCTGGAAAAAAGAACTAATGAAGTTCAATGAACACAGAAGATTTCCACGGGTCTCAAGCACAATGTCATATTTAAGTATCTACCAGTTTTCCCAATATTAGCTCATTTGAAAGGTACATTTAGTCCCAAGTATTTACTTCATGTGAAATACATTCTACAAAGACTCATACCAGTCACAGGTTTTTAAAGGTTAATTATTTGAGGAATTATAGACCTTATTAAATAAAGTCACGGATCTTTATCACAAGCTATAGGTTTCGTTTGTTAATGTGAGAAAAAAAATGTGTTTAGATATTGATGCTGTTTTTGGTAGACATAAAGAAATAGGCATGGTGTGGCTGAAAATACAATTAATTTCATTATTTGCATAAACATTCTTATCAATAAAATTGTGTGGCTTATAATCTCACTGTACATCCCTGCTTTTTTGGGGCAGTTTCTGACTCCAGATCAAATTCTTGTCTTGCTCTTACATGTTTATCTTGCTTGCTCCTTTAATTTATAGAGAGTGTTCCATACTCTAGTAAAACACTTAGTTTTGACAGCCTATTCATTATGGTACTTTGCTCCTCTGTTTGTCTTTTATCTGTTTTTTACTTTAATCAAACTCTAGTGGTTCCTCCTTTAGAGACAATTACCTTTACTTCAGAATCCTTTACATAAAGATCTACCTTTTTTGGTTTTGTTTTTGTTTGTTTTTTTTTTTTTTAGTTGAGAAAATGAGCAGTGATTACCAAGGGTTCCTTGCTAATCCAGTGAATGCCAGGGTTCCTCATTTTCTAATTTGCATCTGGAAGTGGAGTGTATCATTCCATCAAAATTCCAGTTCTGTAGACTCAAAGCAGCATCATGAAGTAATGCTTGGCAATGCAGCACTCATGGACTCCATGTTTTCTTCCTGACATTCTCTTAACTCTTCTTTCTAAAAATTGCTTAATTACCTTCTGCAAAATCTAGCATACCTCTAGATAGACACATGAATGTAGATTACAGTTATATGATTGGCTTTTTAAAAAGGTTCAGGGAAAATAACCTCAGGAACAATGATAAACTCAGACAGAAAGGGAAACTTAGGATAAAGGAAAAAGCTGTGGCTTGTCCAACAGTTTTCAGCTGTCTGATGTAGATGTCAGGCATTGAATGCTGCTAAGTTTCACAAAATGAACAGAGCAGATTTGCACATAGCTCAGTCAAATGATAATTTTGCACATAGACATAAGTGTATTTGTCAGGATGAAACTTTAGTTACACTTGGACATTGCAGCATTACTGCATAGTGGCTTTTCAGCAAGTTCATTTACTTGCCATCAATATTTTAACTTAATTGTATTGGTATGTCTGAGGTAAGATAACTTGAACTTTTCTCTGTTTGCTGGTTGACCAATTTTAATGGGTTTTTTTAAATAGTTGATTCATTGGTTAAAATACCAACACCCCATGCCATTTTATAATTCCAAAGGCAGTTACTTGCTTGGTTTTGTTTTGAGATTTTTTTAAAAATTTGCTTTTTGTTTGTTCATTTGGTTATTTGGCTTGGTTCAGTTTGTTTGTTTGTTTTCAATTTTGTTTGTTTTGTTTGTTTTTCGTTGGTTGTTGCTTGGTTTTGAGTTTGTTTGTTTTTGTTGTTGCTTTGTTTGTTTTGGTTATTTAAATTCTTGATTAACCCAAGATTTTGATATTAATTCCATTGTCTGATAGTGGTAACAACTGATAGTTTTTCATGTAAAATGACAATACTCTGCTTCACAGCAAGCTGCATGTTTTAATTACTTATCAGTCTGGCAGTCCAAGCCATGAAAAGCAAAAATAAATCACACTGCTGCTTAGGCAAGACATTGTCATTTTTATAACAAATATACTTTTGTTATCATGGTACTGGAAATAAAAAAGCAATAATTACATCAAGAGTAATGAGCAGTCAAGGTTATCTGAGGTTTTTAGTACCCAAGGGTTGTGTGGCTGGATCAGAAGGAACAGAAGCACAGTAGGTTCAAAGTTGCTCATACTCAACACTGGTTGTGGTCCTGTGAGGAAGTTTGCTGATATCCAACCTAATGTTCCCTGTGCTGGTTCAGGTAGCACAATAGCAACATTCTTAACACACATAGATTGATCTAGATTTATTTCAGAAAGCTGCTCCTGGAGGATAAAAATAAATCGTTTATTAGCTTCACTATCAAAATTCTTTGTCCAGAAAATGAGACTCCTATGTTCTCTTTGGCCTAGAAATCTTAAAAACTTTGGCTTTTGCATCTCAGGAGAGCATCTGATTGGGATGGAAGCTAGATTCTCCCCCCCAGATTAGAATCCCAAAACACAGAAATCCAAGGCATATTATTTTAGATTTTTTCCAGACATGTTGTACATGTATTTTGCATGCATGTTCTATTCAGACTTTTTACTTGTTAACAGCACAAGTACCTATTTTTCTTCATTTTATGAGGAAAAAACTTTGTTCCTGCTAAAAACTTTACACCAAACCAAAGAAAAGCCTTGCAGTATTAAGGAATACTGTGTTTTCTTTGACTCATTGTTCCTAATGTTCTTTTCAGGCATTCAAGGCTTGAATGATTAAACCAGGCATTTAAGGCTATAAAAATCATGGTTCATTTTATAAGAAAAATAATCCTCATTTTCTTGTGCTGTCTAATGTATGACCAACGTCACTTTTCTCTTTCAATGCCCTTCTCAGAGTATAGATACAAATTTTCACTGTTTTTCTAAGGAACTGGATCTCATTTGAAAATTTGTTGCACTTAGTTTTCTGCAATATTAATATATATATCTTTAATGACCATTATGAGACAAGTTACTCCTGCTTATCTGGCATAAGGTGATCTCTACCCTCTTATTCTGAAAACTAACCTAAAAGCCAACTTACTGCATGATCAAAGCTATCCAAAATCTGTTATAGTGTGTTATAGTGAGTTATCTGTTACAGGGAATAGTGTGTCCTCCATAGAAACACTACACAATTCCATATTTCCAGTTTTCTTATTCAACTGCTCCTTTTCTTTTTCTTCTTAAGTAAACCATCATCCCCATAAAACCTGCTCATAAGATTGGTATTGACATCAGGGTCGGCTCTTGCCCTGGGCAATTAGAAAATGGAAAACAAGTGAGGAGATGAATGGAGTAAGTTAAGATGACCTGTGCTCTACAATCAGGTTTTGCAGCCCTGTCTCATGACAAATGAAGAAACTGTAAAAAATAGTATAAAAAAATAAATTCAAATGTAGCAGAAGCTCTGTCCATATAAGTGTTAGAACAGTTTCCTAGTGAGGGTGATTAAGGAAAGAGTTTTGAGAAAAATACAGAAAAATAAGCATCTTCTGTTGTCCTCTCTCAGCCTCCAGGATCTGTGGTATAATATGCACAAGCAGCAGCTTGTGTTCAAGAAAGGGAGAAGTGATTTATTGTTTTCTATTGGAAGCAATCTAAATATGAAATTCATTTCAGGTATTTGGAAAAGTGAAGATCATTACAACAACTTAATTTGATTTCTTGAATAATATAGATCATAAAATATCATCAAAAGATTCTTCTGTAATAAAATTTTAAAATTTTTGATCTTGATTTTAACCATAAATCCTACGTGTTCCCCTCATGTGTATATATGTGTATGATAAATTCTTTATATATTAAAATTATCTATTTCCATTTTTTGCCCTTGTTAGATAAATATCATACTCACACTGCCACCGCATTTTATTCTTTTTGTGTAAGGCCCACAAGTCAACTTTAGTGTTCACCACTGACTTTTGACCCACAATTTTTAACCTTCTTTATATTTCTCTCTCCAAACCCACTTCCCAGAATTTTACTATTTTAAAGTCTTTGCTTATTATCTTGTGTTTCCTTTCCCTATCTTCAGTCTCCTGATCTTTGCTCCCTATTGGTTTTCCAAGCTTATACACTTTTCCACCTGGCTTCCTTAGTAGAAACACTGTGAGCATAGCTAGGTAAGATGGATTGGTGTTTCAGTTCCTAATGGAACAGTAGCTTGCAGCAGCCATTGAATAGACAATTTGTTCAGGTTTGAAATTCTAAACTGAAAAAGCTCAGAATGTTTGGAAACATACAGGTCAAAATTGTTCATCTTTCTCCTGAGCAAAAAGTAAGACATTTTAAACAGTTGGATTTATTTCTGTACCTTATGGTTCTGGAACCTGCAGAACTTAGTGTAAGAAAGTATTCTTTGAATTAAAGGAAGCACCATTGCTTTGAAATCTTCATGTTAAGGAAGTGGGTAACTTCATTAGCAACTGAAGGCACTGGTGAAACACTTCCTTTCTTAGTAGTAGAGAGGAATTTGGGCATTTCTGTGGAAGTGCACAGACTGAAGTAAATTTCCAGAATCCTTGCAGAATGACACTGGAGCGATCAGAACTGGGTTTTGTTGTTGCTAATCTTCTGGCTCAGATCCATACCCTTTCAAGAGACAAGACTTTCTTAATATGACACTGCCTACTCAAAACCTAGGGCAGATTACATCTGTGACTCAGAGGTACAGGAACAGAGAAGAATAATGACAGGGAGCACTGAGTACCTTTCTTTATAATTTCTTTTTTCTGCAGCTTCAGTAGAAATCAGTGTTCATCCCTAATTCCATGTATACCAAGTGAAATAATTTTTTCACTAAACTGATACTTATCTAGGTTGTGAATATATAATAGAAATAATAAAAAGCTACAGGTGAGTCAGACAGGACAGCTGTATGCCATTTTCTCTAAGTTAAAAAAAGTTATCTGCAGTATTGTTATATTATAAAATAAGGGTATTGTTGCACTATATAATGGGGTTTTATTCTGGAAATACTGAGTCTTTGTGAATGAGAAGGTAGGTGGAACAGTATTTCCAGCTCATGAACACCTCCTGTTCAGCTGCTGGTTGTGGATCCTGTTCTGAAGCTGCTCAACCTCACACACTGCTGTGGTTTAACCCCACAGGGATCGAGGAGTAAAAGCTAAAGAAGTAAAAGTGGGAAGTGTAAGAGCTAAAAAATTTGTGGGTTGAGATAAAGACAGTTGAAAAGAGAAAGCAAAAGCCACACACACAAACAAAGCAAACCAAGGACTTGCACTGCTAATCATAGGCAGGCAGCTGTTCAGACACCTCCAGGAGAGCAGAGACCCATCCATTGTTACCTCAGAAGGAAAATTTCATCACTCCAAACATCCTCCTCCCAGCTCCTTCTCATTTTTATATATTGAGCATGATGTTGTATGGTCTGGAATATCCCTTTGGTCACTTCGAGCCACTGATCCTGGCTGTGTCTCCTCCTGACCTCCCAAGCACTTGTTCCCTCACCAGCACAGCACTAGCAAAAACAGAAAAGGCTTTGGCTCTCTGTAAGCCCTGCTCAGCAACAACAAAACATCTCTTTATTAACAGCCCCACACCAGCCACTGTGAAGAAAATTAAGCCTACCCCAGCTGAAACCAGCACATCTGCCCATGAACAAAAAAATTTGAATGCATAGCACAGCCCTCTGACTTGAGCAGGTTCCCAAGAATTAACTATTATGGTGTACAACATACCAACAGCATTTCAGTTTTGAAGTAGCTTTGTAAATATTGCTTACTGTATTTTCCTGCAAAGCTGTGTAAGAGCAGCTTATGGGAAACAGATATTCACCATTCTGGCTCCAGTTTTGAATTTGAAAATTTTATTCCTTAATCTGAATTTTAGACATGCCTCTCTGTTATTATAACCTGTGGCCATTACTTCCTATTCTGTCTAACATGAAAAACAAGATAAATTCTTACTGTTTGTAATGGATTTGTTGACTGCAATAATTTTCATCTCTACCCTTTCTACTTTTTTAGGAATTTTTTTTTAGGTCCTTGCAGATTGTGTTTTCTAAACCTCTGACCATTAGAATCACTATTTCATAAACTCTTCCTAAAGTGAATTTTATTTTATAATTTTCCCATTTGGGAAGTATTTTTGCTGTATTAATCTTTATAGGTCTGATTATGACACTTGATAGCTGCAGCTCCAGACCATTGTGGTGCTGGATAGATGGAAATGATTCTCCATAATTTCTTAGGCAAGAGTCACATGGATGATGTTCAGAATATGATTTTTTAACATGCTTTTTCTTGAGTGCCTTTGTCTTTTCTTATTCCTGAACCAGTGAATCCCAGGTCGTATTCTCCAACTAATGTCAACCTATGCTGCAATCATTAATTCTATTTTTCCATGAGGGAATATTTTTTAATTGCTTTATAATCTCATAATGTACTTAAAATAGTGTAAAATTGAGAAATAAATCAGTAATTTTCTTCCCTCATATTTTAGTTTGGGGAATTTTTAATGTCAGCATAAAAGGAACAAGTAAAAAAAAAAATTTATGCTGATTAGGATCACTTTTCTTAAAGAAATTCTGAGAGTTCAGAGTATAACATAATTAGATATGGAAAACTACATTTTATATCAATGCAGTGAAACACTCACAGCCAAAATGAAAGACATGACATCACAGGTCTGAATGCATATCTTAATATATGCCAACAGCACAAGGTATGCTCTACAGAGCTCATTGAATGACCCATCTGTGACCAGTATAGCTTTGTCAGTGAAAGTCTTCAAAACAGTCCTGACAGAAGATATTCAGGAATATGCTTTGTTTCCAAAGTGGTAACAACTACATATTGAATTTTCTCCTCCACCAATATACCTTTTTGGCTTTTTCCTGCTGTAACTGGTCTCCACAAAGCATCTTAACAACAGATGCAATCAGATTTGAGATTTTTAAAGGGTTCACAGGGATTTTTCTGGGCTTCTGAGTTGGAGTGAGCTTTAATGCACTCCGAGGAACCATTAATACTCTTATTCTTCTTTATCATATGAATGTGAGTAAGAAAATTTGTGTCTTGTTGATTAGAAATTAAGCACAGCTACCAAACTCATGATAAGATATGTAAAATTTTATGGGTAGGGATATTAAGGCAAAGAATTTAATAAATTTTCCCTAATTCACATTTGTATTTAATGCTCAGGATATAATGGCAGAGGAGTTTGACTTTAGCATTTACACTGATAACCTGCTCTTAATATTAAAGACTGAATTCTTGAAAGAAAAAAAGTAATAATATTAATATTCCAGGAGTCCCTAGCAGTTCTGGTCTGGCTTTGTCAACCATTATATGACTCATTTTCAGTAAAACTTCAAATTCAGTATCTTTTAAAGTTACAGAAATTGACTTTCCAGTATCAGTAGCAATTAATGAGATTTTAACATTTTCAAAGTACATAAGTAACATAAGAATCCTATTGATTTAGGTGTTTAAGTTCCTTTATGATCTGAGTATCAGAGTAAAGCTTAACAAAAATATTTTTAAAGGTTTAGATAAATACTAAGTGTTATTACAAATAAAGTATACTAAGCACTTGGCACCTCCTTAAGCAATTTTTGAAAATCCTCCTAGTAGTTAATGAATCTTTAGAAGATCAAATAAAGTTGTAACTTGAGTTTTGTGGTGGGTTTTGGGACAGGGTTATTTTTGGTGTTTAGGACTTTATCATAAATTTTACTTTTTAATTTTTAAAAAATTACATTAGGAACAAGGTTTTCTTTTTATAAACTTATTGTACATATGTCTGATGGACAAATGTAGAAAGATAGACATTTACTGGTCCAGCTTTTTCCATTATTATCAACCAGAAATTGTTGATAGTACAACTTCATTAGTTAATTACATAGTTGACTAAGTCACTGTGGCACATCATACACATTTACCATTTGAAGTGGTATTTCTAAATTCTGCTATTTCTAAATATAAGAAAATGCATTTTACAACAGAATGTGAAAAACATAGGCAAAAGCTGACTTTTGAAATTAGAATCTTCTATATAAATGTATAGGAAGCACTTTATTACATTAAGTGCCGTGTAATTTTTTTCCTTCCTTAACTCTGATTTTGCTGCTTTTTTTAAAGTGACATTGCTGAGCTGCCCAAGCCCCTTTTGACACCTATCTTTTTATGGCTAACTGTTCCAATTGTTTTGTTACCTTTTTTAACAATATCAGAAGGAATGTGAGAACTGACAGGTCACATTTTTCTAGGACAGAGAGGTCATCAAGTGCCTAGATAGTGTCTAACAATCACTGTGTCTCTGTCAATGAACACACAGGAAGGAAATATTTGGGGCAGAGCTTCAGATTGAGTTAATTTATTTTCAAAGCTGAAGTCTTTAAAGGAATAATGGACAACCTTAATGGGTTTAGGGCCTCATCATTTTTAACAGTGCTCTGCAGTTTTCCAGACACCTGAATTACATTTTTCATCTGTGATGTACTAAATTCTCATAGAAAGGTAGAAGTTAACATGAGAACTCAGAAAGACATTTAATTTCACTTTATGCCAAGGTATTTCTGTCCTGAAAGAATCTATTTTTCTTTTCCTTTTCAAAATACATTTTTCTCTTTCTCAGAAGTATCTGAGATAGATTTTAATGGGTATTACTGGGGTAGTATTGGTAGTAGTAAAAACTTCTACCTGCAAAAAGGGTACTTTAACAATTATAATATTTTTGAAAAGCAAGTAATGTGTCTACTAAAAATAACTGTTATTATTAATAAAAACAAAACAAAAAAAACAAGACACATTTCAAAAGGCTTAAGGTTGATATATTTCCTCAAGTTCTATTCATTAATTTAAATTGTTTAGAATTTATGCCAGTAATTAGATAGAAAGTAAAGGGAAGTAACATTTTAAGCCATAGTGTCCAATTTATATTTTCACTCAGCAATACTCCTGTTCGCTATAAACAATGAAAATGTCAAATGAGCCCTAGATCCTTTTGATTACCAGGTCACTGCTAACTGTGATGCTGATTTATCACTTTAGAGTGCAATGGAGTTTAGACATTATTTATATGAGTAGAAAATTCTCCATTTTTTACTAACACACAAATTGTGCTATGAGCACCCCACCAAGCTTTTTGCTGCCTGTATTTTCATGAGATGTGAGAGTTTTATGGAAATAAAAAATAGGGGGGAAAAAAAAGCAAAAAAAAAGCAAAAAAAAGCAAAAACACTGTTCTAGGAAGTTAAGAAATCAGAGAACATATTTTTGTGATTTTTATTTTGTCCAGTCTGATCTCCATCCTAACAACAAGAAATCCCCTAACAAGTGTTTTTCATAGAAGTGGTGAAATGCAGAAACTATCAAGGGTCCACTAGAGATATGAGTTTATCTGGAAAGGAGAGGGTAGTAGGCAAAGAGGTGATTCCAATGCACATGAATGATGTTATGCAATGTTCTTTTCATCTTCTGGCATTCTCACATGGGAGAGAGTTCTGATGAAAGCAAGAGCATAATTTATCTGGTTTGTTGTTTTTTGTTTTTTTTTTCTGACAGATTTGAGTACATTGAATACAGTCATAGAATCATAGACTATCCTGAATTGGGAAATAAGAAACATCAAACCCAACTCCTAAAATGTACATTTTGAAATCATTGGTTTTTCAAATGGGTGAATTTTTTAGTCATGACTAAGTGTTTCCATGTGGTACTAAGATTTACAAGACTATTTAGGGACAAAAGATTTTTATATGCACATGATTTTATAAGTATCTAAATAGAAAAGCCTAAAAAAAACTCTAGTAGAAAACTGGGTTACTGTCCTACATTTTTAACATGTATATAAAACAGCAAAACCCCATTGCTCTACTTAAGAAGCAAGAAATTATTCATCCTAATAATAAATGGTCCCCAAATCTAAAGTTCTTGAGAGTTTTATTTTAAAAGTACAAATATGTACCTATCTCATCTGAATTAACTTAGCCTATTTTTTTTTTTTCATATGTCTTTCTAAGCTACAGGATACCAGGAAGAGTGAAGTGTCTCAAATCTTCCTCACACATAATTACAAAGTGCAGAGATTACACTAATAAAGACTTCTAGAGCTCTTTCAGGCTCTTTTCTACAATTGGATGATTTCCTTTAAGCAAGAGAAATAGGGTTCTGCTAAATCCCTCTGAACATTTATTTGAGGTATGGATATTTCATTTTGGAAAAAGTAAAACTATTCTGTGACCACGGCTCACTGCAGAAATGCAATGCAAAAGCACAGGTGCTGAATCACATGAGAAGCATCTGCCAGACCAGCTGCTGCCACCACTGCAGTGCAAGCAGGGGCCCAGGAGAATTTTCTCCTGGAGTTTTGTTTGTTCATTTGGGATGAATGATAGGTGATGGACTGCCAAGCTGAGATGTGATTATTGTATTAAAGAGGGATTTGGTTGACCTCAGGTGCACCATCTTGTTAGTGACTCCCATGCCTGGACTGCTGCCAAGACAGATTTGCTGGGCAGTGGACAGATTTATTGAGTGCCACAAGAGGGAAAATAATGTCTCTTTGTTATAATGAGGAATTGGCATGAGCTGTTAACCAAGACAGTGCAGCAGAGATGACTAAATATTCATGATAGCCAAAACTCAGTAAATATGACTAAACTTTGTGTTAGAATGCTGGTTCACTGTGAAAAATGCACCTAAGCAGTATTATATTTTGACTAAGAAGGCTGAAATGAGAAAGAATCTGATTTCTCTGATCAATTAGACATCCACATCTGTCTTGAAATGCTGTTACATAGGTGCCTGGCTAGCACTTCAGGAAATCAGGTACTTGGTATTTTATTTCTGTTCCTAGGAGATAGTGACAGAATGGCCTGACTGAGACACTTGGGTTACATGAGAATGTCCAAGAGCATCAGGTTCCTCACAGTGTGATTCAGAGAGGTACCATAGCATTAAGTGATTATGTAGGAAAGAGACCACAGATTAATAATCAGCCAGAACACTTTGTAAACTTTACTAGGAGTTTATCAGCTGGAGAGAGAAAGCCTTAGGTGTTGCAATCATCATATTGCAGTGTATTATCTTTAGGTATTTTCTATTGCTTTGGGAAATCCAGCTATTCTAGTATATTGCAGAATACATACCTCAAAACAGTATCTTTTCATTGTGCAATCCAAATGTTGCAAGGAAATTCTTTGCAGAAACAGAGTTTCGTGTTTAAACTCCACTTAAAGATCACCTTTTTTCAGTTTCTACTAAGAGGTCAGATTTACAGGTGCAATGATATAACCATCTCCATGGGTTTACATAAAATTTTGCACAGGCTCTTGCCACTGAATCCTGTATTATTTAGATTGAGTTTTCCATTAATAACAATAATTTCATCAATAGCAGAGGACCATGGCTTATGTTGTTGTAGGTGTACTTTGCAAACAGCTATTCATGAAATTAATTTTGCAACAGCTTATTCAAACAACTGATAAGGCCAATAGTTTAGCTCTTCTCATTAGTGTTGGATATAAACCTTTGCCCCCAAGAGTGAAAGATAAATGTTTAGTTTAAGCAGATACCTAGTTCCCTTTATTAATGGATTTCCAGTATGCATTTGTAATGCTCTGTTTAGTGTTATGGGTTTTTTTGCAGATGCATTCTCTACACTTGACTGTTAGAAGTTTTAATATCTTTAATAAAATGTTCTGTAAACATCATTACTAAAATGCAAGCCTGATAGCAAACTGCTAGGGAACTATTAACATTATCAAGGTCACATTCTAAATAATTTATAACAGCTCTAAATATCTAATATGAGTTGAATACTCAAGGATGTTCATACATTTATTTCAAATTTTTCTTCTGTAGTGCCCAGTGCATGTTGTTTCTTAGTAGTGATTATATGAAGTCTATTAAGAACACATATAAAAACAAAATTCCCAATCTGTTAGTCTGCAATCTGAAAGTAACTGTGCATTGCACGCCATGGCATGCAAGAAACATACAGGAGCAACATAAGCTTATTTCTCCCTTGAATGTGCTTTCTAGAATGGGAACCAAGAGTGGTATCATGCAGGTGTATTTTGGCAAAAGTCAGGAAGATAGGACTCTAACAAATACCAGGAGATGAAAACTCAGCTTTCTGGAAGGTAGCAGGAGTTTTGTCATTGGTTTCACCAGAGTTAAAGGCTCCCCTGGGGAAGATATGTTTTGAGGTAATTGCCATGTGTTCACATTTTTAACTTTATGCTAATAGTATTTAAAGCATAGCTATTCTGTTTGGGTAATAATGGTGAAACTAGATGCCATCCTTGCTGTGTTTTCTATTTCCTCATGCATAATGGTTAAAAGGGTTACATTGATATTGTAATCAAATTTCACTCATACATACATCAAACTTCCATTCAGTATATGCAGCCTCCATGGCATGTCTGACCTTCAGCCTAACAAATGATCCTTGATTATTATCCATTCACTGCACATTCAATGCCTATTGAAAGCAGCTTTACACTTGTTTTTTACCTTTTCACCTGGTTATTGTTAACTGCCAATAATATCCTACAGTTAAACAATTTATGTCATATAAACACCTTTACAAAAGGATATTGAAGTACTATAATGCAGGTTTTTGCAAACTAGTCTTGAAGATGTGAATTGTCAATCAAAACCCAAAACTACCCTTATTTATGTAGCTATTTCTTTGACCTCAATGGAAATGATTTCTCATCCTGCATTAAGTACTATTTCATCTTTCTGTAGGAGAATGTACTGCAAAAAAAATGAGGTAATTTCAAACTAATTTATTGTGAAGGGCTAGGCCAGCAATTCTCCTATATCCACTGTCCTTATAGCATTGTTTCAATAGTCAGGAGCCAAAACTGGAGTTATGGTGGTAGTGCTGTTTTCATTAGTTTTTTCCTTCAGAGAATTCAAAATACATGCCAGCATTTTTTCCTGAGGTATTCTGAATTGCATATCTTTTTTATTAAGCACACTGTTCTAATTTCTTTTCTTCTGAATGACACTTAGACTAAAGTTCCTTTTAATCTGCTTGGAAAAGCACTAGACACATCCCCAGCAGTTAGAATTATTAAAACAATATTTCATTTGTTAATCAGATTTATATTTATTCCAGTACTATAATCTGTAAGAAAACATGCCTAGTATCTTACTCTCAATGTACAGGACAGGAGAATTCAACATCCAGTTTTACTTCCTAGTAAAATAGTCACACCTAGAATAACAAAATCTCTCTTTATCCCAGCTGGCAGTGAATTTCTGTAGCCATAGATCCTTCCTGCTTATCCACGAGTCTAGCTCCTTCTTGCCCATTTTCCTCAGATACTATTAAGCTATTGAGTAGGAACAATTGTTTTCTTAAGGTGACCAAGAGAAAAAAAAGGGAAAAAAAAAAGTTATTTTCATCTTTCTGTGGAGAAGGAATCTGAAAAAAAACTTATAACTATATGAAATATTTACAATTATGTCTCATCTTAAATTAAATTAAAATCAGGCACTTCCAATTTTGATTTTCCTGTATGTGTCTGATAAGGTGTTTTTTTCAGAAGGGTCCAGGTATCTTTTCAATTTTAAGACACTAGAATAATTGAATGTATATATGAATTATCCTCCTAGTTGTAACTAGAATGCTTTCTAGGCATTAATGTTAAACAGATGTAACAAGAATGTAAAAGGATATCCAAAAATAGTATTACTGCTTTGTCTTTGAATTTATTAGGACTTTTTCTATTTTTTAATGAAACATTTTATGTGTATTGTATATCAGAGTTTTCTAGGCATTGATAGCATTTCAGGAGAAAGGATCAAGGTAGGAAGGACTTGACCTTCCCAGAGTAATCATCTTTATTTCTCTAGGTAAAAGCATTTTTTTTAACTTTTACATCTAAGATTATACAGCCTAAAACTGGATAAAAAAAACTATACTTTTAATTCAAAAAGGAAGTGTTTATCATTTAACATATTGTAAGACAATTTCAAACATAATCTTTTTCACTTATGGTGTTATATTTTCCATATAATTTTTCACATAAACCATATCTTACAACCTCCATTTACCATCTTCAGGACACAAACAAAAACACCTCCCATCTGCCACTGGTAGAAAAAATGGATGTAAGGACTTGCATGTTGTTTCCCATCTTGCTCACCTTTCCCATTCTTAACCAATTTGGGGTTTTTTTAGTGACTTCAGAAAAAGTGTCTTGATGTAATAGAAAATAAATCTTACTGTAGGTTCATAGGACAACTCCAATTACAGGGGACTGCTGAAGGTCATCTAGTCCAAACCCCCTACTCAGAGGAGTTATGAAATTACATTGCCCAGGACTTTGTCTTGTTGAATCTTTGTCACTACTAATGATGGTGATTTCATCTTTCAAATCATTGCCTTTCATCATTGCCTTTTGTTTTATTACCATTATTTGCATTCAAGAAGAGCTTGGCTCCATCTTCCAAACAACAGCAACAGGTTCTCCCCTGACCCTTCTTTTTTGGCTAAACAAACCAATTTTCCCAGCTTCTCTTCATAAGTCCTGTGCTCCAGCCATGAGCAGCTTAGCTCCTCTCCATGTGGCATCTCAAAATGAGCCCACAAATAGACATGACAGTTCCTATATGCTCTCCTGGCTGCCAAAAGGAGTGAAAGCTCACTTCCCTTGCCTGTTGGCTCCATTGTTTCTAATGCAGCCAAGAGTACTGGTGGATTTCACTGGTGCAAAATCACATTATTAGCTCAGGTTCAGCTTATCATTCAACAGGACCAGAGGTTGATTTCTGCAGAGCTGCTTCCAGGGTATTGATCCTCACGCTATACTAGTGTGTAGGGCTATTTCATTACAGGTGCAAGATTTCTCATTTCCTTATCACAGAGTATTTGAGACTGGAAAGGTCACTCCCTAAAACTGCCTGAAAGGAGCTGTAGTGGAGTGGGGGTCGGTCTCCTCCACCATATCTCAAGTGAAAAGATGAGAGGAAATTACCTTAATTTGCAAAAAGGGAGATTCGGATTACATATTAGAATGTTGGGGTTTTTTTTCATTGAAAGGGTTTTGAGGCAGTGGAATAAGTTACTCAGGGAGATGGCAGATCATAATTTTTAGAAATGTTCAAGAGATGTCTGGATGTGGTACTTGGGGATATGGATTAGGGGAGATTGTGGTGGTTCTAGGTTTTCAGTTGGTATAGATCATCTTGAAGATCTCTTCCAACCTTGATGATTCTTTGAAAGGACCTCTGGAGGTCACCTTATCCAACATCTTTGCTTGAGCTTTGCCACTTGGAGCTATTTTCCCAGGACTGTGTCCAGATGGTTTTGAGTATTTCCAAGAAGAATTCAGAATCTGCCTGGAAAACTTGTTCCAGTGTTTGGCCACCCTCATAATGAAAGTATTTCCTGATGTTCAGAGGGAAGCTCCTTGTTTTATTGTGTCCATTGCCTCTGGGTCTGCACAGAGCAGCAGTGAAAAGAGCCTGAGTGCATCCTCTTTACACTGTCCTTCAGGTATTTACACATAGTGATGATATCCATCATGCGATTTCACTTCTCCAGGCTGAGCAGACCCAGTTCTCTCACATCATTTTTTTCATAGCATAGGAGATCCAGTCCATTCACCACCCTTATGGCCCTTCACTGGACTGTCTCCACATGTTCATGTCTCTCCTGCACTGAGGATTCTAGAACATGACACAATACTCCAGGTGTGACTTCACAGCTCAGAATAGAGGGGAAGGTTCCCTTGCCTCCACTTGCTGGCAATCCTTTGTCTAATGCAGCCCAGGACACCATTTTCTGTCTGTAAGAGAACATTGCTGGCCCATGTTGAACTTGGTGTCCTCCAGAACCACCATGTCATATTTGTCAAGCTCCTTTGCAGCTGGGCTGCTGATTGAAGTTCACAGTGATTTAGCCAAAATTTTAAAAGTCTTTTAAACTATAAGCACTAAGGAATAGTAACCAATTCTGACATGCTGTCCTATTTGAAAGAACTAAAAATACTACAGTGGAAACAAAAATTATGAAACATCAATTTAATTACATTTAAGAGGAATATTATGCTTTCAAGAACTTCAATGAAGAAACCGTGCTTAATTGAGAAGGTTCCTACAGAACTTAGGAATACCCTTTAAACTGTCTTTTCTATCAGCTGTAAACATTTACATTAAAATCTGGACTTTCCCCCTTAAATTTTACTCTCCAGTACACTGTCATTCAAATGCAAGATCAGTGGATTTGATCTTTCCCTTATTTCTTCAGAAATCCCTCCAGATTTTAGAGAATGGCCATGCATGCAATATGTAGAACAAGAAAATGAGATAACGATAGTTAGATTTTAGTTAGATCAATAGATTTTCCACCTCAGAAAATTCAGGCTGAATATCAGTTATCTCATTCTGCCTTTTTCTCTCTTGACTGTTTCTTGCTTGTGAATCAGTGCTCCACTGGAGAACTTTTACAAGTTTTCAGGAGTGGTATACAATATACAGCTGCCTCATCAAAGGCATCTCTTACCATTTTAAATGCCTCACTGTAATCAGTCCTTTAGACAGGTCTGGCAGATTAATAGATTTTTCAGTGATTCTGTTCCCTTCTTTAGTGGTGATATAAAGCAGGTGAAATATCCTTGGATTCCTGTAATTGCTTTAAATGCTTACCTGCATTCTACTCCAAAAGCTTTCCAGTTTTTATGGGAGTGTTTTAGATTGCTATAATTACAAGACCCCTAACTATTTTTTTCCTTATGTAGTAAATTATAGACAGTATAAGTTAAGTTCTATTTTTACAGAAGTATGTGTAGTATAGCCATGGAGGTTGAAGATTTATAGCTTGATATCTTATTGCCAATTATTGATCCTGTGTGTATAATTTATTGTACTCCATAACAGAAATTATGAATAAATTTGATTGATTGTTGGCATGATTACTCATTATAGAATAGTCTTAATTGGTTTTCTCCTAAACTAAAAAAATTAAAAGTGTGTGCATATATAAACACATGTCCTTTTCCTTTTAAAAAACTATATTCATTTAAAGGATACAAAAATTCTTGACTTACAGTTAATTATCTAACCTTTCATATCAACACTAGTTGATAAGAAAAGTAGTCTGCTGCAGAGTGATGTAATGAGACAAAATTCTAATACAAAGGTCTGATTTGAAGAAGAAATTAGAAGAAATCTATGAACTCATCTGGATTTCATTTCCAGACAAGAATACCAGTTTATAGGAAAGAGTTTAGGAGTCTAGAAAAGTGCTAATCTGGAGCTCGGAAATCTTTTAAATGACGGAGCAGCCCTGAAAGTGGCTATGAACTGTTCAGTCCAGAGTGTTGTGCTGCCTTCAGAGGATCCTGACAGGCTGGAGAAATGGGCAGAGCATAAAATTCTGATATTCAGAATACAAATGTGGGGTCTTGCACCTATGGAGGAATAACCCCGTGCATCAGCTGGGGCTTGACCTGCTGGGGAGCAGCTCTGAGATCTCTTTTCTTCACAGGAGCATAGCTTTGACAAAAGCAGCTAAAGACTCAGGTAGTTTGTCTTTCTCCTCCCCCCTTTTCAGTGAAGCCAGCCTGTGGCACATTATATGCTCACCTGTGCAGCTGGGGCTGCAGGGAGCCTGATGTCTCATGTACAAACAAGAACCTGACTTTCCTGTCCTGCCATGAGTGCTCAACTGCAGCCTGACCTGCCACCTTCCATTTCCTCCTGGCAACATTTGAAACGAAATGGAAGCTTAAATGCCTCCTGTAAACCCCTATTTGCAAGAATCAGATGAGGCTGGAAAGGTGCACCATTTTGAGATTCTCAAGCTGAAAGGTCACATTCTTTTCACCAGAGAGGCTGAGACAGGAGGGAAGACCCTAACAAAGCTGAAGAACCCTGGTGCTAAGGTGCCATCTCAATTCTGCAGTAGCTGAGCAGGGATTTTTAGAGTCCTTCACTTGGATGGAAAGTCTCAACTTTTGCTCTGATCCCTATATAACAATTTAAGTTGTATTTTGTTACTTCTGCATGTTTGTAAATAGAGCAGATGGACTGTTGCACTGTGGACATACTGGCTTGTAGCTCTATTTTTTGAAAAAAAAAATTGTTTCATAAGATGAAATTTAGAAGGAAATTGAAATATAAATAAGGAAGAAGTAGAAAATTCAAACAAAGGCCTATAACATTTTTAAGGTAATTTTTGCTCCCTTTTTTTAAGGTGTAAATGAATACAACCATAGAAAAAATGATATTATGTCATGATTGGGGCAAATAGAAAAAATTGTTATTTTACCTTAGAGAATATTCCCACTGCTATTACTAATTTTTCATTCTCACATCTAAGTTACAGGGTACATATGTCTGAATTTATGTTTCCTTTTTTTCTGGCAGCTGATAAAATAGTTTTTAATAAAAACAAGGCAAAGTGCTTTCAAACTGCCGGTGTGATTCATAGTGTTATTGAAAACAGTCTGAATCTATTATTGTCAGGATTTAGATCAGATTTTATGAAAGAGACCTTCAACCACACAACTAAATATTTGAGAGAATTCAGTGATCTTTTAATACCTTTTTAAAAGTAAGGTATAGGTTTGAGCTTCTATGGTCACTAAAACCTCTGTCACTAAATTAACAACCTAAAAGCTTTAGGTTTTAGACTTAGCAGGAAATGGCATGGCCTTCTGAGTAGTCAAAATATAATTTATAACTTATTTTATTGTATTTCAGAGGCATTTCTTCCATTTGTCTAGCCACATTCATATTGCAGTTTTAATAAAGGCATGTAGATATTGTAAAGGAAGGCTTTTCAGTCTGCTAATAAACTCTTAAGCTAATACAGAAAATATTGGCTTTTTTCAAACCTCTGGCTGCTCAGTCTGTGACATGAGGAATACAGGGCATGGTGGTGACTAATAGGTCTCTGTGCACTTTAAGTGTGAGGTAGTACAATAGATCACCTGCTTTCAATAATGCTATTTATCAACTTTTAATTAGATCCTTTGCAGCTACAAGTCCTTTGACCTGAGCTAATTGATCATGCATTGTGGTTGTAATAGGCTTCATAATAATAACACTCACCACTAATATAACACTTTAGATTTTCAAAGTTAAATAGTAACTAATTAACCCACAGAAAGCCCTTTGGGAGTCAAGAACAGTAAGTAAATATTTTATTCACTTTATAAAACAGGAATTTGGAAAAGGGAGTGATAGGGAAATGGAGTGATTTGACCCAGAACAGGCAGTGAATGAGAAAAGGCTCCTTAAAAAGAATTGAGGAGAAGCTGATAAAGTGGGCTGAAAGTCAATACTTGCATTTTGCTAAAAATTTTGATAATTTGAAACGTTTTTATTGTTTGTTTCTGAAAATAAAATAAAAAAACATATATATATATATATATATATAAACTTAAAACTATATTTTAAAAGTTTTAAATTAATTATATTGTTTTCCTTTTTAACATGTTGTAAAGCCAGTTCTCTTATAATTCTATTCTTTATGGTATATTCTTTATTCTATTCTCTAAAGCTATCTGTAGCTTTAAAGTAGTCTGTCAAAGTTGCAATAAACAGTAGTAAAACTATTACATAACATTTTGATTTATTAAAAAGTAAGAAAGGAAGTTTCTGCAGAAGGAAATATTTTGTTTCCATAAGGACACTTAAAAATAATGTGATTCCAAGAGCTGCAAAAAAACTTTTCTTTTTTCCATTTAATTAAAATGTAACTTTAACAGTCAAAGTACAAGTCCACAGTATCTTGATGTCAGTCAGAAAAGCTTACACTTAAATAAATTCAGGGACAATAAGTAATCTGACAAGTAATCTGAAGATACTGTTACTCTAAAAACTATTCTTGATGGATTTTGAGGTTGGTATTTTTCTTATGTGGGTTTGTTTTGCTTATGGGGATTTTCTTGTTTTGTTTATGGGGTTTTATTTTTGTTTGTTTTTTTTAAATTTTATTTTTAAAATATTTTTGTTTACCATATATTTGCAGAGCACAATTCAGAGAATATAGACTCCTTTTATTGAAAAGTTATTACTAAAACTGAGGTTTAATTTTAATTGTTGATGCTTATTCTTCATTGACTTTTTATTTCACCTTCTATTTCCCATTCTTCCTGGCCCCACTGCAGCTTTTTCTCTCTTGAAATATGAATTTCAATGTTGGAGATTTTCTAGTTTATTACTGGAGGCTGTAACAAGAGTTAGATGGTGGGAAAAAAGTGTGAGAACAGGGAAGGAGATAACAGTAGAAATTAAATGCTGACAATACAGGCTAAAGAGCTCTTGTGGCTTGTCCTGGGGAGAGCAGTGAGGGGAAAAAAAAAATCAATGTTTATTGCTAATTAGCAATTAAAATCTTACCCTTTTATAGCTTATTAAAACATCATATAGAACTAATGGCTATCGAACTCCCAATGAAAATTGCACAGCACTTAAAGCAACAAAGATTTTTCTTGGGGAACAATGAAGAAGTCTATCAATATTCCTTGCTCTCTTCTGGGTTTCCTAATGAAAGCTCTGATCTCTGCCTACATATGCCACTCCAAAAGTGAACCTAGCAGCATTTAAGAAGAAAAAAATTGACTTTCAGAAGTGTTACCTGACATCAGTGGAAGAGGCTGGCATCTTGTATTTGTGGTTTTTTTAAGAATCTACACTGACAGAAAAAACATGGCAAAGAGACCATTTCAGTTGCCTGGGACTGGCAGCAGCTGAGATAGTGGAGATGATGTAGTAAAAATAGAGGGAGCAAGATCTATCAGTTTCAAAATATACAGGGAAAATATATGGTAGTACCAGTTTTAGTATTCCTTGACTGTATTCCTGAGGCATTTTAAAGGCTAGAGGGAGCCATCAAAAAGTGCTGAGCAAAACAGACAACTAAGCTAGCTATTCACATTTCCCACTCCCCACCCTTCAGGTTTACCCAGTTCAGATTCTTTCTTAAATCAGTGTTCTTCATATAAAAATTTTGTATACCCGCAGCTGTAAGAGTTTTAAAGGAAGAAGAAAACTTCTATATGAGTTATCACCTTCCATTTAAATTGAAGTTTGCTAATGCTTGGGAGTGAACAGCTTTTGAGAAGCAAGAACAAGTCAAATTATTTTTTAATTTTTACTTGGAAAAAAAGTATCAGTTTCCAGTACAGATATGTAAAGAATAAAATTCTCAAAGTTAACAGAAAAATCTGTGTACAAATTAGTTCTTTGGGTGAGTTCTAATTTCTAACATTTCTCTTTCAAATATTGTCATTCATTTTGCTCATGATTTTGGCATCAGTGAAATAATTATTTCACTCACATTTCATAAAAATTTCTCCTAAAATCCTTTATTACTCCAAAATAAAAGAGAAATCCCAGCAGAAATATATTAAGCTTTGTTTCCTTTGCTTAGTATCCAATGTATGATTTTCAAGTCCACATTGTTTGTTATTGTATTTGTCTTAGTGTTTGGCTCCAGGCATCCTCTAAGTTAAGGAAGAAAAATTTGTTGGCTTTTTAGCCTGCAGCTTTGTAAGATGCTGCAAGAAGCATCAAAGACAAATCACCTGGAAGTGCAAGGATCAATTGATGGGAAAGGAATGGCCTGTCTTCCCCCTTAGCACAGAGCCCCTCATTAGGGATGCTGTGAGCGCTGACGGGCTGTGATGGATCAGCAGGCTCTGTCACACCGAGCTGGGTGGGAAACCCAGCCACTGCTGCTCTGCTGGCATCCACCAGACGGTGTTCAGTGGCAACAGACACCTCACAGGCTGCAACAGCACCTTCCACTCAAACGGGCATCCTGCCCTTTTGCCAGAGCTCTCCGATGTTCAGAGTGGAAATGTTCACATGAAGTGACACTGCAGCCATGTGCTCAGGAAGTGGAGCCTTTCAGAATGTAAACCAGCAGTAAAAACAGCAGAGAGGCTCTATGATCAACATTGTAATGTCTGTTTCTGAAGCCTTCTGGCATTTTTGCAGGACCCACAGCATAGCACCATGGTACTCAAGAGCAGGAGGATGCTCTTAAGCCACACCTGTGTTAGGATGTAGTTCATGACATGACCATAGAAAAAGTTATTTTGACATATTTAGCTTGCTGACATAGTAACAGAGTAGAAACAAGAGTGAAAGCGGTGGATCAGCTTGTACCACTTAAAAAAGAAACGCTGCAAAAGGAAGAGGTACCTGTCCTCTACCTCTGCAAAACTCCTGGGCTGCAAACTGTCTACAGCTATCCACGGCTATTTATTAGCTGTGATACAGAATTGCTATTTTTACTGTCTACTGCTGCATTTGTGCTCAGGATGAGTGGAAGGAAGAGGGACTTTAGCTCCAGCAGCAGGCAGAACTTGCCTTGATACAGCAAAAGTCACCAGGGCAAACACAACCATGCAAAGTTGTCAATGTTGGTAACTTCTTTCAATTACTTATTATTGACACAAGTAGTTCAATTCTGAAGGAACAGTGTACAGTTCTGGCAGTTTAGTTATCAACGACAAAGCAACAGTAACTTGATTACTTTAAAGTAATTTTTTCTGACAATCCATAAAGAAAAAGCATGAAAATATCATACTGTAAGTTGAAGTTGGTAAACTGAGATAACAAAAATAAATTAATGGAACAACTTGCCTAGCAATTAAGTTAATTTTCTGTTATTGAAAAAATATATTGAAACAGATGGAGAGATTATGTATTTTTAAAGAAATTGTTGGAGTGGTAGCTTGACTTATATTAGTAATTCAACTAAAAATCTTAAGTATCCAATTTTCCTTAAAATTTCCAAATTTCCTTAAAATTTGTCAATTTTACTATTGTGACGTCCTGTTTATGTATGCAACTATATATTAAGGGAATAAGAGAGGGACAAAACATACCTCTTTCCTAAGATAGATGTATGAAATGTGAATGTATGAAATGTGAAAATATCAATATTTCAACACACAAATAATACTTTTTTCAAATATATTAAAAAAGCACAAAGATGAGAAAGTGATAATAGTATACTCATAAATTAATATATATGAATTCATATAAATAATATAAATTCATATAAGTCATATAAATTCATATATATAATTTTTATAATTCATATAAACTAATATACTAATTTTTTCATGGTGACTGATTAAATTATTGTCTACATAATAAAGAATTTTATTTTTCCCCCAAATATTATTCACATTCAGGACTACAAGTTGAAAACTCTTTGCTTATGAGTTGCATTCAAACATTTTATCAAAAATAGAAGACTTGTATTTGATAATAATTTGTGACTCATACATAACAATAAATTAAATTTATTGAAAATACTCCTGCCCATAATGTGATGAAAATATTCCAGTCTAATTAATTTTGGAACAATGCCAAGTATTTCAGAGAATGCAGTACTAATTCAATTTATTTGTGAAACCTCAGATACACTTGGTTTAATGTACTACAAAAACATAATTAGACATCGTTCTAGGAACAGTGCAGAATTTTTCAATTTGCCTGATTTTGCAAGTTAGACATTGGGCAGAATTGGAAAATGGTGAGGGAGAAGCCCATTCTTCATTGTGTGGAATAGCATAATTAAAGAAATAGAAATGTACTTACATATCTTCCAGAATCTTCATAAAATGCCATAATTCATTCTGAAGATAAATTGTAAATACATTGATCACTTTAAGGTCAAAAAATGGAATGCTTTGCTTTTCACTTTATTGTCATCTCTTTTGTTAAACCCGAGGCTGTGACAGCTTGGGATAGACTTTCATGGTAGATAAAATGAGTTTGCATGGTAAATCAGAGAGTACACAGAAGGATTGCACATGCAGGCTGATACTATCTTCTAAATCTTTCAAAATAGGAGCCCAGTCTGATCACCCGGATTTATACATATGTTCTCTTTAACTTCAGAACAAATTATGAGGGCATATGTTTATACTTTGAACCAGATTATACATTCAGCTTTTGAGATGCCTTTATTTTCATTGCACAGTCCTAAAGAGCTACATTTTTCTTTCTTCTTCTTCTTTTTTCTTTGTTTAGCACTGGAATCAATAAAATTTTCCCATTTCCATTCTCATGGAAAATGAAAGAGGTAAACAAGGAAGTAGACTGCAATATTTTACCCTCTTATTTAATCTCCTCCCTTCATACCATGTTGACACTTCTGCTGGTGAAAAAAAACTTGAATTTTGAAGGAAGCATTCAGGTCTGATAAATCCCAACATTCACACATAATGTAATAGCACATACATAGATAAACATATGCATATATGAAAATATAAGTATTGTTCCTTTTGCTAGGAGATTTTCAATGCCATGTTTTTTACAAAATGTGATACTGGATTTAGACTGTCTTAAGGAGAACATTAAGCTGATTATGAAATTTTTGATAGCCAAGCCAACAAAGTGAGAATTTATACCAGAATAGTGCTATTAATAGAAAACAACTTTATTTTAGGATTGATGCTTTGTTTTCTCAGGTCCTGAAAGAACACTCTAAAAAGTGTCAGGAGACTCACTTTAAAATTTTGCTGTGCCCTTAGATAATTATGTCATAACCTTGATAATATATTTTTCCATCATCTTGCAAAACACTATAATGCTTTATGAAAAGTAAATAACAGCATAATATTCTCTCAGTTCATGTCCAACACAATAGGAAAAAGGAGCACAAACATTGGGCAAGAGAAAGATTATTATGAAAAATTACAAAATTGATCACCAGGGTTTTGTTGTCCAAGATGGATGATATGCTAAAAGTGAATCAATAGTTTAAATAATGAAAACTAAATTATACGCTTAAAAATCTTTGTTTCACTAGTTTGCCATGAGTAATGCAAGTAATCTCTTGCTGGAATATATATCTCTCTTGGATATGGTCCTTTAAGTCAACAGTATTGCACCTCCTGTTAAGAGGAATGTGCTGGCTGGACAGTCTGTCAGAGACAAAGTAAAGCCCTAAATCCAAGCTGAAATTAATTGCCCTCTAGTGACATTGTATTTTCATGTCTGAAGCAGTTGTTCAAAATGTGATTCAAAATTCAGTTGAAGAGGTTTTCCTTCTGAAAATATAGATTTATATTTCTGGATTGGCCAAAAAAAAAAAAAAAAAAAAAAAAAAAATTAAAAAAGGAAAGGAAAAAAAAACCAAACAAAAACCCCCCAAACAAAACAAATGTATCCTGTTCCCAGGGTGAGGAACGCACATCAAATTTACTGAGAAAGAAGGATCAGAAATTGATAGTCTCCTAATCAATTGAAAGATCATAAGCTAAACCTTTCATAATATCTGTTTCAAACCAAGTGTTCTCTTCCTCAGCTACCTTCTCTTCTGTTCAAGGTTTTATAACAGGATACTCCTAGAAAATTTATTCTGCTAAAGATTTTGGCAGAACAAGTGACAGGAGTCTATGTAAAAAGATGAATGTCCAACATCAGGTGCAAAATTGTTGCATTGCCTTTGTAACTGCAACTGTCCACCAAAAAACAGAGTAAAGTGATTTAGAGAAAGGAGGGATGGCTTTTAGTAAAGGAAGAAATCATCCATTATAAAATCTGAAAGCTAGGATGGAATCCAGAACTTTCTGATTAACATTTAGTTAGACACTGTTTTTCATTTCATAAATATATAGTAGTGATTTTTAAAGGCTGTGGCACACAGCTTGTTTCCCAGAACAAGAAAAGCCTGGAGACTGTAAACAAGCCTCCTCTTCTGTTAAAATAGTCTCCAGGCTCAGAAATGTCCAAAAGAGATTAATTGGCTATGATTGATGTTCTGATTGTCCCTACCTGGCATTCAAGACTGTGCATCCACTGCTGGAACCAGCAGCCTTTTCTGTAAAGAGCAGAGACAGGCAAAACCTTAGGCAGTTCTGGGTTAGGGAGAGGGGCAGACTGCCAGAAAAATATTATTCTTCCTGTGCCCAGAATATCACAGTGCCTCTTTCAATTAATTATGAGAAAGCACTAGTGTTCTTCTGCCTATCCTGCTGTGTAGTCCTGCCATAATCCCAGTTTTTACCAGTACCACATTGGCAAAGAAAAACAGTAGCAGACAGCTTTGTTTTTGAAATACTTCCTTCCATTTTACTCTAACTTACCCTTCTCTGGCATCGCAGCCAAGTGAATGTTCCCTGAGATATTGAGACATGTCATATTCATGTAATTCCACACACAGTGGTAAATTTTCACTTGCACTCTAGTCTTCCTGATTATGCATTTGTCTCCTTAGGAAATTTTACCACAGGTAAAATATCTTCTCTCCAACAAGCCCATCTTTGTCACCTTAGTGACCCTTGTTATTGAGGGACAATATTGGCTCCCTACTTTTGGCACCATTTTTGAAATAGTAATTCAGGCAGTGGCATAGAACTTTCATATATTCACAATCTTTTAAAACGTTTGAGAACTGTTCACCAGTATTAGACTTTTAAGAGGACTGTTTTATCTTTACTTTTCCCAATTAGATGAGTATATGGCAATTGACATTTTGACCAACAGAAGGGAAAGGAAGACTTCCAGAGCTCAGAGTACGAATGGTTTTCTGTAGGAAGCTAGAACCTAGTGCTAAGATCATATCCCTTGCAAAGCAGCCAGGGTAACAAGCACACACAAGAGAAAATTCAAGTTATACTGTTCTTTGCTCTGCTACTGATTAGCTATTTGGCTTGATTTAATAATTTTACCTTTTGTTAATTGAAAAACAGGCCTATTTCATATGTAAAACACAGTTTTGCTTAGCCTGTCTTAAAGGCAGACTTTTTTCGTTAATATATTTTGATCTGAGATATGCCTTCAGGTTACCATGTGCAGCAGTTCACCAGTGCCTGTTTCTGCAAGAAACTTCAAATGCTTTACAAGTAATAAAAATGTTATGTTGTACCATAATAATTGATTAATCCAAAACCTGAAATACTGTCTAGTAAAACATGGTACTTACATAGTGATGCATATCTTTTCTGCATAAAATGAATGAATATTTTCTTATCCATTTCCTTATCAGGAATTGTGAAATCTGGTGAGTTAGCTGTTTGGATCAACATTGTATTGTCAGTCTGCTGAAGTTATGGAGACATTTGTTAATGATTGTGATAAAACCAGTATCTGGTTTTATCAGTTGTGTTAAATAAGATTACTGTTTATGAATATTGTTATAAGATCATCCAAGAAAAAAAGGTTGCCTGCTTATAAAATTCAATCAAATATGTCCCCTTGCCACATTTTTTTCCCCCTCTCTTAGAATTATCCTTTTTTGTGGTAAGTTCATAATATCTTTCTAATGCTGTTCTTAGTGTTAGTGAAAGTATTACAGAACTCATGCTGGGACAAAGATAAAAGCTACATCTTAGATCATTAAATCAAATTCAACTCAGAAATATTTTTTCCCAAGGAATGTTTTAGGCTTTGTCTGAGAATACTTTGTCACCATACTTTGTAAGACCCAGAAAAAAATTTCGTTGAATTTTCCATTGAAAAATTTCATTCATTGGATGAACCAGCATCTGTAGCTGGAAATCTTATCCTGATGGAAAAGTACAGTATGCAGAGGACATAAAACTCTTTGTATCTGTGAAAGAAGAGAAAAACCTCTGCACAATTCTGTCTGCAAGTTTGCAAGGCTGAAAAAATTTGAAGATGAAATAGCAAGTGATGAGAATTTCCGTATAAAATTTTACTCAGGTTTACACCTCTTTATTTTACAAGTGGTAGACGATCTTTGACCAAGTAAAAAAATTGGTTTTCATAAAGTTCACTTACCATATGGTAAACTGACCATTTCCACACATTGCTTGAGACCTTGCTAGCTTGAGATTTTTCTCAAGTCTGATAACAAACTTATGGAAGAGGACAGCAGGCACACCATCTGATGCAGCACTGGTAGTGAGCAAGTTATTTATACTCTGTCCAGTGAAAATTACTTCATTAGTCTGCAACTTTTATCACAAAAAGGTAACTATTCTTTTTGAAATAAATTAAATGTTAAGTACACGCTTCCTTTGTACCCAGATGCTTTTATTTATCTAATATTGTAAATTATTGCAGCTGATTACATTGATATTGCAGTCAGTGTTCTTAACACGTATTGTGAATGCCATAATATTAACAGCCTGGGTAGCAACAGCAGTTTGAATATCCAACCTTCAGAACACATACAGGTTTGCTAAATACAGGGATCAGTACCAGTATCTAAATTCAGCAACATTGTGTGTCCAATCAGGGTGTCAGGATTGCTTCTCTCCGTTGGCTGTGTAGATTATATGGTACATGTACTGGTTCATGTAATGTTCTGAGTCACTTTTGTCTTGAATTTACTTTATTAATTGTGCATTTCACAAGCCTCCTCACATCACCACTGTGAAATACAAAAAACATAATTTTCTCCTTTTTTTACAAACAGGCAGCTGAAGAACTGATGGCTTGTATCCATGATCAATGTAAAGATTGTAGTGGCTTGATTAGGCTTCCAGTTATCCCAAAAAGTTTAAATATTTAGAATTCTACTTGTTTCCTATATCATGTCTAGAAATCAAAGGCAGATACATTGAGCCAAGCATCTTCCTGACACAGCAGTTACTAAGTAAAATTTCCTGAAACCAATAAGAAATTTTACTTGAGTAGAAGTTTTATTTATTTATTTATTCATTTATGCTATAATTGTAGACCCTAGTTTCTATATTAAGAATCTATATTTGTAACAGGGAAAGACTTTTTAAAAGGCAAACACTCTGTGTACATTTGTTTTTTAAATTATCACACAGTGGAGCTGTGCTCTTTTTATTTCACCTTGTTTAAATGTGCAGATGAAGCCCTATATCCTTGGCACCCAATGAAAAAATAGGTGAATAGGAGAGGCATCTAAGCAATAACACTTCTAAAAGACCCTTATGTGTGAAAATATGATAATAGCTAAGATTCATTACAACAGACTTGCTCCTAGTGGCCTGGTTTTGCTGCTACATTTAATGATGGGATGACCTTATCAATTCTAATGACTCTACAGTGGTTAAGGGCTGTATTTTACCAGCATTTAATATAAGCTATTAATAAAGTACATCTCTCATCTACTTTAAAAATGGGCCATGAAGCAAAGGTGAATTCCAGGTAATAAACAGAACAAGCATATCAGGCAGGTATGTGCAATACTTTTCATCTCCATGAGTTTGTTGGTTTTTTCCAATGATATATTCCACTGAACATTACCTGCTCCTGCAGTTGCAGAATACTGGCATTGTAGATATTAAAGCTTAAGACTGGGCAGTGCTAGACTAACTTATCTTGGAGGTTTTTTCAACCTAAACGACTCTATGATTTTATATAACCTACCAATAACTGGCTGAATACAAAACTAGATTTTGTTACAACAACTTTCAATGTGAAATAAGTCACGTTGACCTATGCTGAGGCTTGATATGTCCAACTTTCTGTTTATGGATAGACAGGAGACAAAAACTTCCATATAACCTGAACACACCGGGCTTCCATAACAGTTCATACTGTTACACTTTCATTCTTTCCATCAGAATGGAAAAACAATCCAATTTTCTTACTGGCAAAGGTTTTAAACAAATGTAGGAACATTCTCTCTTCTGTGATTTCTTGCATGTTCAGCTAGGTTTAGGTTCAGTTGGATGTTCTTATGTGATCCATTTCTTATTACTGAAGAGTATATATATAGAGAGAGATATAGATATATAGATATAGATAGATATAGATATAGATATAGATAGATATAGATATAGATATAGATATAGATATAGATATAGATATAGATATATATATGATATAGATATCTGAAGAGAATAAATGTGAGTAGGTCTTAGGTTCTATACTCCACGTTTCATATTTTCTTCTTTATTTTCTGAATGTTACTTTAATGCTCTCTTTGTACATTTATTGGTTTGAAGGGGTACACATATGTATGTCAGCTTTATAAAGTTGGGCATGTGAATTTCAACAAAAAGGTGTGTGTATCATTATTTACCTGTGCAAACAATGTGAGCTTGGTGATGATTTCACTAAACTACAGAATGATCAAGGTTCATGATCATCTTGTCCAGCTGTCAACCTAGCACCACCATAATCACCATATCACCTCAACCATATCCCACATACAGATGCCACTTGAACATTTTGAGAGACAGATATTCCACCATGTCCCTGAGCAACTTATTCCAATGCTTGAGTGCTCTTCCAGTGAAAAAAAAAAATCTGTTATCTAATCTGAACATCTTTTTGTACACCTTAGGGCCATTTCCTCTCATCTTTTCACTTGAGACATGGCAGAAGACCCTGATGCCCACCTCACTACAGCCTCCTCTCAGGTGGTCACAGAGAGCAATAAGGTCCCCCCTGAGTTTTCTCCAGGCTAAACATGCCCAGCTTCCTTAGCCACTTCTCATAAAATTTTCTACAGACACTGCATCAGCTTTGTTGTCCTTCTCTGCACACACTCCAGCATCTCAATGTCTTTCTTAAAGTGAGGGTCTCAAACCTGAACAGGGAATTTGAGGCATGGCCTCACCAATGCCAAGTACATCAGGACAATCAGTTTCCTAGTTCCGTTGGCCACACTATTCTTGGAGTCAGTAATGTACTATAGACTAGAGTTAAGTTATAAAACATACAAAAAGGCAACAAAAAACAACATTTCAAAATTTCTTTTGAAAGGAAAATCTTCATGTGATCTCAGGCATGGCTTCCATATGCATTATCCATTACAGTTCTAGTACAGTAAGTTCCCTGCATGAGCTTTGCTTTCATATGACTATTAGTTGCCTGCATTAAGTAGTGCTTGAAGGTTCAGATGCAGTTGCAAGCCAAATTATTTCAGGTAAATGGAATCAAGTGGCCTGAAGATTTAAACCTCTGGTATGAAATGTTTCTGACACACTGGTTAATAAAAGATGCTCAGCCCATCCAGCAATTATCCTTATTCTTGGATAGGTTTCATGCTGAGCTTCACAGTGGGGTGGTTTCACCATGGTCTGCATGGTACACCTGGAAATGCAGACAGCAGGACAGGAATGTGTGTTACCACGTGTGTAAGTGATACACCAAGCTATCCAAGAGGGCTTTTCATCTCAGACTGATAATGCTAAAGAAGAAAATGACTGTATTAAAAAGTGTCCAAGGACTTACAGAGATTTTTTAAATTGAGGAATGAGCAAAACCAAACTAAACACATGGATTCATAACAGGGGGGAGAAGACAGGAACAGGAAATGTGACCCTGCCAGATGTGGCCTCAGAACTGTGGTCTCCCCCTGGGCTTGACAGCATGGACATACCACTGGCATCCCCAGCTGCTGCCACATCTCACCCACACCCACCACGGGGATACTCCAGCACCTGCACCCCAGGGATGTGAGCTCATTTCCTGGGGCTATTTCCCATCCCTGGAAGGGCAGCCAGGGCACTCAGGTCTCCTGGAGCAGGTGTGTGCAAGGAGGGATGCCCACATGGCAAGAAGAGGGGAGACCTGCAACCTCCCATAGTCAAGGACTATGGTTGTGGGGAAGTACCTGCTTGGGATTTATAATAGAAGAGGGTGTAGCAAACATAGAATAAAAGGTTGAAATGGTGTTTCAAGCTGGGAAACCTCTTGCCTAGAACTGAAAATCTTTTCAAAAAATGCTAAAGTGGTAATATAAAGAGTTATTTAATGAAAGCTTTAAAGTACATGAATATAGCTATATGCACACTCAGGATTGAATTTCTATAATTTTTATAAGATGAATTAATTAGTATATCTAGCAGGCACATCCAAAAGGAGAACAGTTGCCCTGGTAACCTCCCCTTGGGCCTGCCTCTTGAAGACACTCCAGAGGCTTTTAGCCCTATATTTTTTATGTCTCACAAGTGCTGATACAAAACATGATGTCCTTGTTAGAAATTCTTTTCTTGAAAACAAGACTAAACAGAAGTCCAAGGAGGTGGCATAAATGTGTGAGAAAGGGTAATCTAAAGTAATATAGCAATATAAAAGCACAAAATAATACTGAAGAAAACGTATAAGGAAAATGAAAGAAAAGGTAAAAGTAGAAACATGTCACCACCTGTGCCCCTTGCAACCAGCCTTGGTTGTTGCAGTTTCAACATCTGTGGAAGTGGTGGTCAACAGGCTGGATCTCAGGTGGTGAGAGAAGCCACAAAAGACCAAGGTCTCATGTATTTTGTTAGCTCAGGTTGAGGTGAAACACCTAGGTACCCGTCCTGGGGCTCACTGATGTAATGCTGATGGAACACTTTGGGACACTTTGGGAGTGTCCATGGCAGCTCCCACTATGCTACAGCTGCCTCTCCTCAATTCCTGTTATTTCTCCAGAAGGGACTTTTCTCAGCTGAGCCATTTGTGTAAGGGCTTGGCATGATAAAAAGCATTATCCTACCTTGCAGGATCTGTCTCTTATCAGCCTCTTCCCTCATCTGGTACAACACCAGCTTGTAACCTGAGGTGAATGTCCTGGACTTGCACTGTGATTGAGACATTAGCATTCCAGTCTCTCACACTTGGGGTTGCATTCCTCTCTCCAACCTTTTTTGCTTCTCTTTAGATCAGGGATAATTGGACAAGAGCATCACCTTTATCTTATCTCAAGGGCCATCACAGACCAAATTCCAGTTAGGCTATTTGGGGAGGGGTGGGCTTTAATGGTTCATGTGCTTCATGTGACCCTTTGTAAAAGGAGTCTCCATCTCCTTTGTAGCAATCCTTTAAATACTGGAACCTGGTGGTATTTATTTATGTGTATAACATTTTGCAACTGTCTGATAATGTGGTATATCTCCTGCATGGCTAATATTTATCCTAAATTGATAGTTTACTAATGGTTGGTTAATTATATGTTGATAATAAATCAGTGCATCACTTTGATCTTTGGATTCATGTTGGTTGGACTTCTTTCCCAGCCACAATATTCAAGCTGTCTGGCTGAAGACTATCTTGCATGGATCATTCTAGCTGTGGAAATATCCCAGCTGCAATGCAGATACTTCTAGTTGGAGAGACTCTAAATACATTGCAACCAAAACAAAAAAAAAATTAACAAAATAAATATTTTCCATTTATGATTATCTAAATTTATATTAAATATGGCATATAGAGATACAAGTGTGTAATTATGTATTACAGAAAGTTTATTAGTATTTACCTAAGATGACATGGGTAATTTGATTTTTTTTCAGACAGAAGAAATATCCCCTAGTTAGATTGTATAGACCTATTTGTTACATAAGCAGATGCACTTCCCCTCAGTGAGGTTGGTATTTTGAAGACAGTTTAAGAATTATTGATGCAGAAGTCCAATTCAGAACAGACACGTATCCACTGTGCTAAAGGACTGATTTTACAAATAGATGCAATGGGAAATTCAAGGCATATGGCCAAATTTGTGCCTCTCATAGTTCAGCCCTTGAAATCTTCTGAGGATTCAGCCTAATGAAGACTGGCAGTGTCATGTTGTCATGCTGCTCTTCCCCACTCTCTTATCATTGCTGTTTTTAACATTTCTCTGACACACTAACACTTGTTCACTTGCCAGAATGTTCTTTTGAACTTTAACTAGAAGAGATCATGAAGCTGGCATTCTGCAGAGCTCAGTTTCACTCCAGATTTTCAATACTACAGAAGAGCCAATGATGTAATGGAGAGAGGGGCAGAGCAAGAGCTGTCATATTTTCGTTCCTCCAGTAAAACTGCTTTATTTACAATACTCTACTAATGTAATTTAGCTTGGAACATGATCAAAGTTAAATTGCATGTTTTTAATTGAAACTTAGTTTTGGTCAAGTTCCAAACAGACCTCCACTAACAGGGTGCTGTAATATTGCAGTGAATTTTAAATGATGCATTAGAATATAAGGACCTTTTCTTATGCTCTCCTCTGAGCTGTGCTCCTCTCACTTCACAGCATCCTAGATTCTCCCAACCTCAAGGTCACATTCTGGATGAGGTTGACATTTCAAAAAGTTAATGAGTGACAAAAGCATTGTTAGTAAGACTATTGAGAAAATAAACTATGAAAAATATCTTTTTGATTGTTTGAAACATTGAATTCTAAAGGTGCAATCAATAATGATTTAATAAGAAAGTGTTACAACTTCTGATCATGAGAAATTATGGAAAATTTACTGATACTTTTTCTCATCATGCTGGGCAAGAACAATTTGGAATAATGGTTTTAAATATTCAGCTTTCTGAAGATTAGTAAAATTTATAGCTTAATCATTGAAAGGATGTTCCTGAATATGATTACATTCACATCACCACTAGAAAAGAAAATAATATTTTTTATCTCACTTTAGTATGAAACAACCCCTGTCTTTTAAAAATTGTTACCATGCAACTCTTATACTTTGCTTCTGAATTTAATGAAATTTCAAATGGATTTACAGAAAATCTCCAAACTGATGTCAAGACATTTAAAATATTCTAATATGGAGCCATTGGACTAAGGTCAATTTTATTATAAAATTTAAAAAATATTAAATACTTCATACACAGTGAAATCACATATCTAGATGGTGTTTTAAAATGTACAAAGTATGATGTAATTTCTCTTAGTGATTTATAATACTTAAGTTATAGAAAACAAAACAGAACAAAACTCTTCACTAGTATTTCCTATTAGTAAATGCTTTTACAGAAGCTGCATCCTTTCCTGTCCTTTCTCTTCCCTTCTCCTCCAGCATCTCAGAGTACAAGAAGAATTTGTCTGAATGCAAGGGTGTGAAAATGGGCAAGAGATTTGTTAAAGCTCACCTATCTTAAAATTCCCCAAAAGCTGACATTTCCTCAATTTCAAATGGTTTTTGGAGTTGCAAGTTAACTTTATGAATTGCATTGGAAAGTTAGATAAAAAATGTTAGTGGGAAGTCAGATTTCTTTTATAGCCATTCAATAGCATTATAATAGGGACAATTCAGGAATAGTTTCGAAAGAAAATTATTGTCAAAAGCAAATGGTACAGCTGTTACAGGAAAAAAAAATCTAGTTATTTGGTTTTGCACATAATCTGAGGCTCAGTCTCTTAACTTGACATAAAATGAAACATATGAGAAATACGTCCAAAGGTTAATGTAAGGAAAAACAAAACAAAAACCCAAGCCAAAACAATTTAAAGAAAAAAAAAAAAAAAAGGAAAAAAAGCCCTCTGAAACTCATTTTCAGCAAATAATGTATTAGGGAGTGAATTGCCAAATGAAAAATTTTTTAATCAGTGAGGATTCCTTTGTTTCAATAAGCATGGTAAAGATAGTAAATATAGATAATATCTATCTGTCTTATAATAAGACAGTGACATGAAAAATGTAGATTGTAATCTACTGTTCTAGTAGACTACAGTTTTAACATGTAGTAGTTGAGTGTTTATTTTCCTTTTTCACTAGTAATGTGGTGAAACAAGGATCTTTATATACCTCCAGGAAAAAAAAACGACAAAATAAACCCTAATCTAAAGAGAACAATCCAACCAAAACCAAAGCCCTCCAAACCAATACATTTTTTTTACTCTCTGCATACTCTGCAGAGAACAGACTGCAATCTGCTCATAAAAGATGCAGCAGAGCAGAGTGACTTCAACAGCTAAAAAGAATTGCGTCAAGCTAGATGAACTATTTTGATTTTAAGAACTCTGTTGGAAGCTAAAACAATAGACTCACTATCTCAGCATAAAATAATGATTAAAATGATGTTGTCTTCAGAGAGGTTTTTCCAGAGATGAAGGTTGTTCCCTCTCTCGGTGCCCGCGGCAGAGCCGGGCTGTGCCCGCTGCCCTGGATGCTGGGAGCAGCCACTGGAGCCCCAGCAGCTGCTGCAGCCAGCCTGCTGCTCACTGCTTGCAAATAGTTCAGCCCTACCCGAGGAGATGGGCATTCCTGTCCAGAGCCATGGCAGATACTGCAGCCCGTACAAAATCTGTCTTCTAAAATCTGTCATATATCCACAAAGTATTGTGTTATCAACTCAGATGTCTGTCCCCTCTGAACATAGCTGACTATGTCCAATTAGCTACTTTGAGTTTGGCTATCAGTCTCAAGTTTTTATTCTTTAGGTAAGTAGATTCTCTCGATGATTTCCTTGTCTAGACTGAAATACACGTGTGTATGTTTTTTTCACGGTTTGTTTTTTCAGTACAAACAAGGTGAGTTATTTCACTGTTGAATTGTTGCAGTTTTTGCCAGTCTCTCATTATGGACTGAAGTGAATAGTAGTGAATATTACCAATTTGCCTGGGTATGATGGAGCTTCCTTTGTTTAAGTAGAAAACAGAAAAAATAAGGGCAGGAAAGAAAGCATAAGTATTTTAAAGGCCGTCGTTAATCTCAGCTGTCTTCATTTTAGCTGTCCAAATATTAGAGTTGATTCCATTCATTTTTTATGTCAAGTTAAAAGAGAGAACCTTTATGCACTTCCAAAATATTTATACATACATAACATATGTACACACATACATATACATGTAGAGAGAGACCTGGAAAGAAAGATTCAATCTCTGGATTTTTTTTTTTTTTCTCACTTGTCAATAAGTAAATAATAAACTACAAACTTAAAACAAATTTTAGATAGCCAGATGGTGAGATAAATTCCATTCTCTGAGTAAGAATATTAGCAGATATGCACTAATATATGAATAGCATTAACCTCTAGGTTTAAATTACTTGCTGTCAAGACTTTTTTATATTTCTGTTGTGCTAGCTTAAACAATTTTTAATAAAATAGGTAAGTAACATAAATAAACTGCTACTGGTTTTTTTTTTCTTTTCATGGTACATGTAACATCTTCAGTTTTGAATACAAGTTGTCATGCATTATTCCTTCCTACAATAAATTATTTAGCAATCCCTTGCTTTCAAACATGAAAATTTGACTCCAGAAGGTGGGATGATAGTAAATATACCAGCATTGAAGAGGAAATCAGGGTAAGAAAAAGTTATCAACAAATGTGAATATAGTGACTCCCAATTGTTCACTGGAATAAAGACATTCCTACTTTGTATGATAAACCTTAAGAAGTTGTCTTGTTTATGCAACTGGAAATTCAATGTTCCCTGTATGCAGAAAAGATAACTCAGTGACAAGGGATTTCTTTTTGCTAGCTTCTCTGAGCATTTATTTTAAGTAAATTGTATACCAAAAAAGACTGTTGTGACAAAAAGTTTGATTAAAAATTTTATAAAGAAGCAAACAAAACATAAGAATAAATTTAGTACTAAAACTTGTATGCTGAACTGGAAAGAGGTCTGGGGTGGCCTTGGCCCAAATTGTGTGGGCTGACTTACAGTCCTCCTATTTAGGTCTGGTCACTTTTTTAGAGAAGTGGTTGAATTCAAAACATAGAAATTGTACTGGGGCCTTCTTTGTGACCCCACATAAAATTTAAATTATTTAGCTCTGCTGGAATTACTTGAAGCAATGTTAACTCCATGTTTAAGTTTTTATAATGTGAGAGTTTAGTGCCTGCAGTATATTCTATGGAATGTCAGGAAAACTCTTCTGTGTGAGCTGGAGAGAGGCAAACCTGGCTCAGACTTGTGCTGTTTGCTCTTTGGGATTGATTCATGCTGAAAATTTACCAAACAATATTCATGTTTCATCACTGAGTGTAAACTGCAGTGGTCTAAAACAGAACCAATAATACTGCAGTATGAATAGTCAAAACTGCAAGTTAAATATTGCCTTTTTGTCTTCAACTAAGCATACTTAGTCCAGTTCTCCTAAAGGTTAGAAAAACAAACAACCATTTTCCATTGAAATTTCAGGTTTTTTTTTTCCATTTAGTGTTTTTTTTCTCTCTAAAATGTCTCCTGAAATACTTGTGACACTACAGGCCAGGAAATTATCTTTAGGCTTCAGCTAGTTCAACTTCTGTTCCTCTAAGGAAAGACAAGGCACAGAGCCATTCATGGCATTTCCATCTTACTCAGCTCTCAGCCTGAATGTCAATTCAGCAGCTAATTCTGAGATTCTTATATCCAGTAGGACCCATATGGTGGCACTACAAACCATGTCTCCAGCTTTTTACTCCTAAATCTCTATGTGCCAGCAGTTGGAAATGGATGTACCTCCAGTCAGAAAACAGAATCTAGTGAAGAATCAGCTACTCCTCCCCAAATTAATGTGGAAGGATTTGCTTCAAGACACATACATATAAATTGAACCCATAGGTGTGTGTGTAGCATGTTTGATACCTAATGTCTCACTACAAATCCTGTTTAAGCAACTGAATTGGGATCCTGGTCTAAATGGTTAGTTGATTCTAGAGACTGCTTTGGGCCAGCCAGGTGAAGAACAATTTGATTTTCTCAATTTGTGTGCAATACCAATCAACACCTTCACAGAGCTGGCAGGTAGGTCACACACCTGAGTATAAACCTATGCCTCAGATTATGAATGATCCCAGCATGTCTCACACACCACTAGGTATTTATGTTTAGGTTCCAGTCTTATTTCAGATTAAGCTGTAGGTTTTGCTTTCTACTGAGCTGTGTCAGCCTCCAGCTTCCATCATCTGCAGACTGTGTAGTTACAATACCAAATCTATGAGCTATAGTGGGAGATATGTAGCAAACTAGGCTGACATCTTACCTAGCCATCAAAATTTAGGGGTCTTAATAAATGACTCAGTGAATATTTAACACTGGAATCACTGAGTAATATACTGGCAGGATTAAAGATGCAAATATCTTCTGATGAATTATTTGTCCTCATAAATCAGAATTACCAATAATATTAAATGTAATGCTGCTCTGCCAGACAGATAGGTTAAGATTGCTGGTTATGGCTGCTGACATAATACTGTTCCAAGGCAGAGAGGTTTTTCTCTACTTATGTATTTAATAAGATACAAATGTGACAGAATTTCTACCAGACGATTAAGTTCTAGTAGATTATTCTAAGAAAAGTACCTCCATGAAATCTCAAATTTTGTATTCAGAAAAATCATCACAAATATTAAAACTTTATTTATCCATTAGGTAACTGGATTTCTCTCTCCATAAAAAGGGAATCAACACCAGTCTGCAATCACATTGTTAAACACTTCAGATCAGGAAAAAACAGTGGAATGACAAGTCTGTAGGTTATGACTACAGTCAGACTAACACAATCAAAACATTCTGCTTCAGAGATCAAAATATTCCTCAGTACAGAAGGCAAGTTGAGAACATGTAAGTGGGACACTTGTCAAAGATAAATCATTCTGACTCTCTGTGACAGGGTTTATTTGATACAGATATCAATTATATGAGTTGCGTATCACACCCACTAAAACATTAAAATAATGTGTAGCGATCAGATTTCATTAACTCCTACAAGATTTTGGAACAGTGTGCAGAGATCAGACTCTCAGCCATATGCTCTGGGCACAAGCTAGAGAACTAGAATGAGCACAGATTGACCTTGAATTATTTTTCTGATCTTTTATAATTTTCAGTTGTTTGAAAGCAAAGAGTTAGACATCCAAAAATTAGATTATAATTCTCTACGCAAGTATTGGTAATGGAATTAAATGGGAGAAAATATTTCTTTATCTTTTTATCAAAGATGCTAGTGTTCACATAGAATTAAGTTTTAGCAAAACACTTTATATTTTATATTTTATTTATGTTTAAACCATATTTTCTCTAGAAATATTATTTTAAAAGGAAAATAAGGAGAACCCGGGTAACTAAAGGTTCAGTGCCTGGCAAAGTCATGGAGTAGCTTCTCCTGGAAACTGTGCTAAGGCACATGGAAAATAATTAGTTGATTGGTGACAGTCAGCATGGCTTCACCAGGGGCAAATAAGGCCTGACAGATTTGGGGTTACTGCAGTGGGAAGGGAAGGGCAATTGACATAATCTACCTGGACTTGTGCAAAGCATTTGACATTGGCCTACATGGCATCCTTGTCTCTAAACTGGAGACACCATTTAATGGATGGACCAATTGGTGGATACAAAATTGGCTGGATGTTTGTACTCAATGGCTCGATGGCCAAGCAGAGACCAAGGTGAGGGGTGCTCCTCAGGGATCAGTTTTGGGACTGGCATTTTTTAACATCTTTGTTGATGATGTGGACAGCATCCCTGAGTGCACCCTCAGCAAGTTTTCCAATGGCACCAAGCTCTGCAGTGCACTGGAGGGATGGGATCCTATCCAGAGGGAACTTGGCAGTTGAGAGGGATCTTGACAGGCTTGAGAAAGTTCAGCAAGGGCAATTGGAAGGTCCTGTACACGGTCCAGATCAGTCACAAGGACAAACACAGTGTGGGCAGAGAATGGGGCAAAACTAGCCCTGGGGAAAAAGACTGCAGGGGTTTGTGGAGGAAGACTCCACATGGCTTGGCAATGTGTGCTTGAAACCCAGAAGGTCAATTGAGCTGTATCAGAAGCATGGTCAGCAGGCAAGGGCATGATTCTCTCCCTCTTACCCTTGTGAGAGTACTCCCACTTGGAGTAGTGTCCAGCTTTGGAAACCTGTGGTGGGTTGACACTGTCTGGATGCCAGACATCTACCAGGGCCACTCTGTTACTCCCTTCTGCAACTGGACAGAAGAGAGAAAATATAATGAAAGGTTCAGGAGATAAGGACAGAGAGATACCACTCACCAAATACCAGTACAGGCAAAGCAGACTTGACTCAGGGATCTGAACTGATATTATTACTAACAAAATCTGAGCAGGATAATGAGAAGTAAACCCAAATCTTAAAACACCTTTTCCTCCCATATCTCCCTCTTTCCCTTCTGTACCTTCTACCCTCCAGTATTGCAGGAAGATGGGGAACGTGGACTATGCTCACTTCATCATACATTGCTGTCACTGCTCAGGGAAAGGAGTCCTTCCCCTGTTTCGTCCTGTTTGTCCCCATGGAAGACAATCCACAAACTTATTTTGTGGAAACAAAGTTCTCCACAAACTGCTGCAATATGGGTCACTCTTCTGCAGGGCTCAGCCCTTCAGGCACAGCCTACTCCAATGTGAGTCCCTCCACAAGTTCTGCCAGGAAACCTTCTCCAACATGAGCTCCCCTCTCCATGGGTCAGCCTTGGCCAGTGGTGGCTCCATCCTGGAGCCAGCTGGCATTGGCTTTGTTCAACATGGGGAAGGTTCTGGCAGATTCTCACAGAACTGACTCCTGTAGCCCACCTGCTACCAAAACCAGGCTCCTAACTTTTGGAAAGAGTCCTGAGAGCTGGACTCTTATGGAAACAGGCTGAGAGAACTGGGACTGTTCCATCTAGAGAAGACAAGGTTTCAGGAAGAGCTCTTTTTTGTCTTTCAGCTCCTAAACAGCAATAAGGAAGATGGAGACAGACTTTTTACAAAGATGTGCAGTGGCACTACAAGGGACACTGGCTGTAAACCAAAAGAGAATAGCTTCAGATTCGACATTAGGAAAAAATTCTTCACTGTGAGACACAGAAAACTCACTGTTGAATTCCCTAAGCTGAATAGTCACATGAATGAAAGTTTAAAGAAGACTTTTTGTGCTTGGAAAGTAGAACAGAACTGTGAGAAAACTTGTGATATACATAAGTCATATGGGGAATATTTTTTTCATAATGCAAACTCTGTCACCAGTATACAAATGATGTTACAGCTGAAAGTCTGAGATTAATCAAAAGGGACTTCAGAACCCTGAGAATTGTGCTAAAAAATTTGAGAGCATATTAATGTTATGTTCAATCCTCACAGAAATAGGGAGAAAGCCTTGATAGAAGCAGGTAAGACAATTATACCATTATCTGACAACAGGACTGGTGTCTGTGCCAAAACTTTGGATTTCTACACCAAAGAAGAGCATTCAAGAGATCAGCCATGTTAGGGCCTGATGGGATTCCTCTGACCTGATGAGGAAAATGAGTCTGTGGGATTTGGATTGGTTGGAGTATTGAGCAACGATTAATGGGATAAAATTCAAAAAGTCAAAATGCTGGGTCATGCATCCAGGACAGAGTAATGCCCAGAACAAGTATAAATTGGGAGGTGAGTGGCTGAAGAGCAGCCCTACAGAAAGGGATGTGAGAGTGTAGTCTGACAGCAGGCAAATCACACCCTGGTGTGCAGCAAACTCAGCATCCCCAGGCAGCCAGAAGAGGAGATCCTCCTGCTGTGTTCAGTGTTGGTTCAGCCTCACCCTGAGTGCTCTGTGCAGCTTTGGGCCCCACAGTTTAGAAGGATGTGAAGGTCCTTGAACATGTCCAGAGGAGGTCAGCAAAGCAGGTGACAAAGCTGGAAGGAATGCCATATGAGGAGCAGCTGAGGACTGTGGCTTTGTCTAGTTAAGAGAAAAGAAGGCTGAGGAATGACCTTATTGCTTCCAGAGGAGGGAATGTGGAGAGAGTGGTGCTGCTGTCTTCTCTGTTATCCACAGAAGTGTGGAAATGGTTCATAACTTCACCAGGGGAGACTTAATTTGGACATTAGGAAGCATTTTGTTATTGAGATTGGCTGAGGTGTTCAAACACTGGAACAGGTTTCCTAGAGAGGTGAAGAATGTCATAAGCCTTTCAGTCTTTAAGAGGCATTTGGATTATGCCTTGGATAGCATGCTTTAACTTAGTGAACCCTAAGTTGGTCAGGCAGTTGGACTAAACCGTCATTGAAGGTTTCTTCCAAGTGAAATATTCTATTCTATTCTATTCTATTCTATTCTATTCTATTCTATTCTATTCTATTCTATTCTATTCTATTCTATTCTATTCATTGTCATTCCATGAAATAATTCAGTAACAGAATTAAAGAAAAATAGATCGCATTTGGATACAATTCTTAATAAAACTGTGAAGCTATTCACCAAAAGATCTTTGTGATACCAGCAATGTAAATTGATTCAAAGTAGTTTTAAACTTATTCAATAAAGGGGATGCATTGATCACTACAGAGTGTGGTTGGCTGAGTGGAATTTTCAGGTCACAAAACTTGGCTAGCGAACAGAGGGTATACAGAGGATATACCAAGGGAAGTCTTAAACCTCATTTGGCCTTGCTTCTATGCTTGTCTGAGAAAAAGGGTACAGCATTAGGTCATACAAAGAATACTGAGCTAAAGAGACATTGTTTGGCTTGATTTCTTTTGGAACTTCGAATTCCTTTCCCTAAAATGCAGGATTTTATGTTCCCAGTCTATTTCCTGAATTTGAGTCCACAATGTAGGTTACTGAAGCACTCCTGAAATTATTCATCCTTAGAATGACTGCTATGTAGATATGCCATACACACGGACTTCACATATGGAACTATATAATGTATAGTCCTTTGTCTTTTCTTCTCCTCTTCCCTTTCTCAATTGCCCTTACATTTTCCTTCCTTGGATATCGTTAATATTTGTCAAAGAGAAAGCAAGATAGATTATTTCAAGTCTTCTCTTCAGTGTAACACAAAATTTTCTCAAAAATGCTGCTGCCCAAGTGCTGCAGGGAGACAAGGATTTTAATGAGCCATTAGAGCATGCAGGATTAATAAGATATTAATCAAATGTGGATCACCTGCAGACAATGAATAATATATTGGGAAAGACTGCCAAGAATAATAAAAACCAAATGAACAAAATGGAGAGAAGATTATGGGGAATTATCTTGAAAATTACAAAAGAGTAGAAGTACTTGGTTCCTGGCCATATCTTAAAATAAGGACTTGGTTTCCTGGGCAGCTTCAGCACTGAAGTTAATTTGTTTGATAAAAGTAAAGAGACAACAATATCATCACCAACCCTTGAATCTGATGCCCTAATTTGGTGGCATTAAATATCATAATTATAACTCAACTGGTGCATTTTATGTCTTTAATGATCCTGATTCTGAAGTGGGTTGAGAAATAAGATCTTCCACTGACATTGGTATTTGTTGTGATACTGGAATATCAGTCAGAACTGGGATGTCTACCAGTAATTGAATAGAAAATTCCATTTTTAGAAATGAGTATGGAGTTTATGGAACATAACCAGACCCTGAAAGTTATTACTATCATTGTATCAAAATTATAAATAATAATAATTACATTGTATAATGGTTGATGTGTTGAAAATCTGGAGACAAATATGATGGTCTTAATTTTTCAAGCAAAGATTAATTCACTTCTAATAAAACATTCCCTGCTACTGGAAACTTGTAATGACATGAGTAGCACTGACATCAGCAGGAATTTACACAAGGATCCCAGGGTTCAGCTCCAGGACAGAGTTCAGTGACTTCTTGAAGTGACTAACACAGATTAAGGACTTTTCACTTTAGAATTTTACATTTCAAAAAGGATTTCCTCTTTTTTTAAAGTGATAGTTTCATTTTTATTATAAAATTATTTTTAGAGACAAGGAAGAAGTCTTAAAAGTCATGGCAGTGGAAGTGGAAGTGACTTATCCCTCAACAGCAAAATAGGCACCTGTCCCTTTCTATCTTTGTTGAATACAAAGTACTCTATATGAAGTCCTTCTGCACATCATCTGACATAGTTTTGTTGTCACTCAACTTTCTTTATATCCATGTATTTAAAATTATCTATTATGTAAAAACATACCCATGTGGCCCAATACAGAGTGGATAAATAAGCCATTTCTAAACCATTCATCTTGTGTACCAGAAACTGTCTAAACATATTAGCCAGTCAATGATTTAAAATGTTTTGGTTTTTTTTCAAAAATTCAGAATAAGTTAATAAACACAGAGGTTTATTAATTTTTATATTATGTGGTCAATGATGTTTTATGAAGTTAATATTATCTACTACATATCAATAATTCAAGTACTTAATAAGTGAGACAATGAGGTTTGAATATGTGACCTATAAAGCAAAATAGCACTAGATTTCAAAATTTAATATTTTATTTTTGTTGCATAAAAGACATGGAAAAAAAATCAGCCTTTTTTTACTAGACTCTTAATGCAGGTGAAAGAGTTAAATTCATATGAAACAGGCAGTCAATGTCTGCAAGATTTGCAAATCTAGCTCTGCATAGACAGATTTAGATATGCAAGATCAAATTTCAAAAGACCTTGTATTTTGGGGGTGTCACCCATTACAAATCAGTCATGCAAGCTTTTCTGATGACAAAGTATTAACTACTTGGTTTAAAATTCGCGTCATTAGATGTATGTGCTGCAATCAGACATTTCCTGTTCATGAAAATACATATAATTAAAGAGAGAAAAAATTTATGTCAGCTGCCAGATGTGCCATTTGCTTACACAGTGCATACCATAGACAGGGTGAGAAGTATAAGATTGTTATTTTGTCTTTTTATAAACTCTCAGTTTTACCAGTTTTGAAAGCAGTTGTCTCCATAATGATCATGATCTCAGAGCTGCAGGAATACACATTCTCTATCCCCTAGTGGCCTTTCTTATTATACTTTAAGTGCTATGCAAAATCGTCTTTGCCTCTGTTTTGCAAGGCAACTGCAGTAAGAGATTGTAGCCATGAAGAATTGCAGATGGCACCAAGGAGAAAGGCACTGCAGACAAACAGCCACAAGGGAAGGGCAGTGTGTGCAGCAGCAGCAGGCACAGAGAATTTGCCTGAACTGCCAGAAGAAAAGTGAACTCATTTTATTAGAAAGGGAGATCGGATTGTGAGATATAACTGGGACCTTTTAAAATGAGATCACCCACTGATCTGAAATGCAAACACTTCATGCCCTCCTGATTTTGTTTTGACAGTGAACATACCTCATAAGCCTTCAGTTTGAGAATCCAGGCTGCCTCATTCTAAATTTCAACCCCTTTCCTAACTTGGTGTTATTTTCACCACATCTATCTTACCTTCCCAGCTCTGTGTTCATAGTTTTCATATTAATTTTAGGTTAAATTCGTCATTTCTTGAAGGTTGCAGTTGTCTCTAGCTATGTATTTCCTTTGAATCCTTAGGAAAAACTTTATAGTGAGATAACTGAAGAGATTACCCTCAGTTATTAATTTGCAGCCTACAATAAGTTCATATTGGCTTCCAACTCCTTGTAGTCTTCTTTGATCATTAGGCAGAGTGTGAAAACATCATATCAGCAGTTAACACAGACATACTGTACATTCACCTTCAGTCACACACTGTCATGCCCTCCCTGCATGGCAGCCCAGAGGTGACAGACACAGCTAAAAAAGAAACACTTCACAATGCTTAGAGACATTCAAACCTCCTCAAAACTAGAAACAGTTCCCATAAAAGGACATTTGTAGTTAAATATGCACATCAGTGTCCTGACTAAGCAGAAGCACAATTAAGATTTTTTTTTTCATAAAAAAGCAGTGTCCTAGCCCATAAATCAAAAATCTGAGAGAAACAGGATGCAGTCCAGGCTGATGCAGATCAAATACAACAAAGCAAAATCTCATATTCTAGGCAAAAAAATCCCCTATACTCTTGAAAAAAACTATTCTCTAGAAACGATTTCTCTGTAAAATTATGTATGCTCTAAAATATGGGTTTGTAATGGAAATGTATATTTATATGCAAATCTAAAAAAAAAATTGAACAAAGTGCACTTTCATCACAGAATTTGTAAAGAGACATTTAGCCTTGGTGATGGAGAAATAACCTTGTGATGATCTGTGTTAATTTGACAAAATCATCTGAGAGCCATTTAAAAACACTGGAACTGCTAAAGAAATACACTTTTCCTCCATTGGCTATGACAATAATAGTTATGGCTGAAGTAGGTTGTGGACTTGCAGCTCTCTGAGGGTAAAGCCATGCTCATAAGGGATTAGACTGGTTTACCTGCAGTGCTTATCTGCAATGTTGGACTCCAGACTACAGTGAAACAATGTTCTCAATTATTAAATTAACACGATTTTTGCACACAGTTGATTAATTAAACTCTATAAATTAATTTTTTTATCTTATTGGAAGAAAAAAATTGAAACTCTCTAAACAACAGGTGAAATTTCCAGAATCTGCTTTTAAGTACAGGTCTATAGATTTAAAAGACGGATTAAAATAATGAGTGAGATCAGGACATCTAATGATTTTTTGAGACAGAAGAACACAAATGTGTTTGAAGCTTTTTCTTACCCAAAAATAAAAATTCTTTCACCTACATTTCACAAACTAACATATAGAACAAAATAAAACTTTTTGTGTGGAATACATGTATGTATAAACAATGAAGATATCCCTTGGAGGAAATGTATAATGTGGGATCCACTAAGGAACCAGGTAAGAAGAGACTGCTGCAGCTCCATGTTCCCATGTCCAAACAAGGACATTTCCCACCTGAACACTGGGGCTGGAGAGTCCCCTGGAGGGGCCCAGATAATCTGCTTCCTCCTCCAGAGTCTGAATTCCAATTCTCACTTGCCATTGTGCTCTGTGAGGGGTTTGGCAGTATCTTAGCACACAATTATTTGGGCTACCCCCATCCAAACTACCTTCATTTTACTCCAGTGACCCAGTCTCTTTTCTGGGATGTAGAAAAATTACTTTCTTTCCTGTCTTTGGGAATTTGAACCTAATTTTTGAATTTTACAAGCTTCCCAATCTTTATTACTACTACCACTATTATTATTTAAATATAGTAGTATTAATATTTTGGGTAGAGTTCTTGGAGTTTTTCCTCCTCAGATGCTTTGGTGCTAGCAAACCTGCATCAGGCCTCAGTGGTTTTTATTTATTTCCATTAACTTTTTTATGCTTTACATAACTTTTATATCTCACATGTTTTTCTAGCCAAAATAATTTCACAAATTTAACATGAATTCACGAAGATTTGTGGTTGTTCCAAAATTTCCTCTTTCATGGAATCGATTATTCATTGAGAAAACAAAGAAATAAATACTACAACGTTTTACTTAGCAGTGTAAACCTGTCTGGTTTGGTGGGTTTTTTGGGGTTTTGTGGTTTCTTGGCAAACTTACATGATTTAAAAAAAAATATTTTGCCATCTAAATTTCCTTGTATATCTAGTTAGTTTTTACTAAGGAGTACACTTTGGGGTTCAGTAAAGGTGATTTTTTTTTTTTTTTTTGCTTGTGAATTGCTGTTATGAGATGAAAATATAATTAGCCAGGTTCTTATCATACCATAATGCAAGGTCTGTCATCTCCATTTCTTCTCTTATTAGGTAGGAAATAGTACAATTCATAGTACAATTTTTTTTTAAATAACTGAAATGGAAGTTTATGCCCATAGTACAAGCAGGATTCCATTTATTTCCTGAAATATTAACGATAATTTAACTTCATCATAACATTTATGTACCACTAAATCATGCACATATCTAACATTAGACATGCTCAAATGGTAAACTGTATAGAAATGAGCAGCTGGGACAAAGCCTTAACTTTGTAATTTGAATTACCTTATACAGAGTGTGCAGATTTGGGAAGTGGGGTACACAGCTTTAAGTAGTTATGACTTAATGAACCTTTCACATGGAATTTATTTAAATGTGAATTATTCTGTTAAAGACAATGGTTAGCAGATTCCTGTAGGAAGACTTTTACCAGCAATAAGGCACCAATGGCATGCAAATATTTTTAAATGGAGAAAACATCAGGATATGATTCAGTCAAATGACAAAATTTTAAAAATTTAAATATTCAAATTTCTTGTTATGCTAGTATAAAGGATTAATGGATGGAAGAATCTACAGCCAGTACCTAGTCACTCTTCACAGAATAAGGTAAGACAAAATATGCATCTATATGAAATAACACATGAAAGAATTTCTATATATCTACATTTTTCTGGTCTCTCCATGTGCATAAATACAGATATGATACCATGCATTAAGTTATAATTACTTTTAGCTGTTCTGCTTTGGTGGTCACTTATCTTTATTACAGTTTAATGAGTAAGTTTAAAACAAGTTCAAGACAAATCAATATTTGATCTTACACTGAAGAAAATTCTTTGCAATATCTGGAAGGAATTTCATAAGAAATACGAATGAGGGAGGCATTATAAAGATTATGTTTCGGTTTTATGGCAAGAATACATTTATCCTGTTAAAGTCTTGCAGCAAATTGTTCACTGGACTGCCACAGCTTCTCACATACGGTGGAAAATGCTTTAGTCTCTCCTTCTGACAGCTCCCTCAGGACTCATCAGGTCCCACGGACTTGTGCACCTTAGATGGTCTCGAAATTGGTCTCTTGCAGCAGGATCTTCATTCTCCCCTTGACTGTGGCTTGATTGGTGTGGCTGGGGCACTTGCTGCTGAAGATCAAGGACTAAAAGTCATTGAATGTCTCAGCCTTTTCCATACCCTGAATAACCAAGCATAAGGTGTCCTTACAGATAGAGCCCACATTTTCACTGGTCTTTCTTTTTGCCAGTGTATCTACTGAAGCTGTTCTTGTTGCCCTAGACATTCCAGGCCATATTTAAATCTGATTCCTGTCTGCCTGGACAATTTCTCTGCATTCCTCCTAGACTGCCTGTCCTTGCTTCCACCCTTTGTAGGCTTTCTTTTTGGGTTTGTATTTCTCCAGGAACATCTTGCTCATCCATGCAGGTGATCTGGTGGTTTTTCCTGTCTTTGTCAGAGAAAGCTGTTCCTTGAATACAAAACAGCTTTTTTTCTTGAATAAAAAACAACCCCTCTTCCTTTCAGGACCTTAGTCCATGGTATTCTACCAAGCAGACCCCTGAAGAGGCAAAGATCTGCTCTCCTGCAGTCCAGGCTAATGATCTTGTTGTGTGCCCTGCTCACTGCCCGAAGGATCTTGAACTCCACCATTTCAAGCTCACTGCGGCTCAGGCTGCCCTCGAGCTTCACATTCCCACCAGCACATCCTTGCAGAGGAGAACAAGGTCCAACAAAACACCTCTCCTTTACAGCTACTCTCTCCATTGGAGAGTGAAGTCATCAGCCATGCATTCCAGGAATTCCTGCTGTGCTGTCACTCCAAGAGATGTCAGGGTCTCCTATGAGGACCAGGCTTGTGGTACAGTCCTATCTGCCTTTAGAGCATCTCATCTGGTTGGGTGGCCTGTAGCAGACCCTCACATCATGTCACTTATCCCTGCCCTTCCATTAAAGCTTTGGTTGGCTCCTTATCCATCCCTAGCTGAAGTTCTTATGATTAATTTCTAGTGAGGAACTCCTGCTGCTCCTGAAAAATTATCCTGTAAAAAACAAAGTTCTCAGGATGGTTTTTTTTTTCAGTGCCCACTTTTTCGTTCAAACTGGAGCTAAAGACTAGTATTTCAAATTTATTATGAAGCTGTGTTTTAAAGTTGGACTGGAAATGTGTTCTAAATTATTTTTAATTGTTTAATATGCTTTTCCAGTGTTAAAAGAATGTAAAAGGAAAATAGTCTTTGAAATCAGAACACTCTTAGCTGAACTCAAAAAAAATAGAATGAAAGATAATAGTAGAAAATTTTCTGATATTCATGGTTTTGCTGTGTTGCCTTCTGTTTCCATCCATGGGTATTGACCCAAGTTTATTCCTAGGGAATACTGTGTGTTCTTGGCAACTGTGGTTATGGGGAAAAAATGAGGTAGAGTTATTCAAGAGCACAGGGAGTTATGAAAGGCATGAATCATGGGATCTAACAGCATGAACTGAATAAAACCTGCAAAATTATTTTCTGGGGTCAACTGGGTACTGAAGGTGATACAGGACCTTGGGAGGAGGCTGGATATTTTGTGGGTTTTGTCTGTTTGTTTTGTTTCTATATTCTGTCCTATTTCTCTCTCTATCTTGCCCTACTCTTAAAATAATTGGCTGCAATAGATAAAAGAAATAGAATAAAACAGCTTGGATGAGTCCTGCAGTAGGCATCCAGTGTGATGCACTGTCTGTTGTATTCCATGGAAGAAAAAGACACAGAGTAATCTTGACATCTCTGCTAAAATGAAAAAGGAGATCTGCTCTGAGTTACTGCTATTTCACTAGAATAAATTTGTCTTTTTTTTGTTTTCATTGTTCGGTTATTTTTTTTGTCAGTCACATTGTGGGACTTTTTGGCAAATTAAACAGACCTAGGTAAACATTGAGTTGAGTGCTTTTTTTGAATTTTAGTTGTACTTCTCTTGCTACAGTTATGTATTAACTGGAGAACTGCTTTGTCACATACTCTTATCTTCAGTCTTTTACACACAAGTTGACACTTTTTTCATAACACTTTCAGAGCAGGGTTAGGGGATGACCCTCTCACTCTTATGAATATCCTACTACACTATGGAAAATACTCTGTGCTCTCTCCTGCAAGATTGAATTCTGCACAACAACAGGTTTTGATATTTTTCTATCATTCAGTTCAAGCAAATAGTTTTAAGTATGTCACCAGAGGTTTATAGATTAGATGACCCGAAAGGAATTGAATAGATTCAATAGAACTGGTATAGTTTCAAATACATATAGAATCCATTTCTGCTATAACAAGTTAGTCCAAAATGATGTGGTGTAGTCAAGGAGTTCCATGTTTTTAAACTGGCTTGCTCATTCATTCTGGCAGTATTAAATGTAAACTCCTGTGATATTATTAAATTAACTTTTATAATCCTACTTATAAAGAGATTTACTGCCAAAAGGAGAGATCAAAAGGTTAATTTATTGGAGCAGCTCTCACTAGCTATTAGCAAAATTTATAGGTTAGTACAGTTCTAGACATTAATCAGATTTCTATATGAAACAACACATTAGAGTGTGCCAGTCCAACCTCTGCTTACAGGGAAGACCTTTTGAGGTTGGATTATTATGCTGTAGCAAAAAAATGCTTTGTTAGTTTCAATTGACTCAACACATACTACTGCTTTGAGACTGCTAAGAAATCCCTGACTAATTTTTCTAGGATGCAAGCTCCACCCACACCCACTCACCCCCTCCCCTCCCCCACTGGATTGTTTATTTAAATGAATTGAAAGAAATTGCAAAAAAAAAAACCAAACAAAATCAAAAACCCAAGCATTGCCAGGATGCTTGTCTTGAATTGTAAAGCTACTTTAGGAAACATATTTATATGATTTAGGAGTCTAATCATGATGAAAATTAACAGCTTAAAGATCCTCAATCTTTTATATGCTTTTGAAAATATTGCCCATAAACACTCAGACAAGAATTCTCTGAGATGATCTGCTTGCCTAGGTTACAGTTCTCTACATCAAAAAGCAATGGTATTAAAGTTGGATTTCATAGGTAAGGACTTAAATTTAGAATTACAACAATAGTGATTATGAATTGTAACTAACTTTGAGATGTTAATGATATGCAGTCTTCATTCATGTGAAGACAGAATATAACTTGTTTTAGGTATAAATCTTGATGCTGTGTCCTTAAATCTTTTGATTTTTAAGTGAATAAGTAAGATAAACAGATCTGATACCTGTATTTCTGTAGCTTACTTCTACCAACAGGTCATTCTAGGAATTACCTAACAGAAAACACTGTTTATGCAATATTGAAATACTCAATGGATCTTTAACATGGAAATAATAAATGTAAAGAAAAATCCAGCATTTGTTTCAATTTCTTTAGAACAGCATGAAAATGCTGTTCATATTAACACACAAAAAATGAGTTAGTGTGGGTGGGTTTGTCTGTATTATGGATATCCTACATTGTCCAGGACAGAAATCATGGTGATGCAATAATGAATTTTGCAGCCAAAATCACTGTTCCCATCAAATGCTGGACAAATGCTAGCAATGGAAAGATGCAGCAAAAAGGTGAACTCAGTCAAGGAAATGCTTCAGATCACATCAATAATTCAGAAATTTCTGGTATTATATAGGAACATATATAATGTTCCTCTCTTTTTCTGCAAACCCAAGAAAAGCAGACTCACATTTATAGATGAAGCATCACAGATTTATGATGAGATCATTTGATCTCACCCAAAAATACAAGATTCAAAGATAAGGTTTTCATAAATATTATCAATTTTGACGGGCATACATCAATCCATGTCCAAGTGTGAAAACAAATTGCAAAGACTCCAAAATAACCAGGCAAAGGTAAAGGGTAAATTACCAGTCTCTATGCAACACTAAGTAGTATGGAAACAAGTAAATCACAGAACATAAAAATAAGAAACACAATTTCTGATGAGATGACTCCTGGGAAGATACTGCCTACACTGCACACACCATCACCTCCTTTCCATCAGAGTGATTGCCAGTGGAATATAATCCCTCTGTATTGCAATAATCAGTAACAAAATGAGAATAAAGGCACCAAAATCCTGTAAAAATGGGAACAGGAAAATAGATCACCACAAACAAAATTTTCTGGTGTTTCTCATGTATGCAAAATTCTGAATATATAAATATATAAACTAATACAAAACCTTTGACATAATGTCGATTTTAAAAAACATCCAATTCATTATGTTCTGAAAAGAAATTCTGTTATGTCACTTGTACAAAACAACATTTATGCAAAAATTTTTGAAGTATGTCTCCTACATTTATGGAGGCTCTATTTAGTCATTAGTTTAGCAATAATGTAATGAGAAAAGTAAAGAACTAGATTTTACTTTAAAGAAACACTACAGTCCCAAACTAACAACAAAATAATGAAGGAAATTTCCCTGCAATAAGGGAAAATAAGATCATATTTAAAAATTTGAATAAAAGCACAGAACAAAAAGAGGAACAGCAAGCCCAAAAACACATTTTTCCTCCTTAATATATATGGCATTGCAGTACTTGCAGAAATACTTTGCTATGTTGAAAAACTAATCCTCAGTGTAATCATAGTTATAATACTTCCCAAAAAAAAAAAAAAAAAAAACCAAAAAAAACAGAACTCAAGCAAAATTTTAACCATTCTAAGGACAACTTAAATTATACCCATAAAAATATCCCTGAGCCTAATGAATCTCACAACCCCAGGGAAATCTGAAGTTGCTGTGGTTCTCTGCACAAGATTCAGGCAGTAGTACAGATGAGCCTGTTTCCCAACACACACATACAAGTAGACATGACTGACCAGCAGTGGTAAGTGTAGCCAGGACTGCAGTGCCTTTAGATGCACCAGATGCATACAAATATCACTCATATAAATGACATAAAGCCCTTACCCTTTCCAGGCTGGCCCAGGCCTGCTTCCACCCATATCCAGACCCAAGACCAGCCAGCCAGACTACTCCCCAGTTAGTCTGAGTTGAGTTTGCTAGCATCTCACAAACACACACACACACAAAAAAAAAAAAAAAAAAAAAAAAAGGAGATGAACACTCATACACATCTCTGCAAGGACAGAAACAGGAATTTACCAAGAAGTGAGAAGAAACCATACCATGATCACAGACAGGACTCATGCAAGTGTAGTTTGTTTTTATGAGACTCACTTCTACAATAACCTCTCTCCATTTTTTTTTGATTTTTGATTCCTCTCCTAAGCAGTCTATAGTAAATTTAGGAAATTTTCATAATCCCTCCAAGCATTTAATAAAAAGTTTTTCACACTCTCAGTGATCCACCTCAAATATCTTATAGTAAGTTTTCTCTTTCACACCATCCAGAATATTCCAATTTCCTTTTTAACTTGTTACAAAGTTGTGATTGATCTGCCCAAAGTAACCAGAGGCCTCATGCCTTTACTAGCCCATCTAGCAATTCTGGTTTTCACAGAATCACAGAATAGTCTGAGCTGGAAGGGAGCCAGGAGAATGACCAAGTCTGACACTTGAATGAACGGCTCATACAAGGATGGAACCTGCGACCTTGGCAGATTTCATTAACTGCTGCTCCTTTCATGAATCTAAATGTGTGTCTTTTTTCTTTGCTTTTGCTGTTCCTTTTCTTGGCCTTTTAACCAGATGTTCTTACAGAACAGATGTCCAGCTGTCCTTACAGAATAGAGTCTAAAATTCAAGGCTAGCCCTCTCCTTTTCCCTGGCTGTTGCTTTCTTTATGAGTGGAACAATGCATTTGGAAGAAATTGAAAAGCAAGCAGAAGGCAAGAGGGGAAGAACATATTCTGCAACACACATCTTACATATCCGTGTCCCTTCAATATTCACCAAATTTATTTTTCAATTTTCTGAATCTTTCAGGAATAAAGACCACTTAAAAGAGATATATTAGAGAGACCTTAGTTGTCCTCCTTTTTTAAATAATAAGCAAGAATGCTGAGAATTTGCTGCTTGTGAATAAGAGTAGATAAATATTGAATTCTACTGTTTACCTTTTATAAAATTACTTTGAGGGCTCAAAGTTCACTCCAATGCCACAGAAATTTTAAGTTAAAAAATATAACTGGATCTTTATTATATTAACTGTATTGTTTGTGTCATTCCATCTCTCCATGCATTCATAATAAAAAAAAAAAAAATCAATACAGGAATTCTTACAAACCTTTTCACAAATATTATAAATTGTATTCCAATTTTTGTTTCTTAGTGAACCTATTTTCATCCAAACCCTTTATAAACAAATGGCTTCCTATCCTGAAAATGCACTTATAAACAAACCACCTGGAAAAATTACTGATAACTATCTTCTTATTCTTCTAAATTCTAAAATAAGATCAATTATTAAGATATTGAATATCTTCTACTAATTGCTTAAAGACCTCAACTTTATATTATGCATAAACATCTATTAACCAGGCTGTCTAAGAATGACAAAACCAAAGATCAGGAAAGCTTTTTTGCTATAGTACGATCCTGTTATGAGTATTTAGGTCTTGAAGTGGATTAAATAGCTGAGACTGACAATTATTTTTTCTTAAGTACCTTGTTTAAAAAAATAAAAATTCAGCAATGACATGCAGAGAAGCTTTTATCTCAGGCATGTTGGCATGAAAACCTGCTGTTTATTCTTGATTTTATGTAGATTTCTAATGTGGAATGTATAAACACAACAATAAAACTGTGATTCAGATTATTTCACTTGATATCAAACTGCAAAGGTGGGTGCTACTCGGGTTTCAGCAGATTCATGGCACCTGCTCTTCATCTTTGAATTGCCCATAACTTGATACCTGAGGTTATCCTCCTCAAATATATGAGGCTGAAGTGTCTCTGCATTATGGCTGAAATGTCTCTGCATCCATGATTTCTTTGATGCATCTTTACAATGACACTTTTGGGACCTAAATTACATATATAGAGAAACATGGAACCATTTCATACAGACTCATAAAGTTTATACGAGTGATCCTTTTAGCAAGATTAAATACCAAGTGTGTGGTGAGATCAGTAAAAGAAAGAGTTTACTGCACAGCTTGTGTCTGCTTTCTAGATTTTGTTTTCCCAAACTACCACTCCATATTTTGTAGGATTTTTTTAAGCAGCATCCATGAAACTGAGTTGACAATAGGTACTGAGGACTCTTGATACCCTTACAAGATGAAAAATATAATAAATTAATTCATTAAGATAAACATGAATAAAAACACTACTTAGGTTTCATTTAATTGAATGACATATTCCCCTGTTGCAAGTGCAAATCAAGGTTCAAGATTTCAATTTTTGCAGTAAGTGCAATAATTTTTTGATAATAAGGTGCATGAAATGATGAAAAATACAAGAGGAAAAGCTCTATGGAAATGTGATTGTATGAGTTTTCCTTTCTTTTCAAATGCATTTTTACAAGTACCATGGAAATAATTTGAAATATTTTTTTCATTTTATTAGAATTAAATGTACACCCATGTACTTTAGGTAAGGTTTGGAAACTGATCTTTTCAGTGCACACGTTTTGATGATCCCTGCTCAGAAATCAATGGTGACTAAATGCTACATTCAGCTGGGACTGTTCTGATGTAATTGAAGACTTAGTAACACCCAGTTGAGTTAATGGATTTCAGCCAGTATAGAACTACAAAAAATCTACAAAAAACCTAAAAAACCTGGAAAATAATGGTGCAAACCATTATTCCCACAATTCTTTATTTGAGCAGCGATTATTTAGGTATCTGTCCAATTATATTCTGTATCTTTCCAATTGTATGGTTGAGTTGGCATTCAATGTTCTAATATATTTGTGTATTATATGTATTCTCAGTGTTGCATCAATCTAAGCAATAAATGGTGTTTTAAAAAAATAAATGAATAATAATGATGGAGTGATGATAGATTCTAAAAAATGTTTGATGTTAATAATGAAATTACAAATAATATAAGAAAATAATATATTAATGTGCAACTTTATTTATTTATTTATTTATTATTTATTATTGCACCTAAACATCTTTAAATATTAAAGTTATTCTGGCTAAAAGCAAGATTTAGAGCTTTCTAGAAAATAGTGCTTTGGTTTACTAGCAGTTTTCAAGTTCCAGATTTGTTTTATTCTACATTGGCATGAAAAAGCCTTTTAAATGCCACTTCTGACTGGAAGTGTGTCAAAATTTTTGCTTCATGTTGAAAAGGGCAAATTTTTGATGCAAGCCTTTCTCTCCTGAGTGTTTGTTCTTGATCAAAGCCTTTACACTGGAAATATTGTAAATGTCTCTGGACTGTTTCTGAAAAGTGTTTTGACTTCCACAAATCATCCTGCTCAAATGTGATTGTTCATAAATAGCTAAAACAGTGAACCTTGGTGCCCTGGAGATTTGTGTTACTTTGCCTCAAAACGCCCTGTAATGCATCCCACCACACTTCACAGAACATTCTAAAATCAAGACAGAACTTGTAAATACCAATTTTTTCTCCTGTATATACCTGTTCTGGATAACTTGCTGCTACCAGAAGAAATGGATAATCACAGGGTTGTCACAATTTTTATTTCTAAGAACAAGGACCTGAATCTCTCTCTTCAACAAACTTTTAGGGGGATGTTGCAATGGGACAAGAAAGACTTCAAGTTTGGCAGGGGGTTCAATAGTTGGTTAAGACTTCTGAGAACTTATTATGGGTGACTTTTAGATGGCATGATCACATGAAGAGGCAAATTAAAAAATTGTGAAAAATATTCTTATATCTTCACTACTAAATCCATTACTATATCTTATCATGTGCTAAAAAACGAATTTCACTTTTTTATTCAATTTATGCTCAAGTATTATAATAACACTGGCAAAGTACTCAAGAAAATAATGACTTCTGTATTTTGCTTGGCAGTAGGCAGCTGCAATAAATATCAATCACAGTAAAGTTTTGAGAGTGTTATTTGTATTTCTGTACCTCTTAAAGCATTGATAACTCTGTATTTTAAGGACAAGATTTGTCTCCCTGAAGAAAGCAGATAAGTGCCATAAGCACAGACAGGTATATATAGACCTATACAGCAGATCTTATGTGACAGAACTTACTGGTGAGTGGCTGATTGTCTCTTTAAACACCAGGTATTAGATGATATCAGAATTACAATTTATTGCATTCATCAAATTAATCAAATCTGTGCCACAGTTAGACATATACTGCACGTATATATTGCCCAAATTATGTAAAACCACAAAAATCTCCCTGTCTGTATTAAAATTATAACTGTGGCAAATCAACATTTCTGTAATGCAGTTTTTATTGCTTTACCTAGCCATAAAAGCAACTCTTGATGTGGAAAATTTCTATCCTCAGAAAAATTACTTTTTGGAACTGAAAATGGGAAAAACAAAACAAAACAAAACAAAACAAAACAAAAAAAAAAAAAAAAAATCACCACCACCTTCAGCAAAAAAAGAGAAAAAAACCAGAATAATGGTCAGAACAGCCAGTGGGAAAAGTTTTTTTCGCAAGTACTCAAATAAGGTAAGCAGCTCAAAAGAACACTGTGTTGGCTTTTGTGCCATCAGTAAAATGTTTATCAGGCAAAAGTCACAATTCCTTCTGTTCAGAATCTGGAAGGAGAGTAGGACACTCTGAGGGGATTTGGAATAAGAAAGTTTTTAGTCTTATTTCAAAGAGCATATAATTATTTTTATGAAATAAAATAATAAAATAGCTCTGAAAGAATATTAAGAGAATTATGTGGTGAACATCTACCTATGACAGAAAAGCTTGGTAAATAGTCAAACAAGAGTATAAATACACAGCAATGACCTATAAACCATGTTTTGTCTATTCTGATAGAAGAATCTGCTCCCCCATAGCTCTGGACTCACTCATTAAATCATTTCAAAATAGGTTTGTAGAATATAAAGAAACATTTCCACCTAGTTCTATATACATAAACACACAGGGTCATGTCACTGGTAGTATCTGAAATAGCAACCCATCTGCTCTCCAGCTAAACACAAACAGCTCTCAGTTGTAGCTCCCAAAACATGGTGATTGTATTAAGACTGTCACATCCAGAGCTCTGTGTTTCAGCTATATTTAGCACAGCAATATTCCTGAAAGCTTTATATATAGGAAGGATACCTGGTTTTCTTCTGCTGATTTTCAACACTGATTGCAACACAGCAGCAAACTAACACTTCATACAGATATTTTGCTTTATTGGGCAAAAGGATGAAACAACAACTTTCAATATAAATGGAGAAGAATTGTGTGCAGCTTAGATCCAGCCCAGAAACAAGCAAATCACAGACTGCTGCTTCACCTCAGCCTTCCATGTGTTCATTTTCAGCAGATCTGTGAGGCACTGCAAGCTGACAGGGGAAATCACTTGCCTCATAGATCATGAATGGAGCTACAGGAAGATAAATTGCATGCAAAAGAGCAGACAAAAATCAACAATACATGACATACTGAAGCAATGAGAATCTTGCAGTAAATTAGGGAACTCAGTTAAAAAAAAAAAATTAAAAATACAGCAGCTGCACTTCAGACGACAACAGAAGGAGATGTGATAAACTAAGCTTAGATGAACATTAAGTACATTGAAGCTGTGATATATGGGATATAATAGAGGATGACTGCTAATTCCAGAAGGCTAGTGATTCCTGAAGATATTTCTTTTAAAGAATTCTCAGTCTAGCTTATTGTGCTAACAAACTATTTTGTTAGCTGCTAGACATATATTAAAAATACCTTTACCAGTGTCTATCTCTTGTATAGGAATGCAAGAAATTGTGGAAATACTGTTTTAATCTGAAGCATTAACAGAAAATTTAAGATTAAAATCCTAAATTTTGATTCAGCAAAATATCTTGATATTCTGTTTGGCCCATTTTTGATAAACTGATATGTTTAATTGTAGTTGTACCTTGAGGATAGTTTACTTTAGTTTCTTCAGAATAAAGCATTCAATTGTTGACGATAGCAAAAAAATCCAAAACTAGGACAATCCAGTTTTTGCTGGACTGAGGAGTAAGAGAGCACATTGGAGCTGTATTTAAGAATGGCTAGAGACAGAGAATAGCATTCTTCAGTTCTGCATTCTCTGGGAAAACATGCTGCTACTACTTCTGCAGGTGCTGCTACTGCAGTGCTGCTGGAGCCCACGCTTCACAAGATATGTGCATCCATTGTTCATGTTCAGCACATCACCTGCATGGAGGCTGGAGCATCATTTGCATGCCAACACTGTTACTGAAAACTTTTATCTAAGGAAACTGGAAGATTAAGTCACTGTGGAAAAAAAACACAGAGAAGCCTGTATTGTATGAATGAAATGCAGCACTGTAAGATGGTACATTTCTGTTGGAGCTGGTGGAAGTAGGAGGTCTTTTAAAATTACAATAATGCTGCTCCCATCTTTCCAGACCTTCCTTGCATAAGCAATCAGGCAATCAGCCAAACATAGGCTGGTCACAAGTCTGAGCACTGTAAGCAGAAGTGAACACTCTTACTCCTGAACACTCTTACATTGACATAATTTTGTGGGAAGGACTAATGCCTTGCAAAACCTGCCCTTTCACCAAGCTGGGCATCACTCCAGCTCAGAGAGGACAGTAAGACAGCTCACACTGAGTGTCAGGAGGGAGCAAACACAGGCTGGAGAAACTGCCCTGAAGAGGACAAAGGACATGGGGCACCCTGCACCACCACAGGTGAGTCCCCACAGCCATGGGCAGGGTTGGTGGTGCAGCTCTGAAGAGAAAGCTCTGGGGTGCTGGAGGGAACCAGCACTGGGCACCCTCAGCCCCTTGAACCCCTTCCCTTCACAGTTAGAGCCACTTTCAGGCCAGACACCCCTGTGCCAGTCAGAGCTGTAGTTGCCCATGTGAACTGCTTACCATCACAGTAATGTCCTGATGTCATCAGGGGGTCAACAGCACAAGTGTTATGAAAGCAAACAAAACTTCAACTAGAGTGACAGAGTCCCCTTACATCTGTACTTTGCTTATACAAAGGGCCTGTAATACCTCAAACACCCTTTCAAATTAAAATTCCAGTCAAAAAGGTATATCTGTGTTCAAGCAAAAGTAGTATTGGGGGCATACACTGTTCTACATGAAAGAATAACAAGCTACTATTATCCTTACATTAACCCAACACAGGTATGAAAGGAGAGAGCAAAAGGAGATGCTCAGTTTGACTCCTTCATTAACATCACTTTAACCAAGAGGTTAAGCCTTTGAGTTTGATGGGAGTTATCTCCTGTGTGCTGGAGCACTTCTGCATCTGTTAATCTGGAATGTCTCTGGGAAAGTTAACAGAAATGCACCTTTATGAGAGTCAATCTGTGCCACATCTGAACTGATAGATCTTTTTCCTTCGAACTCTCATTGCAATTATGTTCAGTGTTAGCATATCTGTTTTAAGTTATAATAGTGGAAGAAGGCTAGACCCCAATATTTCAGTAATAAATTTTGCACTAGGAGCTTTAAAACCTGTTTTTAAATGAAACAAGTTGGAACAAAACCCTTTAATCCATAAAGCTTAAGAACAGAGATAAAGGGAGCAGAGCACTCCAGGTGCTTTGCCTTGAAAGCAGTACAATACCTCATTTAGTTGGCTAAAGTGGACGGCTGGTGTCATCATTTTCTGCCTAAAAGTCCTCATGAAATCATTAGTCATATCATTATATTTAAATTGGTGAAATAGAGTTCTAGAAATGAAGTAATTCACAGTGGAGAGTCTGAAAAACTTAAAAATAACTGTGTTAGGGAGATTTTATGACTGAAATAGATCTGAGCCTGAAGAAAAAACTTTAGGATATAAATGTATTGCTTTTTGCAATTTTATTTGTATGTAACAATAATTATTATCACTACTGTAGTATAATACATGGCAAATAGTATAACATATACTGCATGTTTGTATAGATTTAAGTGCAAAACCTACCATATATATTTGTAGATATACATACATGCATTCACGTGTAAACATTATGTATAATATGCAAAAAATCAGTATGATTAAATCACTATAATACAGAATAATTACTGTTTTTAGTATCCTTATAAAGGAACTTTGTACACATCCATCTCTGTCTTGTCAAACCTTAACTTCACAATTCTAAATCTGTCCCACAAGGCAGAAATTTTCCTACTGAAAGATTTTTTCCAATATCTGATGAACATATGGAATAAATAGGATGTTGCTGTTTGAAATTATTAAGAAATAGATTTTTGAAGTCTTAAGGTCCTGATCTTCTGCAATTTTGATTTATGTAACAGAGTGAAAAAGAAAAATCTGTGGCTTGACAGCAGTCCTGGTACTAATCAGGGTGCTCAGATGACAGTGGAGGGACTGCAGAGATGTGGAACTCCATTCTGCTGCTTTTACCATGTGAAAGTTCCCTTATCTATGATGAATTTTGCTTTATAAACACTTCAAGCCACATCCACTAATTTTTTATTTTTATTTTTATTTTTAATATTCTTTTCTTGCAATATAGCAATAGACTGGTATTTTAACTTTTGTTACTGTAGACCTCTTTCTTGTGAGAATAAAGGGTTTTTACTAGGACTGGGCACAGTGACAAACAAACCTACACTCTGCCATCACCCTTGGGATAACTGCACTGCTACTAGAAAAAAAACATTTTATGCCTGTTTGTTTGTACACATGTGTACACATATATACTCACAAACATATATGTATGAATGTAGTCACAATGTTTGGGAGTAGAGGAAAATTAATAGATCTTCTGTAACTTCATATTCCACTTTAGTTCTGTGCAATATAGCCTTGACTATTGATGATAATCAGCATCTGTCAGTCTGTCATTAATCTTTACAAATGCTCTACAACTCAGTGACTATTAAGCAATTAAATGCAAACTTCTACTTTCAAATAACAGTAATTATGTGACAAAAACTTATTAAAATAGGACATTAGAAGATAAGAATTGTGATAGGTCCTTAAGTCACATTGCTATGAAGAACCTACAGCCATTTAAATTAAAGAACAAATGAAAACCTTAAAGCCATTTTTCTCTAGATTAAGTTCTTATTTTTCCTCTATTATTAATAACTAGAGGTTTTTGCTAGGTAAAATATTCTGTCTTTTTAAAATCAAAATCACATATCAACAACACAAAGAAAATGGGAGACATGGCTTTTTAAAAATTTT